>NC_056626.2:315259781-315868114 GCF_002870075.4 Lactuca sativa
GAAGATTCACACAATCGATTGTCTGGTTACTCTAAATTGTATATAACTTATATCCATTTAGTACTTATAGAAGAAATTGTAGAGTCATTTTTACTTTCATTCATCATATCAGAAAATATAGGATTTTCTGTAGGAACAGACGGACTTTTCTAAAAAGAACTTACAACTTACTTTTCATCACTTAAATACTTATGAACTCACCAGCTTAAATGCTGATCTACTCTTTCGAAATAACTTGTATTCTCAGGAAACTAGTAGGCAGGTACGCGTATTGGCGTTCAGAAGATGGAGTATAGTAGCTTTATGTCTTGTTTTGTTATTTACTTTTGGAGTCTAACTTTTGTGAATCACATACATTGTAAACACTGTCATATGAATGCAATGGTCGTTTGTTACTTTGATTACTATGATGCATGTGTTGTGATACTAAACATGATGTCCTCTACCCCCGAACGTTTCTGCCGTTCCGGTTTGGAGGTGTGACAAATACAAACAAATTCATACCTATAAAGTAGGTTCTTATTATGGTTAAAAGCTATAAGTACTATGCTATTATAGGAATACAACAAACTCACGGATCTTTTGCTACTATCCTGAATTATATTGTTTTATCTCGTTTGATTAATACGTAATGCATAAAGCTCATCTTTTTCTATTGATGGCTATTCCAATTATACGAACCTTATTCTTTCTTGAAAATACAAACAAAAATTTCCAAATAAAAGTAATAATGTTTTTAGGACTTGTCCTTCCAGCGTTCCATATTCATACCAAAGTTGGAAAAGTATGATAAATCAATATCTTGAAGTCTCCATGGCTTTTCCTCAAACCCATCAATATGCACTTCAAATATAGTCCTAAAGACATCAAAGAAAGGTAGAACTTATTATAGAAACATAAACTTATAAATCTAGTTATATATGAAATATGATATTTATTCTAAAAGGTTAATATGGTCATTACTTATTTGAACGAAGTCTGAAATTGAGTCTACTTTAAATATACTCGATATTCTTCTTTTCATCGCGTGTCTTTGCATTTTCCAAATCCACCAGATCCATATTTCCAACTCCTCTATAAATCAAAACCAAAACAACACCAAAACCATATCAATTAAAATCCAAAATACCTCAAACCATCGTAAAAATGTAATTAAACATAATCTCAAAAGAGAGAGAAACAAAACTCAATGACCATATACATACATAAAGTTTGATTTTTATATCTTCAATCAGCACCAGTTCCATTTTCTGCCATTGCAGGAACAAAATTGTAGTAGAAGAAAGAAAAAAATCATAAATGTGTGAGTTATAGTTTTAATTTAATGCTAAAATGTGGAGTTTACCTATGTTATAACTGTGTAGTACTCATGACCAAATAAACCGATCCCAAACACCACGTCAAGTGAGCATTTCATTTGACAGAATAGAAACCACTTTTGTTCCCATTTCTCCACTAAATTTCAATGATCTTTTAACAGGGAAAAATAGAGTTTTTTTCATTACCTGTAGAAGAAGCTTGTTAACAATTGCATGATGAGCCCAAAATGGAAAGGCTTGGAAAGGCAAAGCAGTAGAAAAAAAATACAAAAGCACTTTCGTTCCCGTTTCTCCACTAAACCAACTTTTAACAGTAAAAAAAGATATTTTTTCATTACCAGCAAAAGAAGCTTGTCAGAAATGGGACGATAAGCCCTAAATAAGAAGGCAAATCAGCAGAAAAAAATTACAACATTCATAAATAAACATAACAGAAGGGTTAAAAAACAAAAGACGCAATCACACATGTTGACATTTCTGTAATCAGGGTTCGATTCCAGGGCAGAGAGATGAGGTTATTGGAGCGGAGAGGAGAGGGAAACCCCACTTTAGTTGGTAAACATTTCCGATACGCCAGCCCAAACAGATCATCTTCAACAAACACCATTTGAAAATCCAAGGTTTTTAAGAAGGAAAAAATTTGGAGGCGATAGTAGGAAGAAATCAAATAGAAATAAAAAATCAGTAAAGGAAAAGTAGAAAAAACCATACCTTGAGAAATTGGAAAGGAAGGAAAGAGAAAACAGAGAAGTCGTATTATTTTTCCCTTCTGTTGAATTTGATGAAATGAGAAACCTGGAAGAAGAAACCAAAAATTTTAAAAACAACAAAGTGAATCATAATATTAAAGGAATTGAAAAACAGAGAGTTATCCTCTCCTGGAATATCTGATTTATTCGTTAGATTATTTGGTTATTATCCATTAGCTTGTCGTTATCTTTGTTTTCTTGTTAATCAAGAACTCCTTGTATTTAAACCATTTTGATAGTTGAATAGACGAAAACCTTTTAATCCACTGAAATTTCCATGGTATCAAAGCAGGATTCACAGGCTTGCGACGAACCTAACCGGAGATGACCGGTGAGAAACCAGAATCCTTGAAGGAACCTGATGGGACTCCCCTCAATTCTAATTCTCCCTACTACATCCATGCGTCAGAGTACCCCAGGCAGATGCACGTTAACGACATCCTAACCGATAGCAACTATAATGACTGGGCCAGGAGATGAAGAACTTTCTTTTCGCCAAGAACAAGGTTGGGTTCATAACTGGGTCAATTAAGAAACCAGGAGAAGATTCAGCCGTATACATGCCTTGGATGCGTGCAGATGCGATGATCAAGGGATGGATAACTACAGCCATGGAAAAGGATATCAGAACAAGCGTCAAATATGCATACACATCGAAGGAGATCTGGGATGATCTAGAGGAGAGGTTTGGAAAAGAAAGTGCTCCAAGAGCATATGAGTTGAAACAGTCACTCACCATCACGAGACAAGAAGGAACATCGGTTTCAGCTTATTACACCAAGCTACGGGGACTGTGGGACAAGATCCAGACCATATCACCTCTTCCACGCTGTTCATGCTCCAATTGTACCTGTGATATTGGCAAAAGGCTTAATGAGTTCAAAGAAAAAGAAAAGCTCTATGAATTCCTCATGGGCCTTGACAGTGAATACTCTACAATCAAGACACAAATTCTTGCCATGACGAACAGCAAAGGGCAGTTTCGGTATCTAAGAAGACAAGAACAGAGGCTGCAGCACTTTAGACCTACACTCCAGGAAAGAAAGAAATTACTGCAAATTTCAGCCAACAAAGGAAGAAGTCTGCATCAAAAGACATTAAGAAGGTCACAGGAGAAGAGGTAGAGCACTGCAACCACTGTGGTAAGAATGGTCACAACAGAGACGGATGTTTCAAAAGAATTGGGTATCCCGATTGGTGGCCGAATAAGGCGAAACAGGAAAAGAATAAAACAAAGGCAGCATTCGTTGATTCAGGAACTAGTCCTATTCCAGGTCTATCGAATGAGCAATACCAGAACCTGATCAAACATTTCTCTAAAGATGGGTGAAACAACAACACCATACCCACAGTAAACATGGCTGGTATGGTCAAGGTCGTTGACTCTTGGGTCGTTGACTCTGGTGCTACTGAACATATAACATATAAACAATATTTGCTAGAAAACAACACGAGAAACCCATTGGAACCATCAGTTACAATACCCAATGGAGATCTTGTTTTCGTTGATGGAAAAGGAAATTGCACTTTACAGAATGGAATCAAAATTGAAGGAGTCTTGCATATTCCACAATTCAATTGCAATTTATTATCAGTCAGTCGACTGACTAGAGATTTACAATGTGCCATAACTTTTCTTCCTGATTTGTGCTACATGCAGGACTTACACTCGAAGAAATTGACTGGCGCGGGTGAGTGCAAAGGTGGTCTCTACCGAATGGGCTTGGCAGCAGAAAAGAAGAGTGTTATGATGACAACTGTTGATGTTGAGCTGTGGCATAAGAGGTTGGGTCATGCCTCCGAATCAAAGTTGAGCCAAGTCGATTTTTTGGAGAATCATTCTAGGAAATTAAAAGAAAGAGTTTGTGATTCATGTGTAAAGCTAAACATACTAGGCTTCCATTTACTCTTAGTTCAATAAAAACAAATAGTTGTTTTGATTTGTTACATGTTGATGTTTGGGGCAAGTATCATACTCCTTCGATTTCCAGTGCTTCTTATTTCCTTACCATCGTAGATGATTTCAGTAGGGCTATTTGAGTTTATCTTCTTAAATACAAGAATGAAGCAAGCAGCTATTTAATTGACTTTCACAACATGCTGAAAATGGAATTTGAAAAACAAACCAAGTGAATAAGAGCAGATAATGATGTGAATTCATATCAGGCTCCATGAGAGATTTTTATGCTAAGGAAGGAATCATATTGGAAACCACATGCCCATATACCCCATAGCAAAACGGGGTTGTGGAGCGAATACATAGACACATTCTTGAGATCGCAAGAGCGTTGAAGTTTGAGGCCAATGTGCCAATCAAGTTTTGGGGAGAGTGTGTTCTCACAACCATGTACATTATCAATAGATTACCCTCAAAGGTCATTAAAAATAAGACCCCATATGAAGTCCTGTTTTGGACAAAAACCTAACTATGACCACATGAAAGTCTTCTGATGCTTAGTTTATGCAAGAAACATGGAAACCAAGGGAGATAAGTTTGAAGTGAGGGGGAGACCATGTTCATTGGATATCCACAAGGAAAGAAAGGATATCGAATATTTGACCTTACCGATAAAAAGATCATTGTCTCTAGAGACATCAAGTTTGTGGAAAATGTTTTTCCTTTCACTGATAATATAGAAAGGAATAATAGCGAAGCAAGGCTCGATGATTTTCTAGGCAACACTGTCGAAGAAAGTGATGAACTGACACGAAGGGAGGCTGATCAAGGTTTACTGAGCGAACCCGAATTAGACCTGGGTACATGTGATGAGACGAGACCACCATTGATCTAAACTTGTCTGAAGATCCAGCAGATCATGTTACAGAAGACACAACTGATCAAATGCAACCCACTGAAGAACAGAGAGATAAAAGAAGCAGGTCTGGACCCAAATATCTCGATGACTTCATTGTGGACTTGCCATCTTTGGTAGACCATGCATCACCCACCACCAATCAACAACCTTCAACGGTACATCCTATGGTTAATTTTTTGTCTTATGATCGGTTTAGCCATTCGCACAAAGCTTTTTTTAACTTCAGTTAGCTCAAACCATGAGCCGAAACATTTTAATCAAGCTGTGCAGGATGTTAAGTGTAGAGAAGCAATGCAAAAAGAAATAAATGCTCTTGAAGAAAATGGAACTTGGTCACTTGAGGAGTTGCCAAAAGGAAAGTGTGCTATAGACTCCAAATGGGTCTATAAGATTAAATACCAACCAAATGGCGAAATTGAGAGGTACAAGGCACAGCTTGTTGCAAAAGGCTTCACTCAGTTGGAGGGGGTAGACTTTCATGACACTTTTGCTCTGGTGGCGAAACTTGTTACTGTCTGAACCTTACTTGTTGTGGTTGTAAAGAGAGACTAGATCATGCATCAACTTCATGTCAACAATGCGTTTCTGCATGGAGATTTGGATGAGGAGGTGTACATGAAGATACCTCAAGGTTTTAGCAAAGAAGGTGATACTAGAGTATGTCGGTTGCGAAAATCTCCTTATGGTCTCCGGCAGGCATCACGTAATTGGTATCACAAATTTACAACAACTTTGCTCGCAATCAATTTCAAACAATCGCATGCGGATCATTCACTTTTCATATACAAGAAACAGGGAAGTTTTGTTGCAACCCTTATATATGTGGACGACGTCATTATTGTCGGGAATGGTGTTTCTAAGATACATGACACAAAAAAATGTATCTAGAAAAAATGTTTAGCATAAAAGATCTACGCCCATTGAAGTATTTTCTTGGACTAGAGGTGGCTCGAACCTCGGATGGTTTGGTTTTGGGTCAACGTAAGTATACTTTTGGATATTCTTGAAGACAGTGGGATGCAAGGTTGTCGATCTTGTAGCTTTCCGATGGAGCAAAATCTGAAACTAGATCAAAGCAAGGATAGTCCTGCTGTTGATGCTAGTCAATACCGGCGTTTAATTGGAAGACTTCTTTATTTACAAGCCACTCGGCCGGACATAGCATTTTCTGTAAACATTTTGAGTCAATTTGTTTCTGATCCAAGGGAAACACACTTGAATGCAGTGCACCGAATTTTACGGTATTTAAAGGCAACACCAGGTCAGCGAATATTTTTTCCAAAAGGTGGAGGAATGAATCTTGCGACATATTGTGATGCAGATTGGCTTGGCTGTCCTGCCACCAGGCATTCTTGTACCGGGTATTGGATTATACTTGGAGGTACGTGCACCTATCTCCAGGAAAACCAAGAAGCAGTCCATTGTTTCCCGTTCTTCAGCAGAGGCAGAGTATCGAGCCATGGCAACGTCTGTTAGTGAAACTTTGTGGTTACGTTGGTTATTGAAACACTTGGAAGCTTCTCCCATTGGTCCTACACCTTTGTTTTGTGATAATCAAGCAGCAAGGCACATAGCTAATAATCCTGTGTTTCATGAACGAACTAAGCATCTTGAAATGGATTGTTATTTCGTCCGTTAACAAGTTGAGTCCACTGAGGTTCGTCCAATGCATGTTCACACTACACATCAAGTTGCTGACTTATTTACAAAGGCTTTGGGTTCACAACGTCTTCATTTTTTGCTTAGCAAGTTGGGCATTCGGAACTTACATGCACCAACTTGAGGGGGAGTAAAGGAATTGAAAAACAGGGAGTCATCCTCTCCTGGAATATCTGATTTATTCGTTAGATTATTTGGTTATTATCCATTAGCTTGTCGTTATCTTTGTTTTCTTGTTAATCAAGAACTCCTTGTATTTAAACCATTTTGATAGTTGAATAGACGAAAACCTTTTAATCCACTGAAATTTTGGTAACTGAAAGCGTCAACTATCTTCTCCCATTTACCTTCACAAATGGGAAACAATTTAAAGCCCTAAACCGAAAGCAAGAGGTTCAGTCGACAAAAGGATAGGTAGATTGCAGTCATCTTTGATCTCTATTTGTTTCTTTCCCAGGCAAAATAACAACCACCGCTCACTTTCCAGTGGTAGGCACCGTCACCATCGACGACTACCCTCCTTTTTTTTGTTGCCGTGACCACAATCGGTGGAAGGTAGAGCAAATAGGATGAGGCGGTGGAGGAAACTTCGAGAAGGAGTGGAGCGATTAAACTTAGTCGATGAGTAGATACACCACCAAGGATCCAACCCTAGGTGACAAAATAACAACCACTGCAGCACTTTCCGGTGGTAGGCACCGTCACCATCGGCAACTACCCTCCTTTTTTCGTTCCCGTGACCACAATCGGTGGAAGGTAGAGCAAAAAGAGTGAGGCGGTGGAGGAAACATCGAGAAGGACCGGAGGGATTAAACTAAGCCGATGAGTACATATACAACCAAGGATCCGACTCCGAACAGTACCGACCCAGGTACTGTTCATAAAAGCACAAATTTATATATATAAAGAATAATATATCTTTACTTGTGAAGTTACACCTTTTTAAACATTGGGTGCTAAATAGAGTGAAATTTTTTCCTCTTAGATTCATTATTTTTCAACGGAATTTGCAATGAACATATTGTTGCTAGCTATATACTTAGGAAGGATAATAGTACTCGGTGTTTCTATGAAATTCTTTGCCAATTATAATAGTAATATTTGGTAGTAACCTATGATGTATATATATAATCAATTCACTATCCTATCGTCGTAGTGGAAAAAAATCAAGAAACTCTAAAATTATATAATGTATTGTCTATATATATTTTTAAATTAAATATATATTTTATAAATATACAAACAAGTCCCCTGTGGGAGTACGGGACGGAAATATCCACTCTCGTCCCTGGTTCCGAAAATAAAATGGGGTTTAATCCCACTCCCGCCCCCGCCCCCAAGTTTTTTGAAAAATTAATCTGGTATAGAATCGGGGTCCCACTAAAGTTTTTGACATCTCTAATTTAATCTCAACAAAAAATAGTGAAAAGAAGCGGCAAATCCCAAAAAAAAATCAAACAAATTACAAAGAATTTTGTTTTCAAACTTAAAATTAAAAGGGATTTTGCCGGCCATATGTTGTTTGCCGTGTCATTTGGTTTTATAAATTGAATTTTAATAATTATATTAATAAAATGATTTTAACGATACGTACATAAAAATAAGCACGTAAAAATAGTTTTTTTTTAACGATGAAAAAACTATTATAAAAAATTAGAATATGTATATTACCGAGATAATTAAACAAGAAAATTTACAAAATAACGGAGTGAAAATGCTATATTTAAGCTCAAAGTCAAAGAATAAAAATGACATTTTAGAAAAATAGAGGGTAAACACTATAATTCTTTAAAAGTAGAGAACCAAATTGAAATTTCAAAAAGTATAGAGTGGAAAATATAACTATTCAAAATAGATATACAGAAAAATGAAGAGAATTGTTTTTAAAAATATATAAGGGTTGCAACATACGAGTTGTAAATGTTTTTGGAAACATTATTGTAAATTAATATACTTATAACTAGCTTTGGAAATTAAAAAATTAGAAATATTAGAAATAACTCAATGATAGTTTTTCAACACACGTATTACATTACAGTATAATTAATGAAAATAAAAATACATCACATATCTACTACATCTCTAAACTAATTACTCCACCATGTTAACAACTCCCGCCACTTTTCCCACCATCCTCCTACCGCTTAACTTCCATCTTCACCATAACCAACACCAACACCACCATAAACATCACCATCACTATCACCATCATCAACAACATCACCACTCTAACTGCCACCCGCATAGTCACTGTTGCTCCATCCTGCTTGAATCCAAGCAATCTTTCGACTACAGCTTCACCATAATCACCACCATTATTACCAAAAACCCCAAACGGAACTTCTTGAGTCCTGTCACCACCACCTGCTCCAGCAGTCTCACTACCACCTCTTTCCTTCTCCATCCTCAGGCCCACAACCCCACCACTCTTACCACCATCACCACCACAACCGCCATCACCGTCATTACCTTTTCCTTTGTTTAGTCTTTGCAGTACTGCTCCAATATCATTATTAGCAGAAATCCCTATTAACCGACATATACACCCTCTGTATATTTCTTTTCTGATTTTATATTAATTGTGTAATTAATGTAAATTATTCGTTACTTATTTAGCCTAGATCTTCCCTAATTTCCTCCTGTAGTTTCTCTGTACAGTGGCTATTTAATCCCATTATTGATCAATGAAAGGCACGATTCCTTTGTGAATTATATGGTATCAGAGCCAAGTGCTCCTCACCTCAAAATTTCTCCCTGTCATCTCAGCTACAGCTGGACATCTTCACCTCTTTTGCAATATTTCTCTTTTCTCTGATCATCTTCTCCATTAACGATGTCAGACAAACAAGAACCAACACCTGTCAAAGATCTCCATCCCGTCTACACAGTCACGAACATACAGAACAAGATTCGTACCGTTGACGGTACAAAGGTATCTTACTCTTCATGGGTTCGATTGTTCAAACTTCATGCTAAGGCTATAGAGTTCTTGCCCACATCGATGGTACCGACCCTCCATCCAAGACTGACCCGACCTACGAAATCTGGTCCGAAATTGACGCCATTGTCCTCCAATGGATATATGGAACGATATCAGATGATCTCCTTGCCCGTGTGCTTGAACCGGACTCTACCGCATATGAAGCCTGGTTCAAAATTCAGAACATCTTCCTTAACAACAAAGGATCTCGTGCTGCTGCTCTTGAACACGAATTCACAAACCTTACCCTTCGAGAAATGTCATCCCTTGAAGCTTATTGCCAACGTCTCAAAGACCTGGCAAGCCAACTGAATGACGTCGATTGCCCTGTAAACGAGAAACGTCTGGTCCTTCAACTTGTCTGTGGGCTGCCATCAGAATTTGATACAGCCGGCACCTACATCAATCAAACCCTACCTCCATGGGATACCACATGCTCCATGCTTCAACTTGAAATTCAACGACAGCGTGCTCGAGATTCACACTCATCCACAGAAATCATTGCTACTGTTGAACACTGTCACACCCCCAAACCTGAACGGCGGAAACGTTCGGGGGCGGATGACTTCATGTGGTAACGTAACAAATGAATACATAGTAAAGAAAGCAATACAACCATCATATATATAATTGAAAGTTTACATTTGTCAAAAGTTACATGTTCAAAACCAATTACAATATGATGTCAAAATACGAGATTAAACTGGCGCCGCATCATCCCTTCATCAAAAGCAAAATGAATACCTGAAATTTACTGATTTCCTGGGACATACAAGTAAATTTTGAAAGAGTAGATCAGGATTTAAGCTGGTGAGTTTCATAAGTATTTAAATGACAATGTTTGAATGAAATGAAATGTTTTGTCTTTGTTTGTTTGTGTTTAGAAAATCCTATATTTTCTACTAGTATAATAGTAGCCTTCACTCAAGACCAATGTTTGTTTCTAAAATGTATGTAAGTGTAAAATAACCAATGAGTTTGAAAACCTTGTAAATCAATGCATTTTTAATACCCCTTGTGAGTTTTATAACCATACTATTGACTCGGAATGCCTATACACAACGTTCTTCAGGCGTTGGAATGTTATGACGTTTGTCACCCCAAACGGTGGACTGCAGCTAACAGTCAGGGCGTGGGTTGTCAAGCCCGTATAGATCTATACACAAACACCACGCTCCCCTCCAAGGGATTCTGGTATATAATACAGGACTTGAAATGTGTACTCGAACGTACATGAAGTTAGTGTCTCACAAAACCGTGGTATAAAAACAGATCTACTTGTTAAAATGTTACGTTTGTTCTTGTATACGAAAGTAAACTTCTTGAAATTCATCTTTCTAGTACATAAGAGTTAGAAATTTGTTCGTAAAACTATACCTATTATAGTTTTCTAAAAGTGTGTCTTGTTTGTTTAGAAATACCTAGAAAAGGAATCACTTGTTTATGAAAGCATAGATTTTTGGTGTAGAGTCTAAGATAGACAAGAATAATCTAAGAAAAGTTTAGTTTATACATGCATTTCAACAAATTTATATTTCAAAAGATAGAATGCTATTTTAACATATGTTATATATATGAAAGTTCCTTAAAGGTTTATAAATCGCATGTGATTTGGATATATAACAACATATAAAAGAGTTTCTTTATGTAACACACGACAATACTCGTGTGTTTTACTTGTAATCTCCCCCCTTGAAAGCATATAAAAGAATTTATAAAATATTTAAAAGGTAAATTAAGGGGTATGAACTCACTTGAAAGTTTGAAGATAGCGAGATGGAAAACCGGGCAGAGTTTCGTCTCGGGAAACGGATTTTTCTCGGGATTCTCAGGAATCTCGGGAGTAAAATCGACCCTCGGGACTTGAGCAAAAAGACCAGATCTGCGGGTTTGAACGGGCACGGAAAACGAGGCAAGATTGTGAGAGAGAGGAGAGAAATGAGCCCTTTTCTCGGAAGCCCTCGCATCCTATTTATAGGAAGGCTGGACTGCCTCGCTACGCGGGGCGTACGCTCGTACGCAGCGCGTACGCGTACGTCATGCATGACCGAAGCCTCGACTGCCTCGGCTTCGGATGGGACGGGTTGCTGGGTAAGCGGGTCGGATGGGACGGGTTGCTAGGGAGACGGGTCGGATGGGACGGCGGGTCGGACGGGACAACGGGTCGGACGGGTCGGACGCCTCAGATAGGGCGACGTGGACGATCAGAGGCCAAGTCTCTCGGGTACGCAGGGCGTACAGGGGTACGCAGCGCGTACCCGGATGAGGACGCTGACTCCTCTTCGGATAAGGTCCGAAATTTGGAATTAAATAAATATATAATTTATTTAATAAACTTCAAAAATTCATATCTTCTTCATACGATCTCCGTTTTCGATGGTCTTCATATCCACGCGTAGGTGAGACTACGCTCTACAACTTTCGTTTAAACTCCGTCGGCAAATTCCGAAATTATTTTTTTATTATTTATTTTAAACTCATCGTGTTTAAGGAATTTCTTTGAAAATTCATAACTTCTTTATCTGATGTCGGTTTTTGCCAGACTTTTTACCGCTGGAATACCATTGTCGAGACCTTCGATTCTCGTTTAGGTCATTCCGGCCAAAAGTCGCTCGATCTCCGATTCGAGTTTTTAGCTGTCTGTTGCTAAGCCGAACTTGGAAAAATCATAACTTCGCTATATGAAGTCGGATTTGGGCGTTCTTTTCATGTACGATCATGGTTCAAAGACATTTAAACATAGAAGGAAATTAAATAGAACTATTTGTACATTTTATTATGAAAGTAAATTTTATTACTCAAAAGTGGTTACAATACTTGACCCTTTTTGGTCATTACAAAGAGTTGAAATATCGGGTTGTCACATCATCCCCCTGTTAGAGAGAATTTCGTCCCGAAATTTAAAGTAGTAAAGATACTAGTGAACATGAAAGAGATGAGGGTACTTTTGTTTCATCTGATCTTCGCGTTCCCATGTGAATTCAGGTCCCCGCTTGGCGTTCCAGCGAACCTTCACGATGGGTATGCGACTTTGTTTTGTTTGTTTGACCTCTCGGTCCATGATTTCTACTGGTTCTTCCACAAAGTTGAGGCTCTCGTTGATCTCGATCTCGTCGAGTGGAATAACAAGAGTCCCGTCGGACAGACACTTTTTCAAGTTTGAGACGTGGAAGGTTGGATGGATGTTACTAAGTTCGCGCGGTAGGTTAAGCTTGTAAGCTACAGGACCGATTCTGGCAAGGATCTCGAAAGCCCCTATGTATCTTGGATTTAGTTTTCCATGCTTTCCAAATCGTATTAAACCCTTCCACGGTGAGACCTTTAATAAGACGTGGTCTCCTACCTGGAATTCCAAAGGTTTCCTCCTTTGGTCAGCGTAGCTTTTCTGTCGGTCTCTCGAGGCTTTCAATCGTTCATGAATCTGAACGATCTTCTCTGTCGTTTCTCGTATGATTTCTGGACCGGTGAGAGTGCTTTCAGGAACTCTTCCTCTAGCTAACTGGGTATCGCCAACTTCAGTCCAGCACAGAGGGGATCTGCACTTTCGACCATAGAGGGCTTCAAACGGAGCAGCCTTTATGCTTGTATGATAACTATTGTTGTATGAAAATTCGACAAGGGGTAAATGAATATCCCATGCCTTTCCAAAGTCAATCACACAGGCTCTCAGCATATCTTCTAAAGTTTGTATTGTTCTCTCACTTTGTCCGTCTGTTTGTGGGTGGTAGGTTGTACTCATGTCTAGCCTAGTTCCCAGGGAACTTTGTAGTGACTGCCAGAATCTTGAAGTGAATCTACTATCTCGATCGGAGATAATGGATATCGGAACACCATGCAATCGCACTACTTCCCTTAAGTAAGTTCTTGTAAGCTTCTCCATTTTTTCAGTCTCCTTGATGGGTAGGAATGCGCGGATTTGGTCAATCTGTCAACAATGACCCATATGGTATCGAGTCCACTTGTCGTCTTGGGTAACTTGGTTATGAAGTCCATAGTAATCCGCTCCCATTTCCATTCTGGTATCTCTGGTTGTTGTAGTAATCCTGACGGTTTCTGATACTCGACCTTAACCTTAGCGCAAGTAAGACATTTACTCACGAAGGTAGCAATTTCTGCTTTCATGTTAGGCCACCAGTACAGCTTCTTAAGATCCAGATACATTTTATCTGAACCCGGGTGAACGGAATATCTTGAGTTGTGAGCCTCGGTCATGACTATGTTTCTGAAACCACCATGTTTCGGGGTCCAGATTCGGTCCATGAGATAGTAGGCTCCGCCACCCTTGACTTCTAGATTCTTCTCCATTCCTCGCAGGGATTCACCTGCCACCTTTTCAGGTTGCAAAGCTTCCATTTGTGCCTCCTTAATTTGTGTGGATAAGTGGGAATGGATAGTCATGGTCAGAGATTTGACCCTCCGACCAGTGTATTCCTTTCGACTGAGGGCGTCAGCTACTACGTTGGCCTTGCCAGGATGATAACGAATTTCGCATTCGTAGTCATTCAGTAACTCAACCCATCGTCGTTGTCGCATGTTGAGTTCCTTTTGATCGAAAATGTGTTGAAGGCTCTTGTGATCGGTGAAAATAGTACTCTTTGTTCCGTATAAGTAGTGCCTCCAGATCTTCAGAGCAAATACCACTGCTCCTAACTCGAGATCGTGTGTCGTATAGTTCACTTCGTGTGTCTTAAGCTGTCGGGAGGCATAAGCGATAACCTTCCCTCTCTGCATAAGAACACAACCAAGTCCTTGATTTGACGCATCGCAATACACTACGAAGTCTTCTATCCCTTCGGGGAGGGATAGTATCGGTGCGGTGCATAAGGCCTGCTTTAGTGTCTGGAATGCCTTCTCTTGTTTCGCTTCCCAGTCAAAGGCCACACCTTTCTGGGTTAATGTAGTAAGAGGTTTCGCAATGTTCAAAAAGTTCTTTATGAATCTGCGATAGTAGCCAGCAAGACCTAGAAATTGACGAATTTCTGTAGGTGTCTTTGGTGCCGACCAGTTCTCAATAGCCTTAATTTTGGAGGGGTCCACGTGTATACCTTTCTCGCTAACAACGTGGCCTAAAAATTCGACTCTTCGAATCCAAAATTCGCATTTAGAGAACTTCGCATAGAGTTTCTCCGTTCGCAGTGTTTCTAGGACTTTTCGTAGGTGCTGACTATGCTCTTCCTCACTTCGAGAGTAGATAAGTATATCATCGATAAAGACGATGACGAACTGATCCAAGTAAGGGCGGCATACCCTATTCATTAGGTCCATAAATACTACTGGTGCATTGGTTAATCCGAACGGCATCACTACAAATTCGTAGTGTCCATAACGAGTTCGGAAAGCTGTCTTTGGAATGTCCCCCTCTAGAACTCGTAATTGGTGATATCCGGATCGTAGGTCTATCTTTGAGAAGTAGTTCGCTCCTTGAAGTTGATCGAATAGGTCGTCAATGCGGGGTAGAGGATAGCGGTTCTTGACAGTAAGTTTGTTCAGCTCTCTGTAGTCGATGCACATACGGAACGATCCGTCTTTCTTCTTTACAAACAAGACCGGTGCTCCCCAAGGTGAGAAACTTGGTCTTATGAATCCTTTTTGAAGGAGTTCATTAAGTTGACTGGAAAGTTCCTGCATCTCTGCTGGTGCGAGACGGTAAGGCGACTTCGCTACTGGGGTAGCTCCTGGAACTAAGTCGATTCTGAACTCGACTTGGCGTTGCGGTGGTAATCCTGGTAGTTCTTCTGGAAAGATATCGGGAAAGTCGCGTACTACCGAGATGCTCTTGATGTCCTTCAGTTCTTGACTTGTATCAACGATGTGCGCTAGGAATGCTTGACAATCCTTCCGCAAGCACTTTCGAGCTTGGATGCACGAAATGATGCGAAGGTTTGTACTAGATTTGTCACCGTAGATAACTAAGGTTTCGTTGTTAGGGAGATTAAGACGGACTGCTTTCTCAAAGCACATGATGTCGGCGCGAAGAAGACTCAACCAATCCATGCCGACTATGACGTCGAAACTTTTAATTTGGACCGGCATGAGATTGATCGGGAAAGAATGGCCGTCTAAAGTTAACGTACAGCCCATGTATATGCAATTAGTGTTTTCGGTTTTTCCATTGGCCATCTCTACAGTGAATGATTTTTCTAACTTGCTAGGTTTAGGTTTAAGTAAATGAATAAAGTTTTGACTCACAAAGCTTCTCTCCGCTCCACTATCGAATAATATGCATGCGTATGAATTATCGAGAAGGAACGTACCAGCAACTATAGTTGGGTCAGCTACAGCTTCGTCGCGGCCTATTGCCAAAACTCGTCCCACACCTCCGGTGCCTGCTGCCTTAGGACAGTTCCTCTTGTAGTGGCCCACCTCGCCACAACCGTAGCAAGTCTGCCCTACACCCGCACCGGGAACTTGAGTGATCGGCTTTGCGGGGTCCTTGCAGAAACGGGCGGTGTGTCCTTTCCTGTTGCAGTTGGCGCACTGCATTTCTCGACAAGGTCCATGGTGGTGGAAATTGCACTTGGTGCACTTTGGGAGGTTACCTATATAAGGCTTTGTTGGGTAGGTATTTGTAGGAGCTGTAGTAGGTACAGTGGCAGCATTCACTGAAACCAGTTGTTTCTTTGCGGATTCTTGGGAAGACCCACCCTTCCCTTTATTCCACACTCTCTTTCTGCCATTGTTGTTGTTGTTGTTGTTGTAGTTGTTGTTGTTGTTGTTGTTGTTGTTTCCTTTCTGTGGTGCTGGTGCAGAAGTGGTTGAGTTCTGATGACCTCCGTAGTCAATCAGAGATTGTGCCAGTTCATTAGCACTTTCAAAGGTGTCAGGTTTAGAAGCTAACACGCTTGATCGCAATTGGGGCGTCAGTCCCCAGATGTACCTTTCTATTTTCTTGCTCTCGGGAGCAATCATATCTGGGCAAAGGATTGCCAATTCGCAGAATCTGTTGGTATAAGTAGCGATGTCGGTACCAACCATTCCGAGAGTCCATAGCTCGTGTTCAAGCTTTTGAATCTCTCCCCGTGGGCAGTATTCTCTCATCATCATGGCTTTCAGGCTCTCCCAGCTTATGGAGTTTGCCACGATCAGGGTAAGTACTTTAACGTGGCCATTCCACCAAGTTAAAGCTTTATCAAGAAGGGTGAAAGTTGCAAATTTGACTTTGTTGTGCTCGGGACAGGAGCAGATTTCAAAGACTTCCTCCGTCCTTTCAATCCACTGCCTCAGGGCCATTACACCACCAGTTCCATAAAACATCCGGGGCTTGGCATTAGTGAAGTCCTTATAGGTGCATTCTCGAGGTGGTCCATGACTCTCGCCATGGTTGGATAGGTGTGTGCCAGATCCCGAGCCATTAGTACTCGAGTTATTGATCTGTGACATGGCAGCTGCCACCGCTGCGGTGACTGCTGCTTGAAACATAACAGCATCAAATTGAGGTGGAGGAGGTGGTGGTACAGGGACTAATACTCTCTGACGAAACAAATTTTCTTTTTACGCTGAAGCAGATTTGCGTTCAACTTAAACTGATAGTTCATTTAAGTACAATTACATGCATACCACGAATTATTTTCATGTTATACAACTATACAAGTATTTAGACAAGTTGACACTACGATTGAGACTCGATATATGTAATCAGATTTTGGACAAATATAGCGTGATCAACTATATTTGCCCGAGATTGGACCAACGTATATCGAGGAATGATCGTAGTAAGCAACAAGTCAAACCTTACCAAACCATTACAAGAATCAAACACAAGAATTAAAATACTATAGGAGTATTTGCGATCTAAACTAGTTTAACTTACATGTTTTGCATGTTTCAACTTTATTCCATTCTTATAACCCTATTTCTCGTACAGTCAAATGGCTGGATTTCACCACCCTGGCGACCCCTACTTTCCCAACCAAGGCAACGGAGGATGGATCGAAGATGATCCCGAAGAGGACGAGGAATCCATAGAAGTGGGTGATGACTCCGGTACCGACTCAGAGCCGAAAGTTATCGATCCACCACCCATTCAACCTCCCGTCTTCGTAAGGAACTTTCAAGGACCGACTCCCTTCTGGGGAAGTCACCTCCACCATTGGAGCCAACAGCAAAACCTACGCCCTCCCTACGGCATGTGTCGGGACTTCTATGATGTCCGCGGCGGAGGTTCAGCTGATCGAGCACTCCCGGTAATGGTGGGTAAGTTAGCCAATCAGCCCTATCAGTCTGGAGTTCAAGCTAGTCGACTCTGGGATGTCAACGTGGAAGTGCAGGTTCACACTTCTGACATCCGTAGGCTGGACAAGATACAAGACAATGCTCAACTCCAAACCGAAGCATTTCAAGCGCAAATGATTGCAGCCCTCGCTGAACTGAGGGAACAACAAGCCGCTTTTGATAGGCGTCTAATGGAGTCAAAGCAATCAGATGCGGAGTCAAGCTCCAAGCGCAACCTTCGACGCAAGTAGTGCTTGTCAAGGACTCAAATTTTGTTATAGCTTAGGACCTCGACTAAAAGTCTTTAAATTTCTCGAACTTTGTAATCGGAGACCCTTATAGGGGTCAAATTTTCATGATCGTTGTAACAACTTTTATATTAATATAAGTGGCACTATTACTACTATGTTGAGTATTTCGTTCAACCTTGAATTTCTCGAACTTCGCTATATGAAGTCGGATTTGGGCGTTCTTTTCACGTACGATCATGGTTCAAAGACATTTAAACATAGAAGGAAATTAAATAGAACTATTTGTACATTTTATTATGAAAGTAAATTTTATTACTCAAAAGTGGTTACAATACTTGACCCTTTTTGGTCATTACAAAGAGTTGAAATATCGGGTTGTCACAAACACGACCCACCAGCAAACTCAAATTTCCGACGAGGCGAATCTGGAAACAAAGGTCGCCCTCACCAGCAGCGCAACACCAATCGTCGCGCACCAGCATCTGCATCTCCTTCTCGACCTAATTATCCATCTTCTGGGCGGCAACCACAAACCCAATTGAATAAGCGACGAGGTTTTGTGTCCAATCAAACACGCCCTACATGGGCTGGCTACCCACCATCATACTGGACCCAACCCTACTGGGCTTCTCCACCGCCGTGTCCATATCCCACTCAAGCTGGATGGGCCTCTCCCTGGCCTACCTCTTTTGCCCAACAACAACCAAGACAAACACAAGCTCAAGCCAATCTCACAGAGGTAAACCCACTTGAACCTTCTGAACTTGGGGCTACCTTTTCAGCTATGAGTCTGGACCAAGAAAATGATGATTGGTATATGGACACTGGCTCTACATCTCACCTCACAACCAACGCAGGTAAAATCTCGATCCCTAGTTTGTCATCTATTAAATCTGTGTTTGTTGCAAATGGCAATCAAGTACCAGTTCTTGGATCAGGTCATACCACCTTACCCCATCCATCCAAACCTATTCATCTAAAAGATATACTCCACACACCTCACACCGTTAAAGATCTTGTATCTTTTTGTAAATTTTGTCGTGATAATTTCTTTTCCATTGAATTTGACCCATTTGGTTTTTCTATAAAGGACTACAAGACCAAGAGGCACCTCTCTAGACACGATAGCTCTGGCAATCTCTACCCCTTCACCAAGCAAGCCAACGCTCCAACTTCATCCTTTTATGTTTCTTCTGGTTCGCCTCTTTGGCATTTTAGACTTGTTCATCCGGGTCATCATGTAATAAATTTTCTTAGTCAAAATAAAAATATTTCTTGCAATAAAAATGATCGTTTGTCTGTTTGTCATTCTTGCCAACTTGCTAAACATAAACGCCTACCATTCAAAAATTCCACATCACTCACTCTCAAACCATTCGATCTTGTTCATGCCGACCTTTGGACGTCACCCATCCTTAGCAAAACTAATTATAAATACTCCCTCATCATCATTGACGATTTCAGCCATTTTACATGGGTGTTTCCCCTAAAATACAAATCAGAAAATTTTGATAAAATCAAGACGTTCCACAAATATATCCACACCCAATTCAATACTTCCCTCAAAAATTTGCAATGTGACAAGGGCGGTGAATTCGATAACCAAAAATTCCATAATTTTGCTTCTACCACCGGTCTTTACATTCGCTTCTCATGCCCACATACCTCCCAACAAAATGGCACTGCAGAACGAATGATTCGTCGCATAAACGAAATCATGATGACCCTACTAACCCATGCTTCTTTACCACCTTCCTTTTGGGTTGAGGCCCTTCATACCGCTACCTACTTACACAACATCCTTCCCACTTCATTACTTGAAAACCGAACCCCTACATCCGCCCTCTACCTAAAACATCCAACTTACGACTACCTACGCACCTTTGGTTGTGCTTGTTTTCCCAACTTAACCGCCACCCGACAACACAAACTCGCACCTAGGTCTACACCTTGTCTTTTCCTCGGTTACCCAGCCCAATACCGAGGCTATAGATGCCTTGACATGTCCACTGGTAAAGTCATTCTCTCCCGACATGTAACCTTTGATGAAACTTCTTTTCCTTATGCATCTTACACACCAAACCCACCACACAATTACTCCTTCCTCGAAACAGAACCCTCTCCTCTTCTCTTTCACCCTCCAACCACATCAATCTCTGCTACCACTCAACCACCGTCTAACCACAACTCCAGTCTTTTCTGCTCCCATTGAAACCCCCCACTCACCCACCTCTTCCCTCCCAACCGACCCCAACACTTCTTCCTCACCCTCTTCCAACCAAACCTCCGATATTTCGTCCCACCCTACCCCTCCCCCACCCTCGTACTACCCCCTCACTTACTCTCGGAGAAGCCAACCACCCCGTCTACCCCCACCTACGTCCCATCATCCCATGACCACCTGCTCCAAAGTCGGAATCACCAAACCCAACCCACCACTCAACCTTCACACCAACACAAACACCTCCACTATCTCCCGTCTTCCAAAATCCCACAAACACGCCCTCTCTGATCCAAACTGGCACTCTGCCATGACCGATGAACATCGAGCTCTAATAGATAACAACACATGGGAACTTGTACCTCGTCCCACCAATGCTCATGTCATACGTTGTATGTGGATATACCGGCACAAATTTCATGCCAACGGGACTCTTGCACGATATAAAGCACGCCTTGTGATTAATGGAAAATGCCAACAAGTCGGAATAGACTGCGATGAAACATTCAGTCCTGTAGTGAAACCTACCACCATACGCACCGTTCTTAGTCTTGCCGTTTCCCGATCAGGGCCTATTCACCAACTAGACGTAAAGAACGCATTCTTACACGGGAGTCTCAACGAGACCGTGTATATGTTCCAACCCCCCGGTTTCACGGACCCACAACACCCAACACATGTTTGTCGTTTACGGAAATCTTTGTACGGGCTAAAACAAACCCCGCGGGCTTGGTATCATCGCTTTGCAACCTTCATTCACACATGCGGTTTTAAAAGCACCAAAAGCGACAACTCTCTCTTTGTCTTCCAACAAGGCACCAAAATGGCATATCTTCTTCTTTACGTGGATGACATTGCTTTGACCGCTTCCGACGAAACAACTCTTCGACACTTTATCAATCTATTATCCAAAGAGTTTGCTATGTCGGATCTTGGGCCTCTTCATCACTTCCTCGGCATCCAAGTTAAACATCAAAATGGGGGATTATTTCTTACCCAAGAACAATATGTGGATGATATTCTTCATCGGGCGAACATGCAACAAGGCAAACCATGTGCCACTCCTGTCAACACCAACTCTAAACTCAGCGCAACCGTCGGCGACCTCATGCAAGACACTACTCTATATCGTAGCCTCGCTGGAGCATTACAGTACTTAACCTTCACTCGCCCCGACATTGCGTATGCTGTTCAACAAGTATGCCTCTTTATGCACGCCCCTCGCGATCCACACTTCAACTTTCTGAAACGTATACTACGATACCTCCAAGGCACTCGTCATCATGGACTTCATATTTCTCCCTCCAAATCTACAAAACTCACAGCCTACTCCGACGCAGATTGGGGGGGGGGGGGGGGTGTCCCGACTCTCGTCGATCCACGTCCGGCTACTGTGTATTTCTCGGGAATAACCTCGTTTCATGGTCCTCCAAACGACAACCGACTATCTCCCGATCCAGTACTGAAGCTGAATACAAAGGAGTTGCCAATACCGCAGCTGAAACTACATGGCTCCGCAACCTACTCCTCGAGCTACATCTTCCGCTGCACCAAGCCACAATCATATATTGTGACAACATTTCCGCCGTATATCTTACTCAAAACCCGGTTCAGCATCAACGCACGAAGCATATCGAGATTGACATCCACTTCGTTCGAGAAAAAGTTTGCATGGGTTCCCTTCGTGTTCTTCATGTTCCTGCCGATTACCAATACGTCGATATATTTACCAAAGGATTACCTCATCAACTATTCACCCGTTTCCGTTCCAGTCTCTCTATTCGGCCAGCCCACCATTCGACTGCGGGGGAGTATTAACCGACATATACACCCTCTGTATATTTCTGATTTTATATTAATTGTGTAATTAATGTAAATTATTCCTTACTTATTTAGCCTAGATCTTCCCTAATTTCCTCCTGTAATTTCTCTGTACAGTGGCTATTTAATCCGATTATTGATCAATGAAAGGCACGATTCCTTTGTGAATTATAATCCCAACCGGAACTCGTAGCCTTATACCATCACCTGCAACGGTAGAGTCACTACCTGTAGTATGGCCTGCCACTATGCCACCATCGTTTCTACCACCACCACCACCGCCATAACTACCAACTCCAGTGAGATGATGGTCTTCAAAGACATCAAAAGGCGTGGAACAAAAGTAATCCAGTCGATTTGGGTCCCGCCCTAACTCTTGGTTTTCATAATGCTTACCAACTTTAAATGGAATTGGACGTACATGAGAAATATCCTCAATTCTAGAGTAAAATCGTGCTACCTTCCTGGGAGCATCATGAGCATATCTAGTTGCGCCAAAACGGCTGTTGCGTCCATTGCCAATAAAAGGCCATACATTTTTTGCTGTTTCTTTACCGATCATTTGAACGTCCTCTTCGGTGGCTAATCTCTGAACTTGTTCACCATCCACAGCATTACAATTACCATTACTAGCATCTCCGGGGATTTTCTTACTTCTCACTGCTCCTCATCCACCTCTTTTCATTGCCTTGATTTGGAAGATTTTAGTTTATTTTTTTCACCTGGCTCTTTACCTCTATTATTTATTCGTCGTGACTCAACTGATGTTCACGTAGCGGACAAATTTTCCACCCACGGCCTTCTTACCAGGAAAGTCGCCTGCGCTTTCCGTATATAATATAGATTAATATTTGTGAATTTATTAAGAGATATGGAAATCAACGAAACATCTTTTGTTGAATTATCCAAATAGTTTATTATTTAATAATTGAAAATAACAGTATTTTGTCGTATGTACGCTGTGAAGGAGAAAATTTTACCAAAATGGAACAGAAAAGTATAAGAATAGAATTTTGATTTTGATCCAATTATGTATTGGAAAAGATAGATAAAATTAAGGTTGTGAAAATGTATTCTGGTTTTATGTTATAATAATAAAAAAGAAGGCCATATTGATAGACATTTTTTCAGTTCAACTAAAATTTTCTAACTGAATATACTGGAAATATTGTTTTATTTGCACACAAAAAAAAAAAAAATTCTTCTCGAATAAGATTTATCATTCTAGCTGAATTAGCCGGAAATACAATAGTACCCCAAATCTTGCATCTTTTCTTTTTTTAAATAATTTTTTTTAATTTCCATTTTATAGATTAATTATTTTTCATTGGATTATTGTATACTAATAAATATTATTTTTAATATATAGTATTTATTTATTAATAAATATTATTCTATTAGGTTGTCAATTTCTTTTACTTAATTTTGTTTAATTCATTTTTATTGAATTAATTCATTTTTTTGGATAACATCACCATCGACTTAATTTATTTAAAAAAAATCTGATTCATTCCACCACTATCGCACATAAACCGGGTAAAAATCACACGTTGGGTTATTAAAAAAAACTAGAATTAATAGAAAGAATATCAATGTAATATCAATTTAAAAACAATAAACTAAAAAGAACGTAATCGACATTTTATTTTGATTTTCATTAATTTATGTTTAATTACTTTTTATGACAATTTGGATTAGGATTTTTAAATGATTATGTGTAATTTTTATTTTGTATGACAATTTATATGTATTTATAATTATTCAGCAACTTCATCTCTCACAATATAAAACACTATAAAATGATTTCTTTCCCAGTCAAAAACTTTTTAAAACAATATTTTTCCAAATAGCAACCAACTAACATTTATAAAATCAAAAACTATAAAAACAAATTATATACGGCACAAAAAACATAATTTTAAAATTGTTATATTAAATGCTTTAAAAGTTGTTATATTATTTGAATTGACCATTTTTTTGTTTTAGAAAAAGAAAAAGAAATGAACATGCCTGTAGATTTTTTTTTTATTTTAACAAATTTTGATTTTTACCATTTTTTATACTTTTAAACATTTCCAGACAATTTGCAACATATACTAATACTAACCAAAGATTCAACTTTCTAAAAAGATATAAATCCTCCTTAATAAATGAAGGTTTTTTTTACCAAATGTCAATTTCTCATGAGTTTTGACACTTGTCATTTTGTGGTATTTTTGAAATAAGTATTATCCACTTGTCAATTTTTGGTTTGTTTCAATTTTTAAAATTAAAGTCATATACTTATATATGTAAAGTATTAAACATCTGAGGGAGGTATTGAAGACATTGAGAGCGGAAAGGCTGTGTGCCAAGTTCTTAAAATGTGATTTCTAGTTGCGTGAGGTGTAGTTCTTGGGGCACATCATCAATCAAGAGGGCATTTCGGTTGATCCGGCTAAGGTTGAGGCGGTGATGTGGTGGGAAGTACCGAAGAGCGCATCTGAGATTCGTAGCTTCTTGGGTCTAGCGGGGTACTATTGGAGATTAATCCAGGAATTCTCAAAGATCTTCGTGCCTTTGAACTGCTTGACCAAGAAGAATATAACATTTCGATGGGGGCACAGATCAGCAGTTGGCTTTTGAGACCCTGAGGCAGAGGTTATGTGATGCTCCGATTCTAGTACTACCTGAAAGGCTGGATGATTTGGTGGTGTATTGTGATGCGTCGATCTCGGGGTTAGGTATTGTACTGATGCAGAGGGGGCATGTGATCGCCTACACCTTGAGGCAGTTGAAGCCTCATGAGGTGAATTACCCCACTCACGACCTGGAATTGGGGGAAGTGGTGTTTGCCCTCAAGATTAGGAGGCACTACTTGTATGTAGTACGGTGTACTATTTATACCTATCATAAGAGTATGAAGTATTTGATGGACCAATAGAACCTCAACATGCGGTAGAGAAGGTGGTTAGACGTACTGAAAGATTATGATTGTGAGATCAGGGAAGGCCAACGTGGTAGCCAATGCATTGAGCCGCAAGACGGTAGGTTCCCCGATTGGGAACGTATGTCTGAGGATAACGATAATCTCTCCATTATTAGAGATGATCAAGGGGGCTCAGGCGGAAGGTTTAAAGAACGAAAATTGGAAGTTAGAGCAAATACGAGGGGAAATTCCTTTGTTTGTCCGGAATAGCTAGGGTCTCTTGACTCAGTGTGGCCGGGTATGGCTTCTGACATCGAGAGGGGTGAGGCAGAAAATATTGGAGGAGGCACACAAGTCAAAGTTCTTTATACATCCAGGGACTACAAAAATGTATAGAGACTTGAGGCTGAGTTACTAGTGGCCCTGCATGAAGCGCGAGATCGCCTGGTTCGTGGAGTGGTGCTTGACCTGCCGGAAGTTCAAGGCCGAGCATCAGCGGCCTCATGGCAAGGTTCAGCCACGACCCATTCCCATGTGGAAGTGAGAAGAGATCACTATAGACTTCATCATGAAGTTACCGTGGACAGCGACGGGCGTGGCTGCCATATGAGTGATTGTGGATCGGCTGACGAAGAGTGCCCATTTTATTCCAATCTCTGAGAGCATCTCCGCTAAGAAATTTGTGGATATTTATGTGCGAGAGGTGGCGGCAAGATACTGGGTGACAGTGTCAATAGTCTCTGATAGAGATTTTCGATTTACATCTAGATTCTGGAAGAAGTTCCACAAGGAACTGGGCACTTAGTTGCATTTTAGCACGACATACCACCCCCAGAAAGATGGCCAGAGCGAGAGGATGATCCAGACACTCGAGGATAAACTTCGGGCATTCGTGTTGGATTTTGGAGGTAGTGGGATGCATACCTCCCATTGCTAGAGTTTTCATACAACAATATTTACCATGCTAGTATCGATCGACCTCCGTTTGAGATGTTGTATGGTCGGAGATGTAGGACCCCGGTTTGTTGGGGCGAGGTGGGACACCGAGTCATGGGGAGCACCGAAGTGGTGCTCAAGACTACCAGAATAATTCAACAAGTACGCGACCGACTACGAGTCATACAGAGCCGATAGAAAAGTTATGCTGATCGGCGGCGATAAGACCTAGATTTCCAGGTGGGGGACTTTGTGTTACTGACGGTGTCCCCATGGAAGGGAGTCATTAGGTTCCGGAAGAGGGGCAAGCTAGGGCCCAGATACATTGGACCGTTCAAGATTTCGGCCCAAGTGGGTAAGGTGGCTTACCGCTTGGATCTGCCGAACGAACTTAGCCATACAACACCTTCCATGTATCTCAGCTTCGTAAGTGTGCCACCGACGAAGTCGTGGTTATTTCTCTGGACGACATTTAGGTGGACGAGAGTCTAAACTACATTGAGAGGCCCGCCGCGATGTTAAATAGGAAGACCAAGGTTCTCCGGAATAAGGAAGTGAAGCTAGTGAAGGTGCAATAACAGCACCAAAGAGGCTCCGAATGGACATGGGAATTGGGGGATGAGATGCGGGATCACTATCCGGACTTATTCGTGTCAACAGACTTCGAGGACGAAGTCTAGTTCAAGTGGGGGAGAATTGTAACACCTATTCCAAGTATTATTTAATTTATCAAAGTTTTAGGGTTTTGTGCTTGGACTCGATGAGTTGGGGAGCTCTAACTCGTCGAGTAGAGTCATTTATGAGGACGCGGGATTCAAATCCTACTCAACGAGTCGGAGGATCCAGACTAGATGAGTAGGCACTGTAACGAGAAATACTAATTTTCAGGGGTTTGTACCCTATTTAAAGAACTTATGGCTCATTTAAACCATCTTCCATCGTTCCTACAGCCAGAGAAACCCTATTTTGAGTCTTAAACCTTCTTGAGAAAAAAGAGAGATTTTGAGAGTGATTTTTGGTGCGATAGTGAAGATTTTGGAGCTTGAATAAGAAGGAGCAAAGAGGTAATCAGTAGATCCAACATCTACCCTGTATTGGTGACCATATTGAGGTATAAAGTCACTATCTTGACCTTTAGTTGCTTAGATCTCTTTTCATGGATGTAAATGGCCACTTTTGGTGCCAAAAAGGGTGTCATCTTCGGATCTGGACTTGTCACAAGGATATGGTTCCAAATCAGTACCCCTCTAGGTCTTCAATGACATAAAGTTGCTCACTTTATTCAGCTTAGGCCCTTTCCATGCATTAAGACCTTGTAGGAACCTTAGTTTTGGTGTTTTAGCATTGTGAGGCCTTGCATGCACGTAAAGTTTGCAACTTTACATGGTAGCTACACTAGCAGAAGTTGGATCTGAATTTTGGGACCTTGGATCTCACTGGAAAGGACTTAACACAAAAAGGACTGAAGGAAATCATTGAGTCCCTTAGACAACTCGACGAGTCAAGTGGGGTTTACCCCATTGTCGAGATTCCTAGTGATTTCTGTGAAGGATTGGGGTTTTTGGTCTGCATGGGTTTTCGGTCTTCTCGACATTGAGGAACTTGACGAGTTACATAGCTAAATTGGCGAGTTAAAGAGTTACTCGGGAACTCGACAAGTTGCTGGATGCACTCGACGAGTTGAGGTCATCATTGACTGCTGACCTTGACTGTTGACCCTGACTTTGACCAAGTTTGACTAGGGTTGACTTTGAGGATAACTATGGTAATTCGGGAGTATGACAAGTCAATTGCATAATGATTATAGGTTGTCGAATTGGAGCAGCATGTGGGATTTATCTGATCTTAGCTTGTTAGTTCATCATTCACGAGAGGTGAGTCTCCTCACCGTACCACTGGGTCGAACGCACCAAGGCCAGTCCATTTTGTGATATGTGGTACACTCCTTTTTGTAGAGATATGTGGTATGATTGTTATTATGCTTAGGTTTATGCTAGCTATATATGTGATACTTGTAGGAAAGACCATGGAAGGATCCCATGGCACTTGGATGTAACACCATGTGGGGGAGCCCATGGCTTTTCAACTAAAGACCATGGGAGGAGCCCATGGCAACATCATGTGGGGGAGCCTATGGCTTTCCAGCTAAAGACTAAGGGGGGGGGGAGCCCATAGCACATAGGTGTAAGACCTGATGGGTTTTGAGACCATGTGGGGGAGCCCATGGCATCCATGAGTAAGACCTTGGGAGTTGCCCACGAAATCCTTATATGTTTATATGCATGGCTTATGTGATATATGTAGCTTTTATAGCTAATATGATATGTGTTTATGTGGATTGTGTGTGGGGTATGCTCTGGGGAACTCATTAAGCATTATCTTACAGTTTGTTGATTTGTTTTAGGTACATCTGAGCCTAAGGGCAAGGGCAAGGCTTGATGGCGCAGCGTGCACTCTCCATCATTTGTTTTGATGGGACACTCTGATGTTGTGAATAAAATGTTAATGTTATGAATTTTGAAAACAGTTGTTAATGTTACTTCACATTTTATAGGAATGTTTGGCTAATTAATAATGAAAATTTTATTTGAAAATTTTGGGTCGTTATAGGAAAGAGGTAATAATTTCATCCCTAATCCTCTAGAAAGAATGTCACGGCCGAAATTATAAGGATAAGGGTCTTTATATAGCCTAGCTAGCTTGGTGCCAAAGCTAGGGTTTATGATGGAAACCATAATTCCTTTGCTTGGTGACAAAGCAGATCATTCCCTCTTTCAATGGGCTTGGACGAAATTCCTTGGGCTTACCCATGTAACCAAACAGTCCCTGCACTTTTAATTAATCCATTAATCACAAAAATAATTCTAATTAATTTCTGATTAATGATTAATTATATAATACTATTTCAATTAATATATTATTCTCAAAATATATTAACAAACTATTTATTTTGATTTCCAAATAATTTATTAACCATATAATAAATTAATAAATGAGTCTCTCTCTCTCTCTCTCTCTCTCTCTCTCTCTCTCTTTAAAAGCTATCATATTCAACTGCTAGGTTTAAGGGAAATCCAAAAGGACTGTGCTACTATCAATTCGAGTATATACCGATTATATTTAGGGGCTTAAACACCTAATCCAACAGTATCCCACCTGGATAAGTTTGTAACTATAAATGCCAGTATAACTTTCAAACTGATCAACAAATTGTAGCTTCCAAAAGCCAATGTTAAACTCTGACCCAGTCTGTTATGTGTCCTAAGATAAGCGACCAAATATTCCTCCACTCTACAAGATACCGTAAGGACATGACACATGGATTCTAATCAATCTCATTGTCCAAGTTTTTGTTTGCCATTTTCTGATGTGTGACGACTAAAATTAAACTACTAATTGAACACAACAATTTAGTCCGGGCTCGGCCAAGCACTTATAAGCCAATACCAAATCACCGAGAGGCTGAAAGATATCACCTTTTCCAGTTAGGGCAACAGGAATGAATAAACTTTGACTGATATTCTTGTACTATTTACTCTTGTAACACCCATAAAATTTGAAGCAAATTAAAACATTTTATTTCAGTAAAAAACCATTAAGTTCATACATCTTGTTTTCAAAATAGTTTAAATACCCAAAACCATATCACATAAATCATAAAACATGAGGAGCGGTACGATGACGCCTTCCCGTTCCGAAGTGAATTCAGGTCCCCGCTTGGCATTCTAGCTAACCTTCACTATTGGTATATGGCTTTCTTTTGTACTTTTGATTTCCCTATCCATAATATCCATTGGTTCTTCTATGAAGCATAGACTCTTGTTTAGTTCGATTTCAACAAGTGGAATTACAAGAGTCTCATCAGACAGACACTTCTTGAGATTTGAGACATGAAAAGTGGGATGAATGTTACCGAGTTCATGCAGTAGTTTAAGTTTATAAGCAACTGGACCAATTCTAGCAAGATCTCGAATGGTCTGATGTACCTTAGACTTAGTTTTCCACTTTTGCCAAGGCATATCATTGCTTTCCAGGGCGAGACCTTTAACAAGACATGATCACCAACCTGGAATTCCATGGTTTTTCGTCGTTTGTCCGCATAACTCTTCTGTCTATCTCTAGAAGCTTTCAACCGTTCCCAGATTTGTACAATCTTTTCTATGGTTTCTCGGATGATTTCAGGACCGATTAGAGTATTGTCGGGCATCTGGTTCTTGGCTAGTTCTGTATCGCCCACTTCAGCCCATCACAGAGGATATCTGCACTTACGGCCATAGAGAGCTTCAAAGGGTGGAACTTTGATTTTAGTGTGATAGCTATTGTTGTAGGAGAACTCAACTAGTGGTAAATGGGTATCCCAAGCTTTACCAAAATCTATCACACAAGCCCTTAACATGTCTTCCAGTGTTTGTATGGTTCTCTCAGTTTGCCCATCAATTTCAGGATGGTAAGCTGTACTCATGTCAAGACTTGTTCCCAAGGAATTTTGCAATGATTTCCAAAACCACGAGGTAAATCTACTATCTTGGTCAGAGATAATGGATATTGGCACCTCATGAAATCAGACTATCTCTTTAATATATGTCCTTGATAACTTCTCCATTTTGTTAGTTTCTTTTATTAGCAGGAAGTGTGCGGATTTGGTTAATCTGTCAACGATTACCTAAATGGTGTCATCACCACATTCGGGAATTTCTGGTTGTTGGAGTATACCTGAAGGCTTTTGGTATTCTACCTTGACTTTGGCACAAGTAAGACACTTGCCCATAAAGGTAGCAATCTCAGCTTTCTTGTTAGGCCACCGATAAAGTTTTGTTAAGGTCTAGATACATCTTGTCTGCACCCGTGTGAACGAAGTATCTTGTCTTGTTTGCTTCATTCATGACAACCTCTATGTAACCACCAAACTTTGGTGTCCAGATCTGGTACATGAGATTTCGGGCTCCATCACCTTTGATTTCTAAGTTCTTGTCCATTCCTCTTAAAGATTTACCTGTCACATTTTCGGGTTTCAAGGCCTCAAGTTGAGCCTCTTTGATCTGTGTGGACAAGTATGAATGGATAGTCATGGTCAACGACTTTACTTGACGTCCCGAGTATTCTTTTCTGCTAAGTTCATCAGCTATTATATTTGCTTTTCCAGGATGATAAAAAATTCATATTCGTAATCATTTAGTAGTTCCACCCAACGTCGTTGTCTCATTTTTACTTCTTTCTGATCAAAGATATGCTGAAGGCTTTTGTGACCATTACAGACTGTTCATTTTGTACCATACAGGTAATGCCTCCAGATCTTCAAAGCGAAAAAATGGCTCCTAGTTCGAGATCATGCGTGGTATAGGTGACCTCATGGTTCTTAAGCGGTCTCGAGGCATAAGATATGACCTTTCCTTATTGCATAAGAATGCAGCCTAACCCTTTTCTTGGACGCATCACAGTAAACTACAAAATTTTTTGTCCAATCTAGAACGGATAAGACCGATGCACTGCATAGGGCTTGATTTAGTGTCTGGAAAGCAGTTTCTTCTTTCTCCTCCCAGTTAAAGGTTATACCTTTCTGAGTCAGAGTGGTGAGTGGCTTTGTGATATTTGAAAAGTTTTGGATGAACCTTCTGTAATAGCCACCAAGACCTAGAAACTAGCGAATCTCTATTGGTGTTCGTGGGGTCGCCTAGGTTTCAATAGCTTTGATCTTGGAGGGATCGACATGTATCCTTTCCTTGCTGACCACATGACCTAGGAATTCCATTATTTGAATCTAGAATTCACATTTTGAGAAGTTCACATACAATTTTTCTGCCCTTAAAGTTTCCAAAACTTGTCGCAAGTGTTGGTTTTGTTCTTCCTTACTTTGGGAATAGACTAGTATATCGTCAATAAAAACTATAACGAACTTTAAGGTCAACACACTCGATTCATCAGATCCATGAATACTACATGTGCATTCGTTATACCAAAGGGAATCACTACGAATTCGTAGTGACCGTAGCTAGTTCTAAAAGCATTCTTTGTAATATCAGCCTCCTGGACTCGTAGCTGATGGTATCCTGATCTCAGGTCAATCTTGGAGAAGCAACTTGCTCCTTGAAGCTGATCAAAGAGGTCATCTATCTGTGGTAAAGGGTATCAGTTTTTGATAGTGAGTTTATTAAATTCCATGTAGTCTATACACATGCGAAACGATCCATTCTTCTTTTTCACAAACAAGACCGGTGCTCCCCAAGGTGAGAAGACTGGTCTAATGAAACCTTTACTAAGGAGTTCGTTCAATTGGCTAGATAGTTCCTGCATTTCCGAAGGCACAAGACGATAAGGTGATTTGGCTACAAGGGTAGCTGCAGGGATTAAGTCGATTCTGAATTCGACTTGTCCTTCAGGTGGAACTCCTGGAAGATCATCTGGGAAAATATCAGGGAAATTACAGACTTTTGGAATGCTCTCGAATTCCTTCACTTCTTGTTTCTTGTCTACCACATGAGCTAAGAAGGCATAGTAATTCTTGCGAAGATACTTTTGTGCCTTGATATAGGAAATGATTTGTAGGTTTACGCCGGATTTGTCGCCGTAAACGATAAGGGTTTCGTTACTTGGTAGGTTAAGGCGAATAACTTTCTCGTAACATTGGATGTCAGAACGATATAGACTTAACTAGTCCATCCCAATAATGACGTCAGAACATTTTATGGATACTGGCATCAAGTAGATTGACAAGGAAAAGTTATTTAGAGTAAGGGTATATCCTATGTATATATTGTTAGTGCACTCGGTTTTCCCGTTGGTGATTTCTATAATGAAGGTATCTTTTAGTGGTTGAGAATTTTGTTTAAGTAGGTGTTCGAATTTATGGCTCACAAAACGTTTCTTTGTACCACTATCAAATAGAATGCAGGCGTATGCATTGTTGAGGATAAACGTACCCATTACCACCATAGGGTCCACAACGGCTTCTTCGTGACCAATAGCCAATATTTTTCCCACACTACCGACATTCCTTGCCTTTGGACAATCCTTTTTGAAATGTCCAGTTTCACCATACTCATAACATACCCGGCTTATTCCAACATCGGGAACTTGAGTGATCGGTTGCACAGGTAACCTACAGAAACGGGCAGTGTGCCCCTTTCTGTTGCAATTCTTACAGTGCATTTCACGTCAATTTCCTGTGTGATCGAAATTACACTTGTTGCACTTCAGTAAATTTACAGCATACTGCTTTGCTGGGGTAAGAGTAACAGGAACTGTAGTAGGAACAGTAGCAGCATGAACGACCATTATCTGCTATTTCTTGGAAGGCTCTTGTGAAGATTGACCCTTCCTTTTGTTCCAGGACTTTTTCTTACTGTTGTTGTTATTTTTGTTGTTGTTGTTGTTGCCTTTGGGTTGTTCTGGAACGACAGTCATGAAGCCCTGACGAACTCCATGATCTACTAGAGACTGTGCCAGTTGTTTGGCACCATCAAAGGTAACAGGATTTGAAGCTAACACACTCCCTTGGATCTAAGGCGATAGTCCCCAGATATACCTTTCTATACTCTTGCTCTCCAGAGCAACCATTCCAGGACATAGGTTTGCTAGTCGCTAGATCACTAAACCTATTGGTGTAAGTTGCTATGTTTGTACCTTTCATGGTAAGGACCCAAAGCTCATACTCAAGCTTTTATACTTCACCCCTCGGGCAATACTCATGCATCATCATCTATTTTAGATTCTCCCAGCCCATTGAGTTATCCACTGTAAGAGTTAGTGACTTTACATGGCTATTCCACCATGTAACAACTCAATTAGAAAAGGTACAGGCAGCAAATTTCTCCTTGCTCCCTTCAGGGCACGAGCAGATTTCAAAAACTTCTTCGGTTTTCTCTATCCATTGAGTTAGAGCCATGACTCCCCCAGTCCCATTAAAGTTTCAAGGTTTCCCATTAGTGAAGTCCTTATAAGTACACTCTTGTGCGTGTCCATGACTTTCACCATGATTGGAGGGATGAGCACCACTCCCAGATCCACTGGCACCGGTTGTATTTATGTGTGACATGGCGGCTGCCACAGCTGTAGTGACTGCTGCCTGAAACATAGCAGTGTCAAATTGTGGAGGTGTCGGCGGAGGTGGAGGTAGTGTCGAAGCTGCATTGAAACGCCTTGGATTTCTTCTTTGAGGCATCTTTATCTATAATTATTTAAGAAAAATAGTGATAAGTATTGTTTGGTGATCATGAGTCAGGGGATATTGAATAAGACATATCTTAATTCTAATGATATTATTTCTTGACTGACATAGTGTTCTATTAAGTGATTTACAATTAATTTCTACTAATATAAGTAAACAATCGCAAATTTTTGTTTATAGCAACACTTGTATTGTATAATGTATTACGTACCAGGTTCTTCTACGATCATTTAGTGTATACAAGTTGTATGTAATTAAAATTGAACAAAATGTTGAACATAATAGGTCTGCCTTCAGTCCACAACCAAACAAGGAACATGGCCTAATTGGACCTACCATTTCTAGGTCAATAAAATTTTAATTACATAATACTTATACATATTAAATAATTATAGATTTACCATGAGTAGTCAATATGTTATGAAAATTGTGATAACTCCCATTGAAAATAAGATGCTTGTCATTTGATATATATTTTTGTACATATAGTTGAAAATATTTAACCTTGATATAGATTTATATAATACCTACATAGGGAAATTTTGATAGTATTACAACCTACGTGTAGTGTATTTACTTAATCATAGGGTATAGTTTTACGTAAAAATAAAAGTAATATACATATCTGAGATTCCATTTTATAGTAAAAATAGAAGTAGTGTAAACACTACTTGCGGCAAGTACGGTTCTTGGCAATGGAATCTGTATCCTGGTGCTCTTTTCCTCTCAAACGCCTCTCTAGTGTGGCTTGATGCTCCCAGAGTGCTCTAATTTCAGCTTGAGTAGCAATCATTTCTTTGTGAAGCATCTTAGTATGATGTCTAGTGTGATCGTGATCTCCGTCCAGACAACGAAGGTTAATGGCGTTAACTTGGGAGGAAGCGTTCACTTCCAAAATTCGGTTGATCGATATTCTCGATTGATCAACTTGGCAGGAAATGTGGTGTACTATAACAGAGAGGGCCTTGTCAACTGAACCTCCATTGCTGATGTTATAAAATCCTATGTTCATACCAAAAGGAGGGCGTTATCCTTGTTGTTGGCTCCACCTATGTAGTTCTTTGCCCCATGCTGGTACCGGACCTTGGAAATCCTGTCTGGCTGAGGGATTTTGATCAACTGGCGGTGGATTGTATACTTATGGATCTAAGTTTGTACCTTCTTAATCCTTCTCGGGATCCTCTTTAGGATCATTTTCAATCCAACCATTATTCCCTTGATCAGGGAAGTAGGGATCTCCATGTGGGGGATATCCTGCCATAAAGTCTATATGAGAAATTAATGGTAAGATGCACAGAAAGAATGTAGTTTTATAGTATTACAAAATACTCCTATAGTATTCTAAATATGTATGTTAAAGGTTCTCTATATGGTTTATCGGTAAGTTTTAGACTTGTCGTGACACTACCATCACTCCCAAACACATGTTGGTCGTATCACAAATAAATATAGTTGACCAGGCTATATTTTTCCCATAAATGATTACATAACTGTTCAGGTTTAACTGCAGTGTCCAACATCCAAACACTTTTATGTTGTTGCTTATTGTGATGTTGTTCCTGTATGTATGAATGTTAGTATACTTCTTATAAAATACTTGTATTTGAAAAGTATACTTGTAGTCAGAGCTCTTTAGCCCCAAGGTATTTATAGTTGTATTTCACTTATGAATTGATATACTGAGTTCACTATAAATAATGCTCTGATGTCAATCTATAACACCCCAAACCGAAGCGGCGGAAACGTCTGGGGGTAGATGACTTCATGTTAAGTATCACAATACATGCATCATAGTAATCAAAGTACAACAATCATCGCATTAATAAAGTATAAATTTTAAATATGTGTTCAATCATTATATATTGACACCAAAATAGATATAGAAAAAGATAAAATACATGATTATATATTGCTCCGTCTTCTCAAAATCCTGGGAGGATACCTATCTACTGGTTCCCTGAGAATACAAGTATTTTGAAAAAGAGAGTATCAAAATTTAAGTTGGTGAGTGCATAAGTATTTATGTTTAAAAACTTGTTTTCTGTTCTTTGAAATAGTGGGTATGTTTATTGTTCCAGAAAATCCAATATTTTCTATTTTAACTAAAAATTAGTTTTAATACCATAAAAATATTCTGTGTAAATGTTGTTCTATTATAAAATAGCGTTACATAGTTTTAATTCAAAATAAAATTATAAAAAGAATGTGTTCTGTGTTGTTTATCTTTTCCAAATTCTGAAATTTTACTTGAAACCTTGTAAAAGTGAGTATGTCTAGTTCCACCAACTGTAATTGTAAGTCGTAGTATTATACTGTAATTCGTATTATTGTAAAACCAGTACGTTGTATTTGTACTGTTTGGTTTTATTATTCATTCACTAATCGTATTATTCATATCTTTTTGTGAGTTATTATAACCATACTAAGACTAGTAAGCCTGACACAACACTTTACAGGCGTTAGAAGTGTAACGACATTTGTCAATCATAGGCATACCAGCCTAACTATAGTGAACAGTCTGAGTGCGGGATTGTCAATCCCGTATAGATTTATACACATTTGTCTCGCTCTCTGTTCAGAGATTCTGGTTATAATTATCAGGACTTTAATAGGGGTATGAACTCACTTGATATGTGGTGATTTGGACTTTAATAGGGGTATAATTATCAGAGATTCTGGTTATAATTATCAGGACTTTAATAGATTTATACACATTTGTCTCGCTCTCTGTTCAGAGATTCTGGTTATAATTATAAGGGTATGAACTCACTTGATATGTGGTGATTTGGGCTGCGTTTCGTTTCTAGAAAGGATTTTTCTTAAAGAAACTGTGAGTTTTTGATGAAAACCGGGCTTTGCGAGGGTCGAGTTAGAAACCAAAAGATTCTTTTCTAGTGGACTTTAGGTGCTTCAGGATGTTCTTCGGGTGTTAGATATGTTTCCAGGACTTCCGGGGGTTGTAAGAAGGTTTAAGGGAGTCAAAAATGTGAAAAAGTGTGAAAAATGGTGAATTTTCGTAACATAAATCGGGAGATTTCGCACCCTCTTTATAGGACCTAAGTCTCACACCAGAGAGGTGGAGGAGGGACATGCGTCGAATCGTAGGCGAGGATGGGGCACGCGTTAGACACGTAGGCGAGGGGGGCACGTGTTGGACTCGCAGGCGAGGCACACGTCTCGGCTTCGGACGTACCACAGATGCGACACACGTCAGACTCCGGTTGAACCTTCGCTACGGATGAGTCATTGGTCGGACACGCGTCATGCTCGCGAGGTGTAGGACGAGGTGGTCGAACCCGGACCTAGTATATGCAAAAATTTTCGGTTTTTGTGTCCAAAACTTTAAATATTCATAACTTTTGCATACGAGCTCCGTTTTCGACGTTCTTTATATCCACGCGTAGGTGAGATTATACTCTACAACTTTCATTTACACTACGTCGACTATTTGACATTATTTTAATTTTATCTTTAAAAATAATTAAATGCACAAAATTTTCAAATAATTTCTCTTTATTACATTAAAAATGAATTACAAGTTGATCTATACTATTACATTGATTTGAACTAACGCATTGTTACAATTTATGCTTTAGATAATGATTTGTATGTACAACTTGAGAAAAACCTAGATGCAAAACATTAGGGTTGCATGTGCACCATATGAATGTTGTAGTCCTCAAAACTCATCAACATCATACCTACCACAGTCCACGTATGTGCCTCGTATGATTTACACATTGTATCAAAAAATATTATTTAGAGGGCGTGCATTTCTATGCTAAGTTATTTTTTTTTTCTTAAAATAATTAATATATAAAAAATAGACAATTTAAACAAATTATTTCTATTAAAACTAAAATTTCGTTAAACTAGAAAGGAAAATACGACACACCTAAAAAATGCAACATAGAATTTAAAATTGCAAAACTTAGAAATTAAAATATGAAATATAGATATACCTAAATGACATCGTCCTTGAAAAATAGCCGTCTAAATTATCGATTGACTCCGCATTATGATCGATGTGGCCAACCGTCCAAACACTCATTCAATACCCTTCCTCGCCTTCTCTTGAGCTCTCTTAAACTTCAACATTTTTAAGATCATTAGGACAAGAAAATGACTTAACAAAACTAGGGTGCTCCAGATAGATCTCGTTCACAAGATAATACTCATACCTATATGACATTCCACGCATATTGAATGAAGAATTTGGTGCAGTCCGTTTATACATGTCGTCGAATAACAGTGACATGTTAAGAACATTTATGTCATTTAGGAACCAACATAAACAAAGAATTCATGTCATTATCCACAAATCTTGTTAGGCCATCGCTTCAAGTATGATAATTAAATAACCATGATCACCTCGGGTGTATTGGTCTCGATTTGCCTTCGGGAATTTGCCCCATTTCCAGTGGAGGCAATCTTGGCTTCCTAAAATTCGAGGGAAGTTGTGCACATTCGAATATTGAGAATATAATTATTGCATGTTGCTACAAGTACGTTTATGCAAATATCGTGGATTGGAGGAAGTGGCATATGCTACTTGACGAAGTGATGAGGTGGTGCATTTTTGTAAGTGAGTAAAACCAATTATACCTGTAGCATCTATACGTTGTTGGAAATATGAACACGTTTTCGTGACGTTGCTTACTATACAATGAAACAAATGTTTCTAAATAAATAACCGCCGACGAAAATAATATCCTTGAAATCTTGCATGAGGCATTGGTGAGCAGTACGTCGTTAACTATACGCCTAGCCCCACTGCTTTATCTTGGGGACACTGGTGCTATTCTTGGATAAGAGTTTCTCTACCTTAGGAACACTTGTATCTGCCCCATTACCTTAAAAACTCATCGTGTTTCTATTCATTTTCTTTCCACTGGTTGTTGTCTATTGCATCACGGATTCTTATCGACATTGCTCTGATTTATGATAAATTGCTTCACCACCTTTTCAAATAGACTTGATGATTTTAAATTGCCTATTGTTCAACTTTGAAATAGTTTGATAGATAGTAAGATCGGTATCTACCAATTTGTTTTTTTAAAATTTTTTTAAATAGTTTGAAATGTTTTTTTTAAATATTCCAAAACTTGGCCAAATATGACTTGTTTGTTAGCGCTCCACTATGTTGATTTCTTCTTAGTATAATTAAGTCATTGGGGTGTATCCGATGACTCGTTTAATTCTTCTTAATCTTGTATGATAGGTTGATTTCTTCACTAACTTTCATTGGCATCTTGGGGTTGACGATACAATAGGTTCATGTTTTGTGTTTCCGACACAAATTGTGTCGGCATTTGCAATAATCGGAAATCGTTGCACAAATATTGGCATTTGCGGGTAGATTGAATTATAACTACTTGTTGGTATATATATATATATATATATATATATATATATATATATATATATATATATATATATATATATATATATATATATATATATATATATATATATATATATATATATATATAGGGTTAGGTTATTTTGTTTTTACTATCTATTGTGTGCCCATATGATTGATTCTGGATCAATCATTTTAGTTATTTTAAGAAAAGTAATTAATGCATATTACATGTTGAAGATATAATAGGTATTAATTACATCTTCTGCATTTAATATGCATTAATTACTTTCTTAAAAAAACTAAAATGATTGATCCAAAATCAATCATACGGGCACACAATAGATAGTGAAAACATTTGAACCTAACTCTCTCTCTCTCTCTCTCTCTCTCTCTATATATATATATATATATATATATATATATATATATATATATATATATATATATATATATATAGGGACGATTCACTTGAAAATTAAAAAAAGTAGAGATCTTGAGATTAAACCTCAACCACGTATTTCGCATTTGCCGCTATAATGCTCCAGCGTACCAGCAGCAACGATTTATGCCTAATCATAAATGATTATATGGCAGAGAGGTATAATCATACAGGATTATATATGTTTATACGTATATGCATAATCATAAATGATTATACATATATGTCTGTTCACAGATTGAGTAATCATAAATGATTATTATAGTTAGTCGCAGAAAAGGTGGTGGTGACAAAGGTGGCGGTGGTATAAGTAATGGAGGTGATAATGGTGGGGTCGACTGGTGTCAAAGGTGGTGGTAGTGGGGGTGGCGGTGGCGGTTACGGTGGTGGGGATCGTGGCGGAGGAGAAAGGAATGGGTGGCACTGTGTAATCATTTATGATTACACCAGACCTGCAGCGCCGGTACGCCGAAGGGTTAGAGCTGAAGAAGTGAAATACATGGCTGAGGTTGAATCTCGAGATCTCTATTTTATTTTTAATCTCAACGGAACCTACCTCTCTCTCTCTCTCTCTCTATATATATATATATATATATATATACATATACATATATATATATATATATATATATATATATATATATATTGTGACGTACCTTTAGGAACAATACTCTGTTCCTATCTGACCAAAATCTCTTTTTTTAGTCGGTCCACCGCTTCTTTTTTACTTCTCCATCCTTCCCAATCCTTCTTCGGCTCTCTTTTCTCTTTGACTCTCCTTTCCCACCGATCATTCCTCCGACTTCTAGAACCTTTATCTACCGCCTCATTACTACTGCTTTCAATTTCATCTCTCAAACCTATCCATCTTCCACCAGCTTATTTCATCTTTCAAACCTATCCATATTCCACCAATTATTGGACCGGCCAACTCATATCAATCATCGCTTCCACCTAGCTCCTTAGTAAGAGCTACCGACGAACTCTTCTGCCATCACCATAACTCTCTACTTTGTGTCCACAAAAACTCTTCCGTGCCAACCATTTTCGGAACCATCAACAACAACACTATCCATCGAACCCTAAATCGTCCCTTTTACTCCCTTTGACAACTGCATGGAATGAAACAACCACTCACTGATGACTCCTTCCCCGCTGATATTCTTAAATTTTGGTTTATTGCTTTCTCTGCCTTTGATTCTGCCATCTACTTCATTTTCCCACATCATGATGGATTTATTTTCTTTCTTTGCCTTCAATTTCCGGTTGTCAGTTCTCTATTTGTTGTCTACTATTACCACCGACTGCTTCAATTAGTTTTCTTAGGTAAACCCCTACCTTATAAAATTGGTTTTCTCTGTAAACCCTAACCTTATAACTTCTTTACAGTACGTTTTGTTTTTTTTACAATACGTTTTCTTTTGGTTTATATTGGTTTTCTAAACGTGTTTCCTCCATCAGCCTAAATGCAAAGGAAACACGGAGAAAAGAGGGATAAGAAGAGGAAGAGGAAGAGAAAGTTGAAATTCGACTTTAGGCAACTACATTTACTTCATTAGTGGCTTTTCATTCATCTGTTTTTCATTTTGTTAACACTATGGATACAACTCATTACTACAGGGTCTTTTTCTTATATAGGGTCATGAAGTAAAGGTGTTTGATCCATCTTTTCTTAGAATTACATTGACATATTGATTGCTTGCTACATTTCAGAATTCAAGTGAGATTATAACTTAAATTGATGCTAATATTCATCTGATTTCTATGAATCTTACCCATCATACTCACTCAGACCCTCACGATTGTTGCAACCAACAAACAGAAAAGGTATTTTTCATATATGCTATAATTAATTTTCCATTTAGAAATGTTTAATCTCACTCAACCTCTACTTTGTAATAGCATAAAGTAGTTTGTTTTTAAATTTGTTCAACAAGCTTTCAAAAGTTAGTTGTGGTAAGACTATTATTAGAAGGTAAATGAAGACTAAAAGTGGTTCTGGTTTGTTGTGTTATAAGGTAGACTTTTTAAGGTATATTTTGGTAGAAATCTCAAATTACAATGTTGTAATAGTAATATATGATTGTGGTGGTAGTTGTACTTTATGGGTGGCTTCCTTTTGGGTAGGGAGGTGATATTGCTACGACAATTTTTGATAGTTCCACTGAAAAAAAATATAAATTGACAATTTTGCCCATAGTTACTTAAGAGAAAGTAGCCCCGTTTTAGTTTTTCACCATAAATCCAGGATTATAACTGCTCCTATAAAATATATTTTTTTACTGAGAGAAAATTATATTTTCAAAAGATCTTTGTATTCCACTATAATCTCAAATCCCACGGAGGAATCGTTTGGAGTTTCAGAGGGTGATCATACAAATTAAGAATTAAAAACTAATGAACCTTTGTAGCTTCTGTTTTGAAATACACATCCCATATATGGAAGACCACTTTATATCACTCAAAACAAAGGAGACCTCGTTATAAATATACATCACTGAACTACCTTTCGTCGCAGCCATGGCAACAAAAGGATTGGATTTGATTGATTTTGTATTCCCCATATTAAGGTTCAACCATTACCAACATGTAGCCTTCTTTGTTAGTTTTGTTGCAACGGAAATATCACCTCCGTATATGTTTGCCCTCATCCTCCTCGTATTGGAATCAAATCACAGCCCTTCCTCCGACATGGCAAGCAAACGCGATAACGACGACACAAGCTCCAACGATGTCAAGGCTAAGCGTATGTTCTACGACGTTTTGCAATCAATAACATCTATGCTGCTTCTCTACGCTAAGCAAACGATTATAGCTTCGAAAAAGTTGAACAACAATACAAAGATCTATCTGGGGGTGCCGAAGAAACTAATTTCCTACATAAGCAACAAATCCATCAAGTTACGCCACCGGATGAAGAGAACATGATAAGAAGGAGCTGATCACGGAGGTGACGGGCTGGCAGAAGGAGATACTGATAGGGGATAAATAACAGCCCCTGTATTTCTCCGGTGTAATCTATTATGATGAAGACGAGAACCTAATTGGTGACTTACCCATTCGATCATCGTACTTGGTCCATTTCCAGGATATGTTTGTACTCCGGCGAGGTCCAGTTGGACCTCAACGCCTGGGCGAGAATTAACGTCTCGGTTATGTTAGCTCTATTATGTAAAATACTCGTTTTTTGTTTTCCAGTGAGAATTTTGTAGGTTAAATCCCAATTCTGATATCCGCTTGAAGATCTTGTGTTTTTTTAAGGAAACATTGGTATTTCCCTCTCTAAAGTAAAGAAGGGTATAATTGTCAATCTGTATTATTTTCCAGTGGAGGTATAAAAAGTTGCCATTGCAATATCACTTCCCTTTTGGGTATCATCTATTCAGTTCACCATGTATTGCTTTTTGTTTGAAGCTCACGTATTTGAAACCATTTATCAGGTTTGTATTTATCATTGTTTTGAAAACCGGACCGGACCGGCCGGTTGAACCGGTTTAACCGGGAACCGGTCGTGGTCCCGGTTTTTTAAGGCTTCAGAACCGCTTGAAAATTAAACCGGAAAAAACCGGCGGTTTAACCTAAAACCGGTTAGAACCGTTCTGGTCTAACCGTAAAAAACCAACGGTTCTAAAAATATATATATATAATTTGTAATGAGTGAAGATTGAAGGGGACCCACGCTTTGAAAGGAGAAGCCCCATTCTTCGTTAGGCTGGAGGGAGTGGTGCCACCGAAACCGCACTCCCTCCCCCGCCACATCAGCGCCATGTCACCTTTTACCACTCAAGTGTGGTTTCTTGCCACACCAAGGGTGTGGTGCCACACTTTTCATTTCTTTTATTTTTTGTTTTTGTTTTAAGTATTTTAATTTAATAAAACTTTTTTTTAACTAATTTAATTTAATATACCTTCTATTTTAATAAAAAAAACATAATTCTTCATTACTTGAAAATTAAAAAAAAAAAAAAAAAAAAAAAAAAAAAAAAAAAAAAACAAACAGTGCATTGCGTTACCAAAAAATAAAAAACCACACACATGACATTTAAATAACCCTAGAAACTTAAAAAACATAAATAAAATAACTAAAGGAGAGTGGTGATTTTAAAAAAAAAAAAAATTTGAGAGAGAAAATTGTGTTGTGAAAAAAAATTAAGTTTGATATGTGTATATATATAGGAAGGAAAGAAAAAGCAAAAGGAAAAAAAAAAAATAAAATAAATGAATATTGCATTCAACGGTCAAATAATGACCAACCAATCACATTTCGCGGTCTTCAAAGGCCGCACCGCGGTCTCAATGGCAGGAAACCGCACCCTGGGGGCGGTGTTCCCTACTGAGGTGGCACCAAGGTGCGGTCCCAAACCGCACCATACCCTCTACTCTTAGGAAGATTGCATGGACTTCACACGCTTATATAGAACTCTAAAAGCTCCCTAACTTTAGTTTTTCATCGATGTGGGATTTGTGAACAACTTAAACATAAAACATTTACTCATACATCTCACTCCTCTCTACATTCAATACTCGTAGCTTTTTTTTTTTTTTTTTTTTTACTTTTACTTTTCCATTAGTTTTATAACAAACATTTGAAAAATAATCACACCGCATAAATTATTAAAACATAAAACTTAAAATGTGTTGCTTCATTTTAAATTGATATATATATATATATATATATATATATATATATATATATATATATATATATATATATATATATATGTATATATATATATATATATACATATATATATATATATATATATATATATATATATATATATATATATATATATATATATATATATATATATATATATATATATATATATATATATATATATCAACACGTCATCCGGTTCATCCGGTTTTTGGGACCGGTTCAACCGGTCGAACCAATTAAACCATCGACCCGGTATGACAACTGGTTCGATGTCCGGTCCGGTTTTCAAAACATTGGTATTTATGTCATATATGCTATTTTTATCGGGATGTGTTGCTCCTGGTCAGCATTCTGATGCTTACATGTGTATCTTTTTAACAACATCATGGAGAAGGAAAGCAAAACCCAAGTTGTAATAGATGCAATTGGGGAGCCAATTCAAGAGGTCCTTGCTCTTCCCATATGTTACATTTTTATTACCACTTAAATTTATGTAAGGCTCAAGTCTAAGTGATTTTATAAAAAATCACTACCTTTTTTAACATCGCGATTCTTAGGAATGAGAAATTTTATAAAATGGAAATTTTCTTCGAACTCGTTGAGTTGGTGGCCTCAACTTGATGTGTTGAAACTTTTTGGGCCGAGGATCTTTTTGGACCGAGGATCGTTATGGACCAACTCGACGAGTTGGCAAGGAAAACTTGAAGAATTGGTAGCTGAATATGAAACCCTGATTTTTAGGGTGTTGCACCCTATTTAAAGGTCTTAAGTCCCATGGATGGCCTCCCTAATCGCCTTCTGTGTCCATAAACCCTAAAATTTCTGCATCTTACCCCAAGTTCATAGTGTGAGCTTAAGAGTTGCTTCTTTTGGTTTCGTTTTTGAAAGAGCTTGAAGTTGGTGGTTCCTAGCTTGAAGGGAAAGCTATAGATCCAGACTCTCCTTGAGTTTAGCTACTCTTTTGAGGTAAAAAGTCAAAAACTTGCTTATCTATTGCTTAGCTCTCTTCCTTGGAAGTCTATTGTCATATTTGGCTCATTTTTGGTTTTGTTCATGTGTTGAGCCTTTCATGAACCTATCAATTCAGATCTAGCCCTCCTTTATGTTTTAGGTCCCTTATTTAGCCTTCTTTGAATTTTGGAGCCCTTAGTGACATACATGTATGTAAAGTGAGCAACTTTATGTGGGTTTCCAACCCTTGGGTGTTAGATATACATTTCTTAAGCATTAGATTCGATAAAAAGGGGTTAAATGTATTAAGACTAGGAAAACCCGACGAGTTGTCGTGACAACTTTGAAAGTTGGCTCAGGTTTTCCCTGATCTTCTAGGCACTGTGCGGACTCGAAGAGTTGTCCTGACAACTCGGCGAGCTGGCTTGGGTTTTGCTGATTCTCTAAATACTGTAGGAACTCAATGAGTTGGTAGGTGAAGTCGATGAGTTGGGTCAACATGGACTGTTGACTTTGACTTTTACCATGGTTGACCAAGTTTGACTCTTGAGGGCATTTTGGGTATTTCGGGGTTGGTCAAGTGGTGGTTGTAGGCACTTGAGTTCGGAGCTGAGATTCGGGAGTTGGACTAATCTGACTAATCTGAAGGCAGCATACGTGCTGACTACTCTTAGACCAGCGGAGCCTAAAGCAGGTGTTGTCGAGACAATTGAAGAGATAAGAAAGGAGACAGAAGTGGGACAATGATGACTACATCTGCAAAGGTCACATTCTGAATGGTATGTTTGGTGCTTTATTTGATATCCTTAGTGAAGCCTTGTGTTCCTAGGAGTTATGGGATACCCTTGAGTTGAAATATATCACTGAGGATGCTTCTAGAAATAAGTTTCTGGTTAGTGCTTTTAACAATTATAAGATGGACGATTCAAGGTCTGTTACTTAACAATATAATGAACTCCTTGGCATATACGGTCAGTTTAAACTACACCATATGAATATGGATGAATCCATTGCTGTATCAACCATCATTGACAAACTGCCTCCATCCGGGAAAGACTTCAAACATAACTTGAAACATCAAAAGGAGGAACTGTCCTTGGTTGAACTTGCTAGTCACATTCGTATTGAAGAATCTCTTCGTGCGAAGGAAAGTGACAAATCTGAAAAACCCAAAGGAAAAGTTGAACCAGGATAGTCCTCGGTTCATATGGTTGAAAATAAACCAAGGAACCAGAACGCAAGTAGGAACATGTCCCAAGAAACTCCAACAAAAAGAGAAAGGATCTGGTTTGTTGGAGGTGCAATCAAGTTGGACATTACATGCATGATTGTCATGTGAATTTAGGCAACAATGGTGCTGGAAACAGTGGAACCAATGGGAAAGTGAACGGGTCTTCGGCCCAAGTTAAAGGAGGTCAGTTTTTAACTAACTTTGATAATTCTAATCAGAATTATGTTTACTATGTTTCATTTATCCCTGAATCATTCTATATGCAAGATGATGATGTTGCTTGGTGGATAAACTCTGGAGCAACAAACCATGTATCAAAAGATAAATACATGTTTGAAACATTAACTCCGCTTGAAGATGGGTCGGTGTTGAAAATAGGAGACAATTCTTTTATTCCTATTTGTGGTTTAGGTGTCATGTGTCTTGAATTTACTTATGGAAAGACAATTAGGTTATTTGATGTTTTGTGTGTTCCTAAGATTCGTAAGAATCTTGTTAGCTCTAGTTGTTTGAATTCTGATGGTATTAAACAGGTTATTGAGTCGGATAAGTTTGTTTTGTCTAAGGGTGGAATGTTTGTTGACTTTGGATATTTAAATAATAGAATGTTTCGTTTGAATATTGTTGATAAATTATTACCTGTTCAAAATTCTGTATTTGTATCTTCTGTTTCTAATGTTGATAAATCTATGATTTGGAATATATGAATAGGTCATGTCACCTTTAGAAGGATGCATGAGATGTCAAAGGATGGATTAATTCCAACCTTTTTTGATGACATCTGATAAATGTAAAACATGCATGCTTACAAAAGTAACAAAAAAACCATTTCCTAGTGTCACTATAAATTCAATGTACACAGTGACCTATGTGATTTTCACTCCACTTTTTCTTTGGGAAATAAAAAATATGTAGTTAGCTTTATTGATGACTGCACTCAGTTTTGCTATATGTATTTGTTACATTCTAAGGATGAAACCTTAGATAAATTCAAAATATACAAAACCGAGGTGGAATTGCAATTTGGAATTTCGGTTAAGCGTCTGAGGACTAATAGGGGAGGTGAATATATGGATCCCATATATTTTCAATCAGTGGGTATCATTCATGAGACCATGACACCTCACACACCCCAACAGAATGGTATTGCTGAATGTAAAAATTGAGTTTTAAAGGAAATGGAAAACTTGAAGTTATCATACTCGGGATTGAGTGAAGGATTCTGGGGAGAGGTCATGTTAACAGCCTGCTATTTGTTAAATAGGGTTCCAAAACAAAGGAAGAAAACAGTCCCATATGAACTTTGGTTCAAGAAAAAGCCGAATTTGAGTTATTTTCGGGTTTAGGGATGTCGGGCAGTTGTAAAACTCACCGAACCCAAAAAGAAAATTTTGGGAGAACGTGGACTGATTGCATATTCATTGGACATGCAGAACATTCCAAGGCATATAGGTTTTATGTAATAGAACCTAATCATTCGGTTTCAATTAACACTATTATTGAATCATGGGATGAAATTTTTGATGAGATGTGGTTTTCATCAATTTAAAGGCCTAAGGATCTGACTTTTGGTGCTAATAATAAGAAAAATTCATAAATTCAAGATGGTGGTATCGTGCAAGAAACACAAGAGCTTCGTAGAAGCAAAAGAGGCCAAATTGTGAAAATTTTCGGATCCGACTTCCAACTGTATTTGGTGGAAGGTTGAAGAGATGAAAGTAATATTGAATACTCTTATTGCTATAGTAATAAAGATGACCCTAAAACATATCAAGAGGCCATAGAGTCTCATGATAGTGCCTTTTGGAAGGAAGCAATTGATGATGAAATGTCATCAATTCTTGAGAACAACACATGGGTGTTGTCTGATTTGCCTCCTGGTTCTAAACGTCTTGGTTGCAAATGGATTTTCAAAAAGAAAATGAATGCTAATGGGACTATTGAAAAATTCAAAGCCCACTTAGGCATTCAAGGTTTTAGACAAAAATCCGGTATTGACTATTTTGATACGTATGCTCCATTTGCATGTATTTCTACCATTAGATTGTTGGTTGCCTTGGCAAGTATCCACAATCTAGTTATTCACCAAATGGATGTGAAAACAGCCTTTTTAAATGGTAATCTTGACGAGGAAGTTTACATGAAACAACCAGAAGGTTTCATTATGCCCAGTAAAGAGCATATGGTTTGTAAACTTGTCAAATCTTTGTATGGGCTGAAACAAGCGCCTAAACAATGGCATCAAAATTTTGATGAGGTGATTTGTCTTTTGGTTTCAAGAAAAACCAATATGAAAATTGTGTTTATAGTAGACTTGATGATGCTACTAGAGCTTGAGTGATCATTTGCTTATATGTAGATGACATGTTGATTTTTGGTACCAATCAAAATCAAGTGGATGAAACAAAGAAATTGTTATCATCCAAGTTTTCCATGAAAGATTTAGGAGAGGCTGATGTAATTCTTGGAATAAGAATTAAGAGGATGAACAAAGGTTTGGTGATGATTCAAAGTCATTATATTGAGAAAATTCCCAAGCGGTTTAATTTAACGATTGTTCTCTTGTGAGTGCTCCTATGGATCCAATATGAAACTAATGCCAAATAATGGTGTTCCCATTTCACAGTTGGAATACACTAAGGCTATTGGTAGCTTGATGTATTCCATGACAAGTACCAAACCTGATATTGCTTTTGATGTGGGTAAGTTGAGCAGGTATACTAGTAATCCTAGATCTCAACATTGACAAGCAGTGAATAGAGTATTCAAGTATCTCAAGGGAACCATGGACTATGGCTTGTGTTATTTGGGAAGTCCTTTGGTTTTAGAAGATCATTCGGATGCAAGTTAGATAACCAACATGGAGGATCAGTCCTCAACTTCTGGTTTGGTACTCTTGCTTGGGGGAGGTGTCATTTCTTGGGCTTCCAAGAAGCAATCTTGCATTATAAACTCGAAAATGAAATCTGAGTTTGTTGGGTTAGCATCTGCTAGTAAAGAAGAAGAGTGGCTAAGGAATTTAGTCTATGATATTCCTTTGTGGTCTAACCTGATAGCACCTATTTCTATCCTTTGTGATAGTGCAGCTGTTTTGGCTAAGGCATATAGCCAGGTTTATAATGGCTAGTCTAGACACCTAGGTGTTAGCCATAGTCTGATTAGAGAACTAATCATTAATGGTGTGATTTCGGTTGAGTTTATGAAATTTCAACAAAATTTGGCAGATCACTTGACTAAAGGTCTGAGAAGAGACTTAGTGCACAAGTCTGTAATTGGGATGAGATTAAAGTCCTTTTAATTCTGTAATGATGAGACACCCAATTCACTCCTAATATAATGTTAGGAGTTGAATTCAATGTGGAAAGCTCATACTTATAGATTGGAACACATGAATTATTCATCCCAAGTATGTGTTCGGTTCTGCAAGTTATCCAGGTTGAAGTTTAACTTCTTAATAATTCCTTTGATTAATGTATGTGCAGATACATGGAAAGGAGTTACCCACGTGATTGTGAAGTGTAGCCGCATTTCAAGAGGTTGTAGACTTGACCTTGATATGATCATGAGAGGATTGGGACACACGACGTTATGATAATGTCAAGTTGTATTTTGCTAGAAAATCAATAAACTAATATGTATTTTACTTTCTGGTATTCAAATGGGTTGATGAGTTCAATTCTTAGAACATCCTGATTCTCGAGTATTTGAAAATGTATGATACTAAGTGGAAATTCAATTGTTTCAATATTTTCATTATGTACTAGTTTGGTTTGTTTAATAAGGTTACATTTGTTCAAGGGTTACACTAAAATGGGGGAGGATTGTTGGTGATTTTAGTGCCACCATGTCATTTTATGTAACTGGAACTAACATGTGAGCTGAGAGGCATCTTAATTTGTACTCTAATATACGTACGAGTTGCTGCGGAGTGCACACATATATAAGATCGAATTAGAAGCTGGTTCGAATACTAGTCGGGGGTCTGGGGGAAGCACCCCTGGGTCCGGGGTTTCTAAAGGGGCAGCACCCATTTGGCAGGGTGTAGGGGTAGCGCCCGTAGCGGGGTCCAAGGGGCAGCAGAGCCCCTGGCTGGGGTCCCGCTGCTTTATCAACCTAACAAAAATCGTTAGTTTCTTGAGGGTGATTATGGTAAAACTAACGAAACTTGTTAATTTTGGTAATCCTGAATCCTCATTAAATCCGGATTATCCTAACTTGCTTCCAAAGCAACTACTGACGGCCCAACACTAATAAAACCCTAATCTCGTTTAATATATAAACGACTATTCTGTCTCAGAAGAGGGTTACAAATTTTAGCTCTCATTTTCATCAAACTCCCACAAAATCTATTTAACAAATTGGCTTACGATTTCTGTGCCTAGAATCATAAGTGCCCACTTGGGTTATCCTAGACTGAATTTCTTACAACCTAGACATAGGGTAGAAATATCAGTTCGGAAAGTGCTCTCATGATCCAAGTTGGTATCCAGATCTCCACCATAAACACTATTAATTTTCTTACAAAAAATTGTCTATTGTTTATAATGTATTTCTATTTTACAGTCGAAAAAACTTGAGACCATCAAAGGCAATATTTAAAGAAAGCAGCAAGCATAGGCAAAATGGTCAAAACAACATAAAACACTTCAAAATGGTCAAAACAATGTGTCTGTGATGTTTATGTTTGTAATATGTATCTACATGCATCAGTGATTGTATGTTTTACAACCGAATACTTTCTAACCACCGCAAAGCTGGGATCCTTCCCTAGTTGATATTGAAATTATTGTTGCAAAAACATTAGACTAAATGGTGTTTGGAATATATCTAATTGTGTCGAATCTTGTGGACTCGTAGCCTTGTCTTTGTCGCGGCTTGAACCAGAGTTTTTAGCGTTTAACATTGTCATATAATGGAAACATTTTTATAAACTTGAAAATGTAGGTATAAAATGAATAAAAGTTAAGAAGATTTGTGAGAATTGTACGAGAATGAATAAATGCTTATTTACAGAATTTAAAAAATTCACACAACTAGGCGTAGGAGAGCACCACAATCGTTTTTTTACTTCGGTGTAACCGTGGCGTTGCGGTATGAAATTCATCAGTGCTGCGTGGGTGGGACAATGTTTCTATACCGTACCGAATGGCTACAGTGGACATGCCATACCGTATAACCAAAACCTTAATAATAATTATGTAAATTATTTACTAAATCATCTATCCAAGTTTGAGGCTAGGTTTGATGGGATTGGTTATGGTTGCGAGCAACAACCTTTTGCATTGGTCTATCCAGGTTTGTGGGTATTATAGTATATCTGGTTTAGTTGCTAAAAAAAACTAATCAAGAATAAATTAGTAACTCTACATTGAAATATTTGATTCACACAAATTGAACGATGAAATCAACAACGAAGTTCTTCAGGTTACATAATCCATGAAGTTGAAGTTGCTATATGCATACAAAAAAAAATTATAATACTTAATAATATATCTTTAATTATAAAGTTAGCATCTTTTTAAACATTGGGTAAAATAGAGTGAAATTTTTTCCTCTTAAATTCATTATTTTTCAACGGAATTTGCAATGAACATGTTGTTTCTAGCTATATAATAGAGATAAATATACCAAGGATCATAGTCCTTGGTGTTTCTATAAAATTCCTTGCCAATTATAATAGTAATCTTTACTACTAACCTGTTCATATATAAATAGTTCAAATTTTGAAAAGAAATCTCAACAATAAGTCATGAAAAGAAGCAAAAATCCCAAAAAAATCAACGAAATTACAACGAGTTTTGTTTTCAAATTAACAATTAACAAGGATTTTGCCTGTCATGCTTTGTAGCCATGTCAATCCACTTAGTAAATGTCATGCTTTGTAGCCATGTCAATCCACTTAGTAAATTGAATTTTTAAGATTGTATTGATAAAAGTTACATGCAGTTGCATTTATTATTGTTAGATAAATATATAAGGTTTGTACTACCGACGAACTCCAAATATATTCCGTCGAATGAAAACATATAATATGTGAACAAATTCATATGCGCGAAATCTACATAAAAATAAGCACAAAAACGTTTAAAAAAATCAAAATTTATACTGACACATACATAAAAGAATGTTAGTATGATTTTTTTAAGCTAATAAACCAAATTTTATATAATAAAAAACGTATTATATGTAACCACCTTAAATTTATACGGATGCATATATAAAAGTAAGTGGGTAACTTTTTTTTTTTGATATTCACGAATGAAAGTTATTAAAAAAAATTAGGTTAAATATATTACCCGAATAAAAAAGTTAGTTTACAAAATAAGATAGTGAAGATGATATTTTTAAAGGTCAAAATGAGATTTTAAAAAAAAATGAAAGGGTGAAAAATATAATTCTACAAAATATTTTCAATGTAGAGAATCAAGTTGAAATTTCAAAAAGTATATAGTATATAGTGGAAAATGTAACTAGTCAAAATAGATTATATAGATATAAATGAAAAGTATTATTTTATAATAACATAATTGTAAGTGTTACAACATATGGCTTGTGTCTTTGGAATCATCATTGCAAATTAATATAGTTATAAATAGCTTCGGTGATTGAAAAATTATAAATATTAGAAATAACACAATGATAGTTTTTCAACACACCTATTACGCTTTAATTATAATCCGATACCAAGCAACATGAAAATAAAAGAGTAAATTATTAAATTTTCCATATGGTTTGGTTAAAATTATACGTTTGGTCTCTAACTTTCTTTTTGCACGCAGATAATTCATATGGTTTGATTTTATTATGTTTTTCTTCTCTTACATACATAAAGTTAGCGACCAAATGTGAAATTTTGACCAAACCACACGGACAAAAAATCATAACAAAATCAAACCACAAGAACTATCTAAGTGCCAAAAAAAGTTAGGGACCAAAATATAATTCTGACGAAACCATAAGGACAGTTTCAGAAATTTACTCAAAATAAAAATACATAACATAACTACTAAATGTCTATATTAATTAAAACTTAGGGTCCACAATGTTAACAAAACCCGCCACATTTCCCACCATCTTCCTACCCCTTAACTTCCATCTTCCCCGTAACCAACAACAACACCACCATAACCATCATCATCAACATCACAATCATCAACAACATCACCACTATAACTTCCATCCGCACAGTCACCGTTGTCCCATCCTTCTTCGATCGAAGCAATCTTTCGACTACAGCTTCACCATTATCACCACCATTATTACCAAAAACCCCAAACCGAACTTCTCGAGTCTTATCACCACCACCTACTCTAGCAGTCTCGCTACTACCTCTTTGCAGCTCCAACCGCGGGCCCACAACCCCACAACTGCTACCACCACCACCACCATCACCATCACCGCCATTACCTTTTTCCTGGTTTACGCTTTGCACTATTGCTTCAGTACCATTATTAGCAGAAATCCCAACCGGAACTCGTAACCTTATACCACCACTTGCAACCGCAGTGTCACTACCTCTAGGGCCTTCCACTACGCCACCATCCTGTCTACCACCAACACCACCGCCATAACCAGCAATTCCAGTGAGATGATCGTCTCCAAAGACATCAAAAGGCATGACCTTAAAGTAATCCAACCGATTTGGGTCCCGCCCGAACTCTTGATTTTCATAATCCTCAGCAACGTTGAATAGATTTGGAGGGCGGAATTGTGAAAATTCATCACATAAGGGCGGAATTGTGAAAATTCATCACATATAGGGTACGATGCTGCTGCTCTCCTATGAAAATCATGAGAATAAGTTTGTCCAAAATGGGCATAGCGTCCATTGCCAATAAAAGGGTATACCTTTTTTTCTGTTTCTATACTAATCATTTGAGCATCCTCATCGGTGGCTAATCCCTGAACTTGTTCACCACCGATAACATTACCATTATCATCGCTAGCATTAATTCCGGGGAAATTTTCTTCCGCATCAGTTGAAATTCGGATTTTCTTATTTCTCATTTCTCCTAATCCGACTTTTTGCTCTGCCATGATTTGGAAGATTATAGTTTATTTGTTTCACATAGTTCTTTAATTACAACCATTATTTATTTCTCGTGATTCAACTGTCCTTCACGTAGAGGACAAAAGTTTCACCCACGGCCGTCTTACTAGGAAAGTCACCAGCGCTTTCTTTTTTGTTTAATGTAGATTAATTTTTATAAGTTGATTACGATATGTGAAAATGACCAAAACATGTTTTGGTGAATTATCGGAATGGTTTATTATTTCTTCTTTTAAGGTTGATTACCGGCAACCCAAACCGGGCTCATCTTAATCCTAGCCTCCATGGGGCGAGTTAATTCAACGGGCACTTTAAAGGCTCACTCAACTCAGCGGCGGTGGCTAATGGAGGGCCAGGGATTCAACCCGTGACCTGTTTGATATCTTGCAGCTTGCAAGTCTCCCCCATCCAAGGCAAATCTAATAAAAATGAAGGTTTTTTTTTGCCACTTGTCACACTATCATGTATTATGCAAAATGTCATTTTGTCATAATTTTGAGATATTTATTTTCCACTTGTCATTTACTTCATTTATTATTATTGAATATATACCATTAATTTAGTTTCTATAAATTAAACATACCATATAATAAGTATATTAATTTCAAATTTTAAATTTCAAATTTCAAACTTTAATTTCAATTTTAAATAAATTTACAATTGAAACCTTCGTATTTAAAATTTTGTTATAATTAACACATTTATTATACGGGTCTGACAACTAAACACATAATTATAATTTAATTTTTTCATTTATTTTAATTTATACTTATTTCAAATTTCAAATTTAAATAAAACTTCATGTTTAATCATTTGTATTACCATTTTGTTTTAATCAACCCGTATATTATATGGGTATCACAACTAGTCTACTATAATAAATGAAGGTTTTTTTTGTCATATGTCATCTTCTCATTTATTTGGACACATGACATTTTGTAACACCGTAAATTTCAAGACACAATTTTCATTTAAAATAATCATTTTAATCTTAGAACACTTATTTAAAATCTCATTCATAATTGAATTACAAAACATAGCTTCATTTTCACTTGCATAGAAAACCAGGATCCTCCAAAATATGACTCTTTCTCTGGTGTGTACAATCAAGCCGGTGCCGTCCCGTGATACTGAAAGAAACCTGAAAACAACATAACACAAAACACTGTAAGCACGAAGCTTAGTGAGTTCCCCAAAATACAACTTATGCACATACGCCTTTCCAGGCCCTGACCTCCCGGTCCATGTGTCTCAAGGGACTTCCGTCCCTGCTGGGTAAACCTTCCGGTCCTACCCACGCCAACCTTACGGTCCAGATTACACGCCTTCCGGCCCATAACATAGTGCCTTCCGGCCCACATAAACATACATAGCATGCATAACAATTATCTTATCACATATAGCACATATATCACATATCATATCCGACCTTCCGGTCACACAGTCAAACCCTTCCGGGTACGGTATAGTGAGAAGACTCACCTCGTGAATAACGAAAGCTAGCAAATCCCGAAGTCACTCGTGCTCGATCCGCCGAGTTACAATCTCCCTATAACATCATACATCTCTTATTAACACTTTTATCTTCTAAGTTTGACTATCCCTAAGAAGTCAAACATAGGTCAACTCTGGTCAACGGTCAACGGTCAACGGTCAACTTGACCGGACTCGGCGAGCGCTAGGGCGACTCGGCGAGTCTAGACGTCCTCCCCAATTCTCTAAGATTCCCTTTCTACACGTCGAGTATCTCCCCTGACTCGACGAGTTCCTCCTGGAAGAATCGCGGGGCCACCCCGACTCAACTCGCCTAGTCTGAAGAACAACTCGGCGAGTCCCAATTCGACTCAGACCACCTATTAACCCTCTCTAGCTCGCCCTGACTCACCGATCCAACCCATAACCCGGGCAGGACCATTCTAAGGCAATCTTCAAGCTACTCGCCGAGTCTGTTCATCGGACTCGGCGAGTCCATGCCATGCAACCGCTCAAACTGCTTTCTAAGGTCAGATCTGCTCCGGTAATTCATAGGTATGGCCTTCCTAGACTGGTTCATCACGTAAAGTCCTTATTTCGGTGCTCATAATACACCCCATGACTCATAATTGACGTTTTGACCTAAGGCATAAGGATTCCAATCCAAAACCTCCATTGATTCCCGAAAAGCTCAGGCATGGGACACTCTGGACTTCCAAGGGTCCCAATATAGGGTTCCAATCGCTTGGGGGACTAAGGAAACACTCAATCTAGCCACAAAAGGGTTCAATAAACCCTAAATCCATATACACATCAACATAGAAGGGATCAACTCGAAAATATTACCTGAATAACGTTGCTCTGTGTCCCCAACTCTCAGAATATAGTTTCTCTTGTTGTTCCCTTAACCTAGCCTCCTCTTCCTTGCAAAATAACACTTCCAAGATCAATAATGGTCTTCTACCTTGCTCCAGATGCTCACAATCGAATTAAGGTTTCACTCAAAGGGCTGGGGTGAACAATGACGGTCATAAGGCCCCTTATATATGTCCCAAACCTGGAAAGTTAGGGTTTCGCTAAACAGCGCGGACTCGCCGAGTCCAGTCGCAAACCCGCGACTAGATCCGCGATCCTACTCGGCGAGTCTGAGCTCCAACTCGCCGAGTCCCCTCTTAAAACACCCAAAATCATAAATATAACAATACCTGGAATTCCGGGCTGTTACACATTTTATAGATTTTTTAAATTTTCTATTTTCCACTTGTCATTTTATTGTATTTTTCATTTTATTAAATTAAAATTTTACATTTAATATGTAAGGTAATTAGTAATATATATGTAAGGTATTTAATAGAAAGGGTTTATATATGTAATGTATTCAATACATTAAAGCTTCTTTAGTTTGAATAATTCAAAAAATTTCTCATTCTTCTTATAAATTAAAACTTTTCAAATTGTTAAAATTTCATATTTAATTTTTTTAAATAAACCCATGTAATACATGGGTCTCACACCTAGTAGTTTATTATTCAATAATTGAAAATATCTAGTTTTTAGTCATAAGTGTGTAGCCTGGAGGAAACCTTTGCAAAGGAGTTTAAAAATATAAAAATAATATTTCGAAAAAAATAATTATGTATTGAATCGACCAACAAAAATAAAATTTGAAAGTATATTTTGTTTTGTATAATAATAGAAATGATGATTAATTAAGAAATTATAATAACAAAAATAATATTAATTAAACCAAAAGTTATAAAAACAAATTATGTAACCAAAATATAAAATAACAATTTAACTTTAAAAGTATGTGATAAAAATGGATCATGACTTAAAAGGGTAATATGTTTTTCGATTTGTACATATTTAATCACTTAGGTTTTTTTCGTCTATATTTTCCCCTTCAACTTGTTAAACCGTACACATTCGGTCCTTATGACCGGTTACTCCAGGTTAGTCGGAAAAAATGACTTAATAGGGTAATATATTTCTCATTTTGTGCACATTTAATCCTTAATATTTTTGTACACATTTAGTTCTTAATATTTTTTTTTGTTTCGAAATAAGCAATTTTTGTTTTTGTCAGTGGCGAGTTTAGAAGAAAAAACTATGTGGTTCCATATTTAAGTGAAACCAGGAAAAATGAAATAATTAAAATTATTAGTTGTGGGTTGGGTCGTGTATACTATTGTAAAACTCGTATAATTCAACCGAGTACTCCACAAATTACCTGGGCTTGGCTTTCTACTAAGGCGAGTTTTTCCTACTTGGCTAAGAGAATTAGAAGTCTTTCAAACTCAATAGAACTCACACCGATTCAACTTAAAAAAAAACAATCCCTTTTAGACTAAAGCATTGTTAAACTAATAAAATTGGTTCAACATACAAAAATAATATTAAATGACTAAAACCAGGTTAAACTTGTAATAAACCAAGTCTAAGATTATAATCGTTAACATTTTCCCTTAATAACTCCATTGAATAATGTTGGAGTGGGAGATAGAAAACTTTATTGCTTAAACAATCCATAATAAACCTTCCCATCACCCTTCCCTTTTATAAATAACAAAAATCACATAACTTTTACTTTGATTCCGATGTGGGTTAGGTATAGATAAATTTATAAATCAACTAATTAGGTCGTTAAAATTGATCACCTATTTTGATCAAACATTATAAGGTAGGTCCTAAAAAAATTTCAAGATGGTTCCTAATTTTTTTCCTATATAACTTATTATAAGGTTTGAAAATTAAGGTGTGTCAAGTGACCCACCAACCATCTATGTAAACTCACCTCTGCTTTTGTACTCATTCAATAAATATGAATATGGGACAATCATTGATGAAGTGTGTGAGTTTGTTGATGTTTATGTGTAATGTTTCATTTTCACAACAAAAATTTTCATTTTTAAATAAGGCAAAAGTCATTGATTATAAATTTATTATTAGGAAAAAAACGTTTATTCCAAAATACATTTATCGAGAATCAGAGTAATATAAGAAGCACGGACTCCTCAATACTATTGATGAATGTGTACAGTTACGTTTTCGCCTTCCCACGATCAACGATAGAACTTGAAAACATAAACAACTGGGTAAGCATAAAGTTTAGTGAGTTTCCCCTAAAATACCCGATACAACAAACGCATTATCATGCATAATGGGCCCACACTCATCAGATTGGGATACCTTGGCCTATCAGTCATCGGACTAGAATGCCAACATGCAACAGATCCAATCAGTCATCGGACTGGAATACCCAGGGTTTGTTGGAAAACATAAACAACTGGGTAAGCATAAAGCTTAATGAGTTTCCCTTAAAATACCCGATACAACAAACGCATTATCATGCATAACGGGCCCACACTCATCAGATTGGGATACCTTGGCCTATCAGTCATTGGACTAGATTGCCAACATGCAACAGATCCAATCAGTCATCGGACTAGAATGCCAACATGCAACAGATCCAACATATCCAATCGAGCCTCCGTGCCTACGACTTACAGCCGACCCGTACTAGGTATCTTGGCCTACAGCATATAGCAGGACCACCTCAACCTATCCCACCACCATATGGCTATCCCACGTAAGATGTTGCGAGAAAAACCTAAAGAAATCATTCATAAGTATTGAATGATTACAAAAACAAAAATGATTTATTTTGCAACAAAAAAATATTAAGGATTAAATGTGTACATAAATATTAAGGAATAAATGTGTACAAAGTGAAAAATATATTACCCTATTAAGTCATTTTTACCGGCTAACCTGGAGTAGCCGGTCATAACGGCTAAATGTGTACAGTTTAACAAGTTCAAGGTGTAAATGTGGACGAAAAAAAAAGTCAGTGACTAAATGCGTACAAATCAAATAATATATTACCCTTTTAAGTCATTATCCAGGATAAAAATTATAATTTAACTATTAGATTAAAATTACCTGGAGGAAAAATTGTAGTAAGGTACCAAAAACTGTAATTTAACTATTAGATTAAAACTACTTGAAAGAAAAATTATAATAGGCCTTAAAACCATAGACAAAATAGTTATTTTCATAAACATGTTTATATTTATAACTTATTTTAAATGCTTTAAAATTTGTAATGTGATCTAAATTTAGCCGATTTAATTTAGGGAAAAGAAAAAAAAAATTAAGGAGTGCTGACAGATGTCATTTTATGCATCTTTTAGAGTAGTTTTTATTAGCATTTCGCATCGTATTATATGATTTTTCATGTGCATTACTATAAATAATGTTCAACTCATGTTTATCGTCAAAATTTCACATTCTACTCATGGTTTTATGTAGTTTTCAGATATTTCGAGTGGATCGGTATTTTGGGAGCAACTTTGGATGCATATTTGGAGCTTAATGGTGCTAAAATACATGAGGAAGCTGGAGCCTGGGTTGGATTTGATGAAACTGAAAAGTTCACGGCCGAAACGCGCATTTTATTAAAAATATAATCATGCTTTACAAATGTGGTCGCATTTTTGCTTCGAGGATTTGCTGGACCAAAAATCAGTTTGCAAAATTTAGCAAAAATGAAAATGTGATCGTCGATGCCCAGAATGTGATCCTAACTTCTCTTTGATGTGAGGAAAGTGTTCAAAATAGCATTGTACTTCACTAAATGCGGAAAATAGAAATTTTCGGGATTTAGAAGGAAAATCTGAATGCGATCACATTTTATGAAAAAACGTGTTTTTTGTTGTTGGTTTTTATATAAAGACTCCATATCTGATTAGTTTGAACCCTAAACGTCCCCAGACGGCGAAAACGGCTTATGATAGCGATTTTCAGCACTTTTTCTTCACTTTTTGAAGATCTAAAGGCTATGAATCATCTCAATCATGTAGTTTAGTAAGACTCGGTAGTTTAATGTCTCTTTTTATTGTTCGACACTCGTTTTAGCCATGTATGGTTAAACCCTAGTTTTCAATTCTGCATAGAATTAGTACTTTTTAGGTAATCAATCATTAGACCTGATTTTTCATTTGTGGTTCTTTCTAGATTTTTCAGTTTTGATCTTACTGAATGTTTGATTTTGATTGTTTTTAGCTTGATCACCTAATTAGGATTGAATCATTATAGATAACAAGTTAATGGATATGTAATTGTTCTAATCTACTGATGATAAGTAACAAGTATCAGATTGGTTCCGTGATGCTATTTACTTCTGGTATAAACTGAAATTTCATATTTTTACGCTTCCGAGCTTGTGAGAAGTATTGAATATTGCTAGGAATTTTATAAAGATCATAATGCAACTTTTCTGTCACACCCCCGAACCAGACGACGGAAACGTCCGAGGGCTGTCGTGACTTAATTGAATACCATAACATTGAATATATATGAAACATAACATCATTCGTCACCATGCATTAATATAGTACAACTGATAAGGTTTACACTGAGTACAATGTTTTAGCATTACATTCCCAAAAAAAAATTGTTCGGTTCATAGATAAACAAACTGCAAGCCATCACTGGGTACATTTTCCTGCGGTTTACTTGTTACCTGAGAATACAAGTATTTTGAAAAACGTCAACATATGAAATGTTGGTGAGTTCATAAGCGGTATTTGAAAAGCAATGTTTTGTATTGTTTTGAAAAACTACCAGAAAATCCGATATTTTCTGAAAAGAGTTTATGAAAAAGTTTGTGAAGATCCATAAGTATGCTTGTTTGTTTCTATAGTTGTAAAAAATGTTCATTAAACTTGTGTACATTTCGAAACCGTATGTATTGAAAAACCCTAGGAAAACCCGATGTTTTCCTAATGCTTTGAATTCCATGTAGTTGTAGAACCATCGCGGCGTGTGAAGTCATTGATTCCAGGCGACGTCGGATTATTGCGCATGGTGAATTGCTATAAACACGCGTTACGCAAACGACCAGTTTACAACTATACTAACGATCCCGTAGGCGTCGTCTGTACTATTCACGTAATCCAACTGCCCTGACTTCTAGTAGTCCCACATCCGAAGAGAAAGAGGGCACGAAGACCTCGATAACTCCGTTAGCCGGTTGGGGATAAAAAAGAGTGCGAAGGGCCCTTGACCCGACTCGCATTAAAATAACCGACTTTACTAGCAGTACCAAAGGACCCTTGGGGACCAATAGTATAAAAGCCATTGAAAGTCCTTTTACGCTGTGTTAGATCATGGAAGACCCAACAACTCGTAAGGTTGAAGTCTTCGGGCCTAAAGATCAGGTCATTGGGCTAGCTAGGCCCAACAAACAAGATTTTACACTTTTCGGCCCAAAGGTGGTGCGTCGACGTCTGTGCACTCTCACGTGTGTATTGAATTCCCAAATGTTACTTGTGTGAATCGAGTTATCGTCGTGTTAGTAGTTTCGGGTTGTTATTGATTCGAGACCGAATCAATTCGTTTAACAACGATATTTGGTATTGTTGTGTATTGTATTTCGTCGGTAGTCACGGTGCCAATATTTGATCACGATGGGTGTATTGAATTAGCATTGAAAATTTTCTGTTTACAGCCCCTCTTTAAGTTGTAAATTTACTTTTTCGACCCTTTAAATAAATAAATTTCCGGTTTAGTCCTTAAATCATTTTTCTTGTCATTATAACACCAAAACTTATCGAAATTGATATTTTTCAGCATATTCTTAGTTGAAAACAATTTTGTTCCCTGAAAATACAGTTTTCTCGGTTGTAACCCCTCTTTTTCGCAGTTTTTACAATTTTGGCGCAAATCGGAAAATTTTTGCAACTTTGGTCCTGTTTAATTATGAAAAGCATTTTTAACCTTAGAAAAGGACTTGGGACACTAGTAGTCCACTGTTTTACAGAAAAACACAGTTTTGGCCCTTCAAAACAGAAAATTTTGCATATTGGGCCCTATTGGGCCAAAAATGTCATTTTTAGCCCATTAAGCTTGAAATTTATATTTTTAATCCTCCAAAAGAATGTATTTCCAGAAAACACTTTATTGAAACTGTTTTGACTCATCTCACCCATCAAAATTCGTAATATGTCAGTTTGGGCCCTTTAACTTTATATTTTTAACATTTTATGTCCAAAAATTGAGTTTTTAGCCCAAAGAAGATGTTATTAAGCCACTTAGCTATTTTTCTTGGAATACTCTGTATGTAGAAATATATTTTATGCTAGTATCATTTAACATAAAGTATATCTCGATTTTTAGGGGTTTATGGCCAGATCCAACATCATAAACACACAAAAACACACATATAGGCATAGAAATCATACAAGACATACAAAAAACATATAGATCTACACTTTCACTTGTATTCCCCCCCCCCCCCCACAAAACTTATAAAACAGAAAAATAGGGAGTATGAAGCTCACCTTAGGGTGTAGTTTCGGTTTTTGAAGAAAAGATGGAAGAAAACTTGGTGATTTTTGGCCTTAGCACCCTTTTCTTGAAGATCTCGAGTTTGAGGTGATTCTAGGGTGAAAGATCACGATTTTTGCATGGATTAGGAAGAGATTTTTGATAAAACAAAGAATGTAAGTCATAGATCCAAGCATAACCTTGCCTTAGATGAAGAGTTTGTGGAAATATCCTCTTGAAAACCTCCAAATTTTCGAGACCTTCATGAAAGATGGAGGGAGTTTCCTTGAGAGAGAGTTGTGAGAGAATTGTGTGTGTGTGTGTGTGTGTGTGTGATTTGGCCGAGAGTGAGGGGAGAGGGAAGAAGAGTGACTTTGAGGTGACATGTGCATGGAGAAATGGGATTGCATGGAGGTTTGGAGGGTAATGCATGGATATCCATGAGGTATTATTGATGTGGCATGATGAAGTCAACTCTTCATCTTTGTCTTGGGCTTTTGGGCCGAGATTAAAAAAGAAAGGAGGGTTTTGGGCTTTAATGCCCTTAAGCCCATTATTAGAGTTAAGTTGGATGATTGTAAGATACAAGTGTGATTTTTATATCTTGTTGGGCTGGTTTAGGTTAATTATGGTTCACAATATTTAATTTATTTCTTGCTAGGCCCAATATGGCCCATAATGTTGAAATAAATCAATGTGAGTCCAATTAGAGCCCATTTAAGGGTTCTAAGCCCATGATAGTGAAATTGGAAGCTTATTGGTCCATTGAGTCCAATAAGGAAGTCCTAGTCCAAAATGGACCTAAACAAGAACTTCTAGGGTTTCCAATTGTTTGTTGACTATTTGTAGTATTTGTTTGATGTATTTGATTGAAGTTTTTGATGATATAATAATAGGTATCACACATGCTCTTAAGTTTTTGATTCAACATTTTACTTAAGTATAGTGATTACAAGTCACAAAATTTCTAGTTGTGACATCATCCCCCCATTAGAGGGAATTTCGTCCCGAAATTCTGTTTGAAAGCTAGGTTTGAGAATGCTAAAATAGGTGAGGGTACTTTTGCTTCATTTGGTCTTCGCGTTCCCACATGAATTCTGGCCCACGCTTTGCGTTCCACCGTACTTTCACGATCGGGATGCGACTTTGCTTGGTACGCTTCACCTCCCTGTCCATGATTTCAATTGGTTCTTCAACGAACAGGAGATTCTCGTTGATTTCGATTTCGTCAAGAGGAATGACGAGGGTTTTATCTGATAGGTACTTTTTCATATTAGAGACATGAAACACGGGGTGTACACCGTTTAGCTCCGTGGGTAGTTGCAGTCTGTATGCTACTGGACCTATTCGGGCGACGATCTCGAAAGGTCCAATGTATCGTGGGTTCAATTTTCCCCGCTTCCCAAAACGAATAACTCCTTTCCAGGGCGAGATTTTTAACAATACTCGATCTCCGACTTGAAATTCTAAGGGCTTTCGCCGTTTATCGGCATAGCTCTTTTGTCGGTCGCGCGATGCTTGCAATCGAGCTCTGATTTGAATGATCTTTTCTGTGGTTTCACGAATGATCTCCGGTCCCGTTAGCGTCTGATCCGACGTGAGTGTTTTTGCTAGCTGGATGTCACCTACTTCAGCCCAACATAACGGTGATCTACACTTACGCCCGTATAGTGCTTCGAAAGGAGCGACCTTAATGCTTGAATGATAACTGTTGTTATACGAGAATTCGACTAAAGGTAAATGGGTTTCCCATGACTTCCCAAAGTCTATCACACATGCGCGAAGCATGTCTTCAAGCGTTTGAATGGTTCGTTCACTTTGACCATCCGTTTGCGGATGATAGGCGGTGCTCATGTCGAGATGAGTTCCTAGTGCCTTATGGAGAGATTGCAAAAAACGCGAAGTGAATCTACTGTCCCTAATCGAGATAATAGACACTGGTACTCCGTGGAGTCTCACAATCTCTCGAATGTACAAACGTGTCAATCTTTCCATCTTGTAGGATTCTTTTATGGGCAGACTTCGTCAGTCGATCGACTATTACCCATATGGTGTCCAGTCCGTCCGACGTCTTGGGTAGCTTGGTCACGAAGTCCATAGAAATCCTCTCTCATTTCCACTCAAGGATTACCGGTTGCTGTAATAATCCTGAGGGTTTCTGGTACTCCACCTTTACCTTGGCGCACGTAAGGCACTTACTAACATAGGTCGCAATTTCCGCCTTCATGTTAGGCCACCAATAGTGTTGTTTAATATCCAAATACATCTTGTCTGAACCCGGATGAATGGAGTATCGTGTCTTGTGGGCTTCCTTCATAACAACCTCCCTAAATCCTCCGATTTTTGGGACCCAAATATGGTTCATGAAGTAGTATACTCCATTCTCCTTTGCCTCTAGGTTCTTCTCCATCCCGCGCAATGCTTCGCTTGCTCTATTTTCCGTCTTCATGGCCTCTGACTGGACTGCTGCAATTTGGGTGGCCAAATGAGATTGAATGGTTATCGAGAGGGTTTTCGCACGGCGATTAGAGTACTCCTTCCGACTTAATGTGTCAGCTACCACGTTGGCCTTGCCTGGGTGGTACTTGATCTCGCATTCATAGTCGTTTAGCAATTCAACCCATCTTCGTTGCCTCATGTTCAACTCCTTCTGGTTCAGGATGTGTTGGAGACTCTTGTGGTCCGTGAAGATGGTGCACTTCGTACCATACAGGTAGTGCCTCCAAATTTTCAGAGCGAAGACCACGGCTCCCAATTCCAAATCATGGGTCGTATAGTTTACTTCGTGCGTCTTTAGTTGGCGAGATGCGTAAGCTATCACCCTTCCACGCTGCATGAGAACGCAACCTAAGCCCTGATTTGACGCGTCACAGTAGACTACAAAATCTTCCGTTCCTTCAGGTAGAGATAGCACCGGGGCGCTGCAAAGAGCTTGTTTCAGGGTTCGGAATGCGACTTCTTGTGTGTCCGTCCATTTGAATGGTACACCCTTTTGTGTAAGCGAGGTAAGTGGTTTGGCGATCTTAGAGAAGTTCTGAATGAATCTCCTATAATAGCCTGCTAGACCCAAGAATTGACGAATTTTTGTGGGCGTTGTCGGGGTTACCCATCCTTCCACGGCTTTGAACTTAGAGGGATCCACATGAATTCCATCTTGGCTAACTACGTGACCTAGGAAGTTCACATTCCGGAGCCAGAACTCACACTTGGAGAGTTTTGCGTATAGCTTCTCCGATCGCACCGTTTCTAGGATTTGTCGGAGATGTCGGCCATGCTCTTCTTCGCTTCGAGAATAAACGAGAATGTCATCAATGAAGACAATGACAAAGTTGTCGAGGAATGGTCAACAGATTCGATTCATTAGGTCCATAAATGCAGCAGGAGCATTTGTCAGACCGAAGGGCATTACTACAAATTCATAATGTCCGTAGTGGGTTCGGAAAGCGGTTTTTGGAATATCCTCTTCCCGGACTTTGAGTTGGTGGTATCCGGACCGTAGATCTATTTTAGAAAAATAACTAGCTCCTTGGAGCTGGTCGAATAGATCATCGATTCGTGGGAGTGGGTAGCGATTTTTAACAGTGAGTTTATTTAACTCTCTGTAGTCGATGCACATTCTAAAAGATCCGTCCTTCTTTTTGACAAAAAGGACTGGAGCTCCCCATGGCGAGTAACTAGGTCGGATAAATCCCTTGTCCAAAAGCTCACTGAGTTGGCTGGACAATTCCTGCATTTCAGCAGGAGCCAGCCGATAGGGTGATTTAGCGAGAGGAGTTGCTCCTGGAACGAGGTCGATTCGAAACTCCACTTGTCTCTTTGGGGGTACTCTCGGAAGATCTTCAGGAAACACGTCTGGAAATTCACACGCTACCGGAATATCTTGAATGTTAGTTTCTTCCTTGGTTTTATCCACTATGTGAGCCAGAAATGCCGAATCCTTCTTTCGTAGGTGTTTTTGTGCCTTGATGCACGAGACGAGACGAAGGTTCATGCTAGGTTTGTCTCCGTAAATTACTAGGGTTTCGTGATTAGGAAGGCGAAGGCAAACGGCCTTCTCGTGACACATAATTTCAGCATGGTGGGGGCTTAACCAGTCCATGCCAATAATCACATCGAAACTCCTAATTGATAAAGACATCAAGTCTATTCGAAAGACGTGTTGATTGAGGGTTAGGGTACATCCTATGTAGATTTCCCCAGTGGATTCGGTTTTCCCATTGGCCATTTCCACCGTAAAGGTTTCATCTAGCTTTTGGGGCTGTTGTTTTAATAAATGCTTAAACTTATCGCTTACGAAACTTCGCTCTGCTCCGGTGTCAAATAAGATGCATGCATAAGTGTGGTTTAGGGGAAATGTACCGGTAACAACAGAGGGGTCCTGAATAGCCTCACCCTGACCCATGGTCAGCATCCTTCCTGTTCCTCCGTTTCCTGAATTGTTGTTGTTAGGGCAGTCTCGGCGGAAATGCCCCGTCCTTCCACACCCATAACAGGTGTGGCTAGGTCCTGCATTGCTGCCGCCGGTGATGATGTTGTTGTTGTTGCGATGGTTGTTATTGTTGTTTCCCTGATTTTGGTTCTGGGGAGGGTAAGTCCTGCAGTACCTTGCAGTGTGTCCCCTTCGATTGCAACTGGTGCACTGAAAATCCTTGCATTCTCCATTATGATGGAGACCGCACTTATTGCACTTGGGAAGATTACCGGAATAAGGTCTTGAAGCATTTGAAGCAGCTGAGGCTGGAGCATGTGGTGTGGTTGGAACAGGTGCGGTGACAGCGTTAATCGCCACTGTCTGCTGCTTTTTAGAGGTCTTGGGGCCCTGGCGCCCCTTCCTCTTATTGTTCTTTCCCTTCTTGCCATCACCTTCCTTCTTTTTCACAGCCTCCACTAGCATCTCGCCCTTCTTGTTGTTATGGTCATACAGCTTCTTTGCCAATCTTTTTGCACTGTCAAGTGTCTCGGGGTTTGCAGCTATCACATTCCCTTGAATTGGTGATGTTAGTCCCCAGATGAATCGCTCAATCTTCTTTCCTTCCGAGGTGATCATACCCGGGCACAACAGAGATAGTTCCCTAAATCTTGATATGTAGGCATCGATATTCGCATTCTGCACAGTTAGGTTCCATAGCTCTTGCTCCATCTTCTGTATCTCCCCTCGTGGGCAGTACTCAGCCATTAACATTTCTTTCATCTCCGCCCACGGCATAGAGTTGGCTACAGGGAGCGTCATGGCTTCCACATGTCCGTTCCACCAGGTGAGTGCTTGATCCGCAAAAGTGCAGGCCGCGAACTTCACTTTCATCTGCTCAGGGCAATCGCATATCTCGAATACCGACTCCACCTTCTCGATCCATCGCTTCAGGGCGATCACTCCTCCAGTGTCATTAAAAGTTCGTGGTTTGGCGTTCGTAAAGTCCTTGTAGGTACATGTTTTGGTAGGTCCTTGATTCATCCCGTTGTTCGAACTCCCTGCCCCTTGCCCATTGCCTCCTCCATTATTCCCCTGATGGAGTTGTGCCATAGCTGCGGTGACCGCAGCAGACACGGCTGCCTGGAATGCAGTGGAGTCAACTTCGGGTGGAGTTGGTCCTGGGTTTCCGCGAGTAGGTCGGTGAGGCATCTTTCTTGTCACGAAACGGAAAGATGTTGAGTGTTTGTGGGTTCTGTGAGGTTGTGATCCTACTAACTAGGTGCATGGTACGAACTTAAACACTTCTACCGTTTAGCATACAATCATGGATTCGCAACACATAGCAATTTGTAATGTCATAATGAAACACGTAAAAGTTCACTAATATTATCCTATGACCCTACCACTATTGCATAGACTAAACAGGCGTTCTCTTTTTGGTGATATAGGGGTATAGTTTTAGGTTCCCTAGATATCACGATTTCATCGGGACATGCATTAGTTATACCTTGGAGGGAATGTAGTTGATCAGGCTACATCCACCCCTTGATACTACTAAGAACAGTCCGAAATTAACCGGGATACAAGCATTATCATGTTCGGTTCGGCGTTATGTTCTTATTCCTAATGCAAGCAAGGGTGTTTTATTTACTTGTTTTGTTCAGAGTTATGTTAGTCCCTCTTTTTGGTTTATAGTTGCATATCAATGTGTGGCTATATATGCTAGTTCACTATAAACAAAGCTCTGATACCAACCTGTCACACCCCCGAACCAGACGGCGGAAACGTCCGAGGGTTGTCGTGACTTAATTGAATACCATAACATTGAATATATATGAAACATAACATCATTCGTCACCATGCATTAATATAGTACAACTGATAAGGTTTACACTGAGTACAATGTTTTAGCATTACATTCCCAAAAAAAAATTGGTCGGTTCATAGATAAACAAACTGCAAGCCATCACTGGGTACATTTTCCTGCGGTTTACTTGTTACCTAAGAATACAAGTATTTTGAAAAACGTCAACATATGAAATGTTGGTGAGTTCATAAGCGGTATTTGAAAAGCAATGTTTTGTATTGTTTTGAAAAACTACCAGAAAATCCGATATTTTTTGAAAAGAGTTTATGAAAAAGTTTGTGAAGATCCATAAGTATGCTTGTTTGTTTCTATAGTTGTAAAAATTGTTCATTAAACTTGTGTACATTTCGAAACTGTATGTATTGAAAAACCCTAGGAAAACCCGATGTTTTCCTAATGCTTTGAATTCCATGTAGTTGTAGAACCATCGCGGCGTGTGAAGTCATTGATTCCAGGCGACGTCGGATTATTGCGCATGGTGAATTGCTATAAACACGCGTTACGCAAACGACCAGTTTACAACTATACTAACGATCCCGTAGGCGTCGTCCGTACTATTCACGTAATCCAACCGCCCTGACTTCTAGTAGTCCCACATCCGAAGAGAAAGAGGGCACGAAGACCTCGATAACTCCGTTAGCCGGTTGGGGATAAAAAAGAGTGCGAAGGGCCCTTGACCCGACTCGCATTAAAATAACCGACTTTACTAGCAGTACCAAAGGACCCTTGGGGACCAATAGTATAAAAGCCATTGAAAGTCCTTTTACGCTGTGTTAGATCATGTAAGACCTAACAACTCGTAAGGTTGAAGTCTTCGGGCCTAAAGATCAGGTCATTGGGCTAGCTAAGCCCAACAAACAAGATTTTACACTTTTGGGCCCAAAGGTGGTGCGTCGACGTCTGTGCACTCTCACGTGTGTATTGAATTCCCAAATGTTACTTGTGTGAATCGAGTTATCGTCGTGTTAGTAGTTTCGGGTTGTTATTGATTTGAGACCGAATCAATTCGTTTAACAACGATTTTTGGTATTGTTGTGTATTGTATTTCGTCGGTAGTCGCGGTGCCAATATTTGATCACGATAAGTGTATTGAATTAGCATTGAAAATTTTCTGTTTACAGCCCCTCTTTAAGTTGTAAATTTACTTTTTCGACCCTTTAAATAAATAAATTTCCGGTTTAGTCCTTAAATCATTTTTCTTGTCATTATAACACCAAAACTTATCGAAATTGATATTTTTCAGCATATTCTTAGTTGAAAACAGTTTTGTTCCCTGAAAATACAGTTTTCTCGGTTGTAACCCCTCTTTTTCGCAGTTTTTACAATTTTGGCCCAAATCGGAAATTTTTTGCAACTTTGGTTCTGTTTAATTATGAAAAGCATTTTTAACCTTAGAAAAGGACTTGGGACACTAGTAGTCCACTGTTTTACAGAAAAACACAGTTTTGGCCCTTCAAAACAGAAAATTTCGCATATTGGGCCCTATTGGGCCAAAAATGTCATTTTTAGCCCATTAAGCTTGAAATTTATATTTTTAATCCTCCAAAAGAATGTATTTCCAGAAAACACTTTATTGAAACTGTTTTGACTCATCTCACCCATCAAAATTCGTAATATGTCAGTTTGGGCCCTTTAACTTTATATTTTTAACATTTTATGTCCAAAAATTGAGTTTTTAGCCCAAAAAAGATGTTATTAAGCCACTTAGCTATTTTTCTTGGAATACTTTGTATGTAGAAATATATTTTATGCTAGTATCATTTAACATAAAGTATATCTCGATTTTTAGGGGTTTATGGCCAAATCCAACATCATAAACACACAAAAATACACATATAGGCATAGAAATCATACAAGACATACAAAACACATATAGATCTACACTTTCACTTGTATTCCCCCCCCCCCCCCCCACAAAACTTATAAAACAGAAAAATAGGGAGTATGAAGCTCACCTTAGGGTGTAGTTTTGGTTTTTGAAGAAAAGATGGAAGAAAACTTGGTGATTTTTGGCCTTAGCACCCTTTTCTTGAAGATCTCGAGTTTGAGGTGATTCTAGGGTGCAAGATCACGATTTTTGCATGGATTAGGAAGAGATTTTTCATAAAACAAAGAATCTAAGTCATAGATCCAAGCATAACCTTACCTTAGATGAAGAGTTTGTGGAAATATCGTCTTGAAAACCTCCAAATTTTCGAGACCTTCATGAAAGATGGAGGGAGTTTCCTTGAGAGAGAGTTGTGAGAGAATTATGTGTGTGTGTGTGATTTGGCCGAGAGTGAGGGGAGAGGGAAGAAGAGTGACTTTGAGGTGACATGTGCATAGAGAAATGGGATTTCATGGAGGTTTGGAGTGTAATGCATGGATATCCATGAGGTATTATTGATGTGGCATGATGAAGTCAACTCTTCATCTTTGTCTTGGGCTTTTGGGCCGAGATTAAAAAAGAAAGGAGGGTTTTGGGCTTTAATGCCCTTAAGCCCATTATTAGAGTTAAGTTGGATGATTGTAAGATACAAGTGTGATTTTTATATCTTGTTGGGCTGGTTTAGGTTAATTATGGTTCACAATATTTAATTTATTTCCTGCTAGGCCCAATATGGCCCATAATGTTGAAATAAATCAATGTGGGTCCAATTAGAGCCCATTTAAGGGTTCTAAGCCCATGATAGTCAAATTGGAAGCTTATTGGTCCATTGAGTCCAATAAGGAAGTCCTAGTCCAAAATGGACCTAAACAAGAACTTCTAGGGTTTCCAATTGTTTGTTGACTATTTGTAGTATTTGTTTGATGTATTTGATTGAAGTTTTTGATGTCATAATAATAGGTATCACACATGCTCTTAAGTTTTTGATTCAACATTTTACTTAAGTATAGTGATTACAAGACACAAAATTTCTAGTTGTGACATTTTCTAATTTGATTAAGAGCTTGTTTAATTAGGTTAGCAAAAAATTATGATTAATTGAAAAGCTTGTTTTGGTTCATTAATTAGGTAAAGAGAATATACTAGTGTTTATTATTTATTCTCAGTACTATCTTAGTACTACCCTAGACAGAACACATTTTGAAGTGTGTAAACTCAAGATATGCATTTATGGGTTAAAACAAGCATCTCAAAAATGCAATCACCAATTCGATGATGAAATCATCAAGTATGGTTTTATCATACACGAATATGAATCTTGTGTTTATAAGAAAACTAGTGGGAGCTTAGTGACCTTCCTAGTTCTATATGTGGAAGATTTACTTATCATGGGAAATCACATTCCAAATTTTCAAGGTGTAAAGTCTTGGCTTGGAAAGTGTTTTTCAATGAAAGATCTTGGTGAGGTAGCATATATTTTTGGTATAAAGATTTACATAGATAGATCAAAGCGATTAATAGGCTTAAGCCAAAGTACATACATTTATAAAGTCTTGAAGTGGTTTAAGATGGAAAACTCCAAGAGAGGATATGTACCAATGACATATGGCACAATATTAAGTTCATACTTTGAGAATGACGAGAAGATATCAACAAAATGCAGGAGATAGTCACTGAATGGCTGTGAAGAAGATCTAAGTGTAAAGTGTTACATTGATGCTTCTTTCAACCAGAAATAGATGATTGTAATTCACAATCAGGATATGTCTTTATTATTCATGAGGGTGCACGAACATTAAGGTAATGAGATTATTTTATATAGTTATAATATTGTATCTAGTGGATTGAGTTCTCTATTCACTAATAATATATTGTTATTATTTAAGTTATTATTATTTTTAAAATTATTTGTATACACATGCCAAACAAAATCAAATTTATACTAAAACAGGTATCCAACATCTTGAACATAAAATATGTGTGTGAGCAGGATCAAATTTATACAAAAAAAAGTAGCCAACATCACTAATCAAGATCAAATTTATACAAAAAAAAAGTAGCCAACATTTAAAACATAATGTAGCACATGAATATGTGTGTGAGCATGATTTGAAGCATCATTTGGTTGTTGGAAGAATCAAAACGCATAAAAAAAATCACCCAACAAGATTAAAATCATACTAAAGCAACCACTTAACGTCTACGATTAACTTAAACAATGGTGAAAGTAAAAAAAGTGCTAGAAACCGTACCAAGTTTTCCTACTATTGTGGCCGAAATCTAGTAGTTGTGGAATTCTGGTAGTTTTCAGAATGAGTTGTGGTAGCCGACGGTGGTCCTCCGGTGGTTACTGGTAGTGATTGGAAATAAAACACAAAATCAGAGAAAAAAAAAAGATGCGAAATAAAAATATATGAGAACAAGCCTTACCTGGTGGTAGCAGCCATATGTTGGTTGTTGTGGCTTGTGTTCAATGGAATAAGAAAGAGAGGAAAATGGTGCCCGAAGGTTGTAATTGTAGAAAAAAGGAGGGACATAGAAGCTTACATGAGTTTGACGGTGAAGGTGGTGGTTGTAACAGAGGTCGTCGACTTCAGAGGGAGAAGAGAGGGAGAGAGAGAGAGAGAGAGAGAGAGAGAGAGGGAGGAGGGAGAGCAAAAGCTAATTTGAGGTTGCGATGCTATTAAGCAGATCGCGATATAAATTATGTTAAAATTAGAACCCTATAACAACATATCGTCTCTATAGCCCAAATCAACAAGTCGTTCATTTATTTAAGAGAAATCATAAAAAAAAAAATGAAATATCAACATGTGTAGATGATATGTCGTCCCTATAACCCACACCAAGATCGGTTATACGGACAACATGTCATTGCTATAGTAAAAAACAAATCTGACATCGTTTTGTTTTCTTATAATTTTATTTTAAAATTTACAGTAAAATATTTTCGGTTCCATAGTTACCTATTGTGACAACTTGTCGTTTATGTAGACTTTGAGGTCGAAAGTTCCCAGCCAACACTTTGGTTACGACTTGTTGCCCGTAAATCCTAATTTGTAACAACATCTGTCATCGTCGGTATAGATGTCGTCGGTACCGATCTTAATAAGTTCTTTGGTTACATGAACATAAAACGTACAAAGAAATATTATAGCACATGTGACACACTAAGAGATGATGAACAATGAAATAGCAACACATTTGCAAATTACAAAATATAGCTTATATACTAGTTTATTTCTTTCTTTTGTTTCATCCCTATATATATATATATATATATATATATATATATATATATATATATATATATATATATATATATATATATATATATATATATATATATATATATCCACACACACTAGCCGTTTATCCACACCAAGTGACCGGTGTTAATAGTTTTTTTAGAAATTAATTTTAGAGAAAATTAGCTCTTTTGCGCAATTAGTTTACTATGTCTAAACAATTATTCATAGTATGTGCTCGTATTCCATGTCTCACTACCGACAACGTTTGTCTGAAATTGTCTCCCAAAATGGAAGCCTCACCCTAGATATATCTTTCAATCTACGGTCAACCGCCTCCAACACATGTTTTTTAGCCATTGACGCTTCGTTCTATATGATTATTTTTCAGACTGTATTAGTTGAGCATTACCACTTTGTCTTGTAATCTTATAGATTGACTTATTTTTCATAAGGATGGAAAATAAGTAAAACTCATGACTTTGGATGAGATAAGGTATTTTTCGGGAATTCAAGACACTCCTAGACTATATTAACGAATTTACTAAATTATATCGGTGCCAATATGTTGTCAATAGTTTAAAAAGCAATAAATAGCAACATTACTACTTTGTTTGCATAAAAAATTGTAATTGCAAAAAAATAGCAACCTACTTTGCAAAAAATACAAAAATTGTCAAATAACACCCTACATTGCATTCATAAAAATAAAAAAAAACTATTAAATTAGAGAAATAATAAACAAAATAGTTAAATAGAAAGCCTACAATTTTCCATGGAAAATAAATAAATATAACAACCTATTAATTGAAATATCAGCAAACATTTTACCAAAATAATTTTCTGGATTTTTTTAGACAATGTTTATTTATATATATTTTTTTGAACCGGCAAATACAAATATGATAATTTACTCCTAAACTAACACCTAATTCCATCTATGTCCACCGTGGGACTTGAACCCAAGACCTCAAGGAGGGAGGGTACCACCTGATACCGCTGGGCTAGAAGCCCTTTGTACGTTAGCAAATTATCTCATTTTTCTTTATGGAGATTTTTGAGCATTTTTTAATTAGAAAGCTCTTCATGTCAAATTTTAATCGAGAAGCACTTTTATGTTTTGTTAATAAAAAAGCCCAAGTAAGGACCACAATTGCTAACCTACAATCATAATATTTTTAACCTACTACTATACATGACACAAACACATTTCAGATACTATTCAAACAATACAACAGTTCCCTTCAGTCCATCCTTAACAATTAAAAACATGTTAACAAAAATTTGACAATAAATTGTCAAAGTATTACAAAAATAGTAAAAGGTATCTCCAATAGGTTAACATAAAATTATATATGCTATAACGGGTTAAATAAAACCGACCAAAACTTTCAGCGTATTTTGCAAAATATACATTATTGGTCATTTTAGATGATGTCTATACCCCTACAAACCACCAAGATTGGGTCTACTCCACCATTCAAGATCCAACTAATCGGTGCAAACTGGCTCAATAGGCTCAATAAAGGGTGGTCCATGTTGTCCCTAACCAAGATTGATAACCTCCTAAACCTAGCCAACACATCAAACATTGCAAAACACATACAGTAATCATAAATATGGATAAAATGGTGTAAGCCGTACGTGTCAATGTTTTCCTGGTGATGTTCGTACCTGATTCTAGATGGTATAATTAGTTTAAGTTTTTTGCGCTAAATACGAACAAAGTTTCAATAAGAGAAACTTACTATATAGCAATTTACTTTTTTTTTTCCTTTATCGAATATAACAAACTTTTCTTATTACTTATTTTTCTTTTTGGACCTACAATTAATGGCACCTTTCCAATAGCAATATGTCAATATACTTCTAATATTAATGTTACTATTACCTAAGTTCATTCAAAGTGAACTGACATTTGTATGTTGTATAACCTACAACAATTACAAACACACACACAAAAAAAAAAAAAAAAAAAAGTTAGATCACATATTAGATGATAAAGAGTCATATTTCATGGAGATACTTAGTGGGTAATCCTGCTACAAATATTTGCTTATCATGGCACTTTTTTGTATTTTCGCAAATATGTTGTTCTTTAGAAAGAAATTTCAACATATTGATATACAACCTACAAATTAATGCAATTTGAAGTTTATATATGTAAATTAATGGAAGTACTTACGATGTGACAAGGATTTGGTTAATTTTGAACCAAGTGTGGACTCCATCCATCTTCTCTTTCTATCACAAAAAGATAGAAGAATATGAAAGCAGAGTGTAATAATAAATAATAAACCAAAAGTATGTGTCTATTTCTTGCATTCAGACTATTTTTGTCTTCAAAACGGAAAAAAAAGTATCTTGCTAAGCCTATTCCTTTCATTAATTCCGGTTACCGCCATTTCAATAAATATTTTAAAAGGATCACCACACTATAAGGAAAAGCATCTATAAGGACTATGCCTATACGGACGACAAAAGTCGTTTCAATAGATCATCTATAGAGACGACATGTCGTCTCTATAGGGTTAACAAAAAATTTTAAACCCGATAATCTATAGAGACGGCATTTTGTTGCAATAGGTTACGTGGGTAGTTTGCGGGTTTATGAAAAGATAGCGACGACTTGTCGTCCCGACAAGTTAGGTGGGAATTTTGGTGGCATACTGAAAACATATGGGGACGACAAGTCTTCCCAAAAAAAATAAATTAGATGTATTTTATATTTTTTATATGTTGTTTATTTAGAATATTGGAGGGGTGTCGTTTTGTTTAAGGTTGCAGGGATGAGAGGTCGTCCCTATAGGGTTTCTACTCCCTAAATTGATGTCAAGAATACATTATCCTCTTCTCTCATTCAATAACAGCTCGTTTTCACGTTTTCCTCTATCTCGATCGGCGATTGGTAGACGTCGAACACCAGGGCACACAGGTGGATCGCATTCACCTCCGGCCTCCTCAGCAACAACCGCTATCATTGCCAACGTTGGTACCGACTCGTTTCCCGCAACCTCCTTCGGTAGTTCATGATGATGGTTCCCCCTTCACTCTTCTCTCTACTTTGATCGAAGATTTGCTGCTTTTCTGGATACTAAATCCACAGCTACTTTACCAGCCGAACTCCACATCACAACCACCTTCACCACTGACGATGCTTCAATTCCCCTGTGACGACGATTGCTTCAATTCCCCTGTGACAACGATTGCTTCTTCACTCTCCAACAACATCCAATTTCAAAAATCATAGAGGTATGTCGTTGATCTGTTTATTTTAATGATGTTTGAGAATCTTCCTTCAATTTTTACTGTTCTAAAGCATGTAATAATATCATTTAGCACATAGTCCATGTGACATCCCCAAAATCACGGCCAGAAAAGACCGGTTTGTTTATGCTTTGTTTAAAAATCAGAGTAACATCATTTTATAAAATGTTGCGGAATTTGTTCCCAGAAAAACATGGTAAATACGTTATTAAAACATTTTCGAAGAAACGTATTTATTTCATTTTAAAACGTTTGGGATGTCATCGTTAATACATAAACATAAGCATAAACAGAACTTACATTTGTTTACACTAGTGATCTACATCTCTTTAAATCTCTCAGTGTAATGTGACTTCATATCAACACCTGTGATATAAATAAACTGAGTGGGTCAGGTTGGGAAACCTGGTGAGTACATAGGGTTTTCAACCCACAATAATATAAATATTATGTTTAAACAATCAAGCAATTAAACCCAATTACCCATCCCCATTATCTTCTTTACTCTTAAGGATCTACCCTAAGAATCAGCTATTTCTCGTTCATTCATTCCTAAGGATTATCCTAAGGAATCGGCACGAAGTCCATCGTTACCAAAGCTTATAGATTACAACTGGTGAACACGTAGTCCAAAATATCTGGTAAACACTTAGTTCAAAAGTAACTAGTGAACACACTTAGTTCAAAATACCTAGTGAACACACTCAGTTCAAAGATACGTAGTGAACACACTCAGTTCAAAGATACCTAGTGAACACACTCAGTTCAAAGATACCTAATGAGCACCTAGTTCAAAAACACCTACAGGTTATGAGCCTGCTAGCGTTCCACCGGACTGTCAAGTATCGTCCATAGTCATCATCTATACTCCACTAGATGACTGGATCACCGACAGCATTGATGTCTTCCATCGTGTTATCACAAAACAACTATTTCATCTACCCATGTTTTACCCAACACATTTTGTAGATATAAAATACATATACATTTTAGATGATTTAAAACACGTATAAAAATCTTTCACCCAGCATAGACAACAAGTATTCAGACAATATGCACACACAACACGTAATTTATATTAAAATATTTCATATCTATGTGTAAGATGAAAGGTTCCATGCACTCACCTGAGTAGGTGGTGACTCAGCACTCGAACAACGCTTCGATACTCTCAAAACAATTTCCTTCGATAAAACCTAGTATCAATACCACTAGGGTTTAGTCTAACGATAACCACGACAAACTAATAGTCTGACTATTATTATTATTATATAAGCGTCAAATAACACTCAATATAACTCATAATAATAGCCCAAATACTCATTATAAGTCCCTAATAATGTTACTATATTAAAACATAAGCTATACTAAAGATAGGTTAGCGTAGCTCACTTACAACGGGTTTTCTCGAAAACCGGGCTTCGCTGGAGCAGCGTTCCCGAGCCGAAAGGCTCTTTTCTCAGGATTCCGGGAGCCTCGGGGCTTCCTTCGGGTGCTAGGGGTTTACCTAGGCTTTAGGGGGCTTAAGGAGGCTTAGAGAGAGAGTGTAGAGACAGAAAGAAGAGGGTTGAGGTGTGAAGAGAAGGCTAGACCCGACACCTCTATTTATAGTGCAAAAAATCTGATGGACTCACCGAGTAGGGGGGACCTACTCGCCGAGTTGGTCCATGTGGTGGCTTTCTGGTGGTGCCACGTGTCCAATTCTGGTGGTGCCACGTCACCCCCTATCGTGTATCAGCCTTCGAACTTAGAAAAATCATAACTCTCGCATACGAGCTCCGTTTTCGACGTTCTTTATATCAACGCGTAGGTAAAATCAAGATCTACAACTTTCATTTAGACTCCGTCGGCTAATTCTCGACCGATCTCAAATTTAACAGTAGGAGACGTTTAGACTGTTAAATGACCGCGAAGAATTCGTAACTCCTTCATACGAACTCAGTTTTCGTCCGTCTTTTTACCGTTGAGTTCCTATTAATGAGATCTTCAACTTTCATTTAGGTCGCGTAAGCCAAAAACCGCTCGAACTAAAATTCGAGTTTCGGGTCGTGCATTGCTAAGCCGAATCTTAGAAAAATCATAACTTCCTCATACGAAGTCACATTTGGGCGTTCTTTTTATCGACGCTCTTAGTTTAACATATTCTACAACTTTTGTTTAGATTGCTAAGGCTAAATCTCGCTCTATCATAAATTCACTATTTACGCTTCCCGGTGTCGTGCCAGTTTTGCCGTAAAACTTCGACGGGCCATAACTTCTTCGTTATAACTCGGATTTCAGCGTTCTTTATATGTACGGAAACCTTGTGACATACTCTACAACTTGGTTAAGATTTTTTTCTTCTAAATAATCTTTTGTCGAAAATTCGTTTTCGACCCTATTGCCTCTAATTGACTAGCCCAGATTTGCGGGCGTTACAATTATCTCCCCCTTAGGATGATTACGTCCCGGAATCATCAACGAAACAAGGCTCACTTGATGACTCCATACGTTATCTCTTCATCCTAATTCATAACTTCGATGTTTCTTCGAATGAGTATTTAACTCTTGGACTCCTTAACTACAAGCGGTGCTCGATCTTACATCCGCTCTCTATCTCACATTAGACTCTAAATTATGACCTTCAAGCCACAATGTCAATCCTCAGTTGATACGAACTTGAGATAAGTTCTTTTATTACTACAATGGAACGATGTGTAATATTCTAATGACTTATCATCGTGTGTTGCAAAGCTTAGACTCAAGTCTCTTAGAACAGACTATACCTTCCTTCATGTTCTAGATCACATCTTAAAAGGTAGCATTTCTAGCACCCGTCGCGATACCTCTACTGATCGCTTTGATTAATCCTTTTCGCTTAAGTCGGTGCTACATCGAACTTGGTTCTTTGAATCACGCAACATACTTTTCGTAGTCGGACTTAATTCGATATGACCACTCGGGTCGGAATATCAACAATCTTTTTAGTCATTACCGAAACGATGGTAACGACATACTTGAATAAAACAAAATCAATTACTAGCTTCTTGGTAACCTTGTGACTTTCCCTGATCCAAGCGTGAGTCCTGTGCTTCTGGTAGTATATGCATCTACTACCTTTCACACCTACTCATACTCCTCCCAAGTATTGTCTCGCAGTTTTCCAAGTCACCATGCAAGAAAATAACATAACTGTTTAACACATCAAATAACAAAACAAAGCTTTTATTATTTCTTGAAACTATTACATAGGTGTTCAAGTTCACCCTAGACTATGCCTCTAATAGGCTACATCATACGATACTATGGCTACTCCATAACTCGATCTTCGTATATGAAGTCTTCATCCTTGATTCCTCGTGTGGTTTTCTGCTTCGACGAGGATCATGTGAAATGCCCTTGGCCTTGGTGGCATGTTTGGCCTTGTTGCTTCATTCTTCTTTGGGCAATTCTTTGAAAGATGCCCCCCTTCTTTACATTCATAAAACAACCTCTTGTTGGATGTACACTTATTGGCGTAATGCCCAGACTTTCCACACTTGAAACATGTCACCTCTTCGCCGCATTTTCCAAAGTGTTTCTTCTTGCATTTATCACACCATCTTGCTTCACCTCCTCCTCCAGGCTTTGAGAATTTGCTCTCCTTGTTGGACCTTGAAGATCCTTCAAACTTCCGCTTCTCTCCTACCTTATCTTTTTCTAGACCCTTTTCTCTTATCTGGGCCTCTACGTTCTTAGCTGCCCTAACAGCTATTTTCAAGGTAGTTGCCATTTTGACCATTGGGCCAAAGTCAGTAGGTAATCCGTTAGCAAACCTATCAATCTTAGAGAGTTCAGTAGGAACCATGTAGGGAAATAGCTTCATCCTCTCGGTGAATGCGGTGGCGTACTCATCAACACTCATCTTCCCTTTCTTCAGGTTCTGAAACTCGTTGTTCAAGTCTATCATATCTATCTCTGCGCAGTACTGCATTTTCAACTGTTCCAAAAACTCTTCCCATGACATCCTTAGGGCTTCTCCTCGTGGCATCGTATCTGCCAATAGCTTCCACCAGCTCAAGACTCCAGTTTTTAGTTGTCTTACAGCGAAGACGGTCTTCTGTTTCTCGCTACAGTCGCAGCTCTCAAACACCATCTCCATCTCGGAGATCCAATCCATAATCTCAACAGGCTTTGGGCTTCCTGAGAGACTTGGTGGTTTCACACCCAAGAAATTCTTGTACATTCGCCCATCCTTGTCGTTTCTCCTCTCCGGGCCATCCTTTCGTTCACCTTGAGTCTCCACTTGACTCACTTGGCGGCTGTAGTTCCCTTCCTCCGATTGCTCGGGAATCGGTTCGGGTTGCTCAATGGGCATAGTAGCTTCGTCCCTATTCAACATCTGCCTCATTTCTTCCCTTTGTTCAGCTAACATAGCCCGAATCATGGCTTGAACTCCAGCCATGGTGACTGGCTCAGGTGCAACTTCTTCTACAATAGGTATTTGCTGAACCACTGGGGGTTGGTTCCTATTCTCATTTACATTCACGTTTCCGCTACGGGTCCTTGCCATCTTGATCTATACACCGAATAAGGTGAATCTAGACCTTTACTTAGGATTGACGTTTAAATCATCCTTATTACTCCGAAATGTTTTTATGCTAGTTCTAATATCGTAGGCGTACGTTTAGAATCCTAAACACATAAGGTTTCCAGATCCGGTCGGCAACAGACCATAGATCCGATCAAACTATAGCATAACAAATCATTTAGCACATAAAATCGATTTAGGCATCATTTCCTAAAATAAGCTAGTGATTGTGTCTATTCAGGTGTATTACCTAAATCTATTTGACACACTCCTCACAATCATCACTTAGCATTCTAAGTTTAAGTCTAGAAATTTCCTACAAATTCTTAGTTCGCTTAAACTAATGCTCTAATACCAACTGTGACATCCCCAAAATCACGGCCAGAACAGACCGGTTTGTTTATGCTTTGTTTAAAAATCAGAGTAACATCATTTTATAAAATGTTGTGGAATTTGTTCCCAGAAAAACATGGGAAATACGTTATTAAAACATTTTCGAAGAAACGTATTTATTTCATTTTAAAATGTTTGGGATGTCATCGTTAATATAGAAACATAAGCATAAACAAAACTTACATTTGTTTACACTAGTGATCTACAGCTCTTTAAATCTCTCAGTGTAATGTGACTTCATATCAACACCTGTGATATAAATAAACTAAGTGGGTCAGGTTGGGAAACCTGGTGAGTACATAGGGTTTTCAACCCACAATAATATAATTATTATGTTTAAACAATCAAGCAATTAAACCCAATTACCTATCCCCATTATCTTCTTTACTCTTAAGGATCCACCCTAAGAATCAGCTATTTCTCGTTCATTCATTCCTAAGGATTATCCTAAGGAATCGGCACGAAGTCCATCGTTACCAAAGCTTATAGATTACAACTGGTGAGCACGTAGTCCAAAATATCTGGTAAACACTTAGTTCAAAAGTAACTAGTGAACACACTTAGTTCAAAATACCTAGTGAACACACTCAGTTCAAAGATACGTAGTGAACACACTCAGTTCAAAGATACCTAGTGAACACACTCAGTTCAAAGATACCTAATGAGCACCTAGTTCAAAAACACCTACAGGTTATGAGCCTGCTAGCGTTCCACCGGACTGTCAAGTATCGTCCATAGTCATCATCTATACTCCACTAGATGACTGGATCACCGACAACATTGATGTCTTCCATCGTGTTATCACAAAACAACTATTTCATCTACCCATGTTTTACCCAACACATTTTGTAGATATAAAATACATATACACTTTAGATGATTTAAAACACGTATAAAAATCTTTCACCCAGCATAGACAACAAGTATTCAGACAATATGCACACACAGCACGTAATTTATATTAAAATACTTCATATGTATGTGTAGGATGAAAGGGACCATGCAATCACCTGAGTAGGTGGTGACTCAGCACTCGAACAACGCTTCGATACTCTCAAAACAATTTCCTTCGATAAAACCTAGTATCAATACCACTAGGGTTTAGTCTAACGATAACCGCGACAAACTAATAGTCTGACTATTATTATTATTATATAAGCGTCAAATAACACTCAATATAACTCATAATAATAGCCCAAATACTCATTATAAGTTCCTAATAATGTTACTATATTAAAACATAAGCTATACTAAAGATAGGTTAGCGTAGCTCACTTACAGCGGGTTTTCTCGAAAACCGGGCTTCGCTGGAGCAGCGTTCCCGAGCCGAAAGGCTCTTTTCTCAGGATTCCGGGAGCCTCGGGGCTTCCTTCGGGTGCTAGGGGTTTACCTAGGCTTTAGGGGGCTTAAGGAGGCTTAGAGAGAGAGTGTAGAGACAGAAAGAAGAGGGTTGAGGTGTGAAGAGAAGGCTAGACCCGACACCTCTATTTATAGTGCAAAAAATCTGATGGACTCACCGAGTAGGGGGGACCTACTCGCCGAGTTGGTCCATGTGGTGGCTTTCTGGTGGTGCCACGTGTCCAATTCTGGTGGTGCCACGTCACCCCCTATCGTGTATCAGCCTTCGAACTTAGAAAAATCATAACTCTCGCATACGAGCTCCGTTTTCGACGTTCTTTATATCAACGCGTAGGTAAAATCAAGATCTACAATTTTCATTTAGACTCCGTCGGCTAATTCTCGACCGATCTCAAATTTAACAGTAGGAGGCGTTTAGACTGTTAAATGACCGCGAAGAATTCGTAACTCCTTCATACGAACTCCGTTTTCGTCCGTCTTTTTACCGTTGAGTTCCTATTAATGATCTCTTCAACTCTCATTTAGGTTGCGTAAACCAAAAACCGCTCGAACTAAAATTCGAGTTTCGAGCCGTGTACTGCTAAGCCGAATCTTAGAAAAATCATAACTTCCTCATACGAAGTCAGATTTGGGCGTTCTTTTTATCGACGCTCTTAGTTTAACATATTCTACAACTTTTGTTTAGATTGCTAAGGCTAAATCTTGCTCTATCATAAATTCACTATTTAGGCTTCCCGATGTCGTGCCGGTTTTGCCGTAAAACTTCGACGTGCCATAACTTCTTCGTTATAACTCGGATTTCGGCGTTCTTTATATGTACGGAAACCTTGTGACATACTATACAACTTTGTTAAGATTTTTTTTATTCTAAATAATCTTTTGTCGAAAAGTCGTTTTCGACCCTATTGCCTCTAATTGACTAGCCCGGATTTGCGGGCGTTACAGTCCATTCAATCGATTTGTTTAGATGCAGTGTAATGCTTCCTTCGTGGTTATTTCTTGAGTTGTGGTTATTTTTATTTTGTAAAAGTATCAATAGTATGAAATAGGGACATTAAGACTTAATGAGTTAGAGATCCCATTCCCATGTGATGCAGGCAATTGGAAACCATGTTGATCTTACAATTGGTGGTTCAAATGGTCATTTTGAGTTCAATTTCTTCAAGCTAATGATTTACAGTCATCTTTTATATGTAAGTGGACTTTCTATTTTATAATTCAACAAAAGATCACTAGAAACCTGAATACTGCCATTTATCATGAAATTTTATAGTGGCAATTTTGAGTATCTGTTTTAATCTTGATGAACTAACCATGGATTTGTATAATTCTATTCAGCAAGAATACCTTGGGGATTAAGAATTGCAGCTCGTCTTGGGTTATCATTTTCAAATGATATTGAGACAACAATTCATAAACATGCTTCATCCTTATTGGATTTAAGCCATGTATTTTTTTAGTTCTTTCTTTTTACATGTTATTACAATTATTTTATGTTGCCATATATGCTTGTTTATTCAGATCAGGATCATGATGGAGGTTGATTATATTCTGTCATATAGAGCTGCAGAATCTTCAATCCGTCTTCTTCACAAAAATATGTGATTACTTTTTGACCTTATATCCATCCCTTGCACATATTATTTGTCAAAATGGATCTTTTAAAAAAGTTATCATTTACAATACAACAATTATATTCTTTCCTAAAAAGTTATATATTTTTTAAGCTAGAAAAGCAACCTCAAAAACGACCAAAAGACAATTTTACCGAACTTTTCCAATGAAAAAGAGCACGATAGAGACCAAATAGAACAAGAAATCTTTAAACATCCACCATCAAAACTGAGCTTCAATCAATTGAATACTTAATTCAAGTGATTAACGATTATTTAGGATTAAAATGAATATATTTGTAGAAACAAATCAACAATCAATGATAAGCAATAAGAAAATTACCTATTGAGATAAATGTAAAATTACTTAACTGTCCCTAGCTTTAATCTATGTTGCAGTGGTGGCTACAGATGATGAGAGGATTGCAGATTGTTGTCATGGATTTGGAGAAGATGTCATAATGACATCTCAATCTTGTTGAAATGGTAAGGTTAAATAGCATTGTTTGTTAAATATAGTATCATTATACTTTGAATAATCTACACAATTTTAATTTTAATTTACATCGCTATTTCTTGCATCAAATTTACAGGAATTGAACGTTGCAATGAGGCACTCCTATAATTGATGGAGATGAGCCCGATATAATTAGTGGAGTTGTCAAAGTTTTACAAGTAAGTTACAATCACACTTCTGTTTGGTATGATGGAATGGAATGACAAAGGAATGGAATTGTAATTCTTCATTCCATTCCATGGTGGGAATGGAAATGGAATGCCTTTGCATTTTGTAGGCAACCCCTGATGCTGTATTTAGCACTACAATTACATCTTTGAAAGCAGATGCATGTGATTAAAATCGGGTGAAATGTGTGGTGGATAATCATGGCTATGCAATATATTTTTCAAAGGGACTTATTCCATTTATTTTTTTGGCACAAATTGTTTAACATGAGTTTCATGTGATACAGGTCAGGGAAGGTCAATGCACAGTTCCAAATCCATCATGTTTAGAAAAATGAAGGTGAATTTTTTTAGTTGGTCAAACAAAAAGATGGTGTCACCGATTTTGGCTCATGAGGGTTCTATTTATAGTGTGGCAAATGCTAGGGTTACACTTTGTAAACCCTAATGCTCCATGACGTTTCACATTCTTATGCTCCATGGGTTTAACCTCCATGGATTAAGTTATTGGTTTAGCCCATCTAAATAATCTTGGATCATTGGCCCACACTACAAGAATCATTGATTTACATAATCAATCCCCATATATTTAATTAGTCTTTTTTGACCACAAAATTAATTCCGAATTAATTTTTGATCAATACTAATTAAATAATATGATTTCATATGTTAATATATTATACTTGTAATATATTAATAAATCATAAATAACCTTATTCTCAAAAGTCCATCCTATCAAATTGCACCGGTGAAGGCAACCCAAAAAGATCATGCCACTATTGGGTCAAGTACATCCCAGTTATAGTTATGGGCTTAGACACCAAATCCAACAACAATCGCCAATAGAAAAAAATCTTTGACCATGCTATGGTTTGTTTCGGTTGAAAATCTAAGATTTCAGTGGATTCTTCCTATGAAAAAATGCTATATATATATATATATATATATATATATATATATATATATATATATATATATATATATATATATATATATTATATCAAATCTTGATGAAGTGGGTATCAATCGAACTTAAAGCTGAAAATTTTAAATGTAACTATGTAATATGATCATACACATAAAATGATTAATGAGATAACAATGCCACATAAAAAATTAGGTATTCACAAAATATTTGGTTCATCAATTCGAAGATAAATGAGAAATTGAATCTCCAATAGTTAATCTCAAAAAGGAAAAAAGCATATAGGACTAATTACACACCGGTAAAAGTTAATGTCGTTAATGGTGTCGGTATGAAATTATAAAGTTCAACCTTGAAAACCCCGGGGGCTATAAAAGAAAATCGCTATACATATTAAGGTTTTGAAGATAGTATAGAGGTTCTAGTTATCCCAAAACCAACACACATTTCAATACATAGAATATGAAATCAAAAATTAGATGCACGATAGCAAACTACAGATCAATTAAATTCAAGATTAACATTGAAACAAATGGAGGATAGATATCATCGTTAGCTTTCAACATCTGACATGTGAGTTGTATCATTGAACCCACTGAAATTTCTATCCCTAAATGATAACGAAAAAAAATTAGACACATACATGTTTAAAGGAAGACTTGAAACATCATATTCACATCTTAATCATATAAAAGGTAGAGACAATTTAGGGTTGAGTCCAACATCACATATGTGGTAAGTGGTGGTAAAATGAAACCAAAAAGAGATGCCAAATCCAAATATAAAAAGATGAAAATCAAACTTGAAGACATTTGTAGATTACTAATTCTAAGGGATGAAGTTTATGGATGTTGAACATTGATGTCAATTTCAAATTTCGAACATTGACGGTCAACAATATCGTCCTATTTGTCAGTAAGAACAAAAGGTAGAGATGACAGTGAACAATAAATGGTCTAATGGTGGTGTTGACTGCTAGTGGTGTTCATCAGTGAGGATGGTGAGTTGTATCATTGAATCCACTAAATTAATCTCTCTCTCTCTCTCTCTCTCTCTCTATATATATATATATATATATATATATATATATATATATATATATATATATATATATATATATATATATATATATATACTCTAATAAATAAAGATAATTTTGTCAAATGTCAACTTCTTATTGAATTTGACACATGTCATTTTATTAGAATTTTAAAATTATTTTTTTTTCCATTTGTCATTTTTGTATATTTTTTTCATTTTTATTCATCTTTCAACTATTAAATGCCACCTCATAATAATTAATGTAAATTAATGTATGTAATATACTTTCCATTTGTGAATATTTATTTCTATTAATATATTAATGAATCCCGTTTAAGAATTTATATTAATTAGTTTTATTAATATATAGATTAGTTAAGACAAATTACATAAATGGTCCTTGTGGTTTATTTTATTTATAGTTTTTATTTCAAAAATTTACTTCAAAAAACACTTAATTTTTTACACGTTAATATTTAACATGATTATTTAAAACATGATAATAATTTTTTATTTGTATAGACTGAATTATTCATCATTTCATTTATATTTATTTCAAAATTTTACCTTAGAAAATACTTAATGTCTAGACCTTATATATATATGGTTAAGTTAAAGTGAGTTTGTGTTTCATGTGGCTGGTTAGGGTTGCCAATATCAAGTTTTTGCATTGATCTATCGAGGTTTATGTCGCTTTGGTGCTAAGAAAAATTAAGAATAAATTAGTAACTACATTTTACATGTGAATGATTTGATTCAACACAAATTGTAATGATGAAATTAAAAACCAAGATCTTCGGGTTACATAATCCTTGCTATATGCAGACATATATTGTAGCATCCCAAGTTCAGGAGTGCAAGTTCAGGGTTCAAAGTGAAATGTGAATGGTCAACTCGGCGAGTAGGGTCGCGATTCTAGTAGCGTGTCTAGTGGCCAGCTCGGTGAGTCGGTGGTTGGACTCGACAAGTTGGTGCTGTGTGGAGAAAACTCTAATCCCAGGTATTTAGCCCTATATAAGGAACATGATACCCACTCCCCAACCTCTTTGCTCTCCCTTGAAGTCTAGAAACCCTAATATTCATTTGTGAGAGAATTAGAGAGCATTTGGATCTAGAAGGAGTGTTTGTTGAAGAGATCTTTGAAGATTAAGAGGTTTGGGGAAAGGGGCTTTTCAAGGTTTTGGCTTATTCTTTTGTTGGAGTCTTCTTTTGAGGTAATGATTCGTTGCTTGAGCGGTTATCCATCTAGATCTATCATTTATGGGATTTTTGGGTGTATATCTAGTGCTATCTTGAGTTTGGAGGTTGGATCTGAGGTTGCTACCTCAGATCTAGTGTAGTGATGATCCAAAAGAGCATAAAGTCCCTGTTCAAGAGCTGTTGATGAAGCCTTTTAGTCCCAAACCTTAGCCCAAGAGTGTATTATGCTTAGATCTCCTTGGATTCACGTAAAGTTTGCCACTTTACGTGATGGATGGCTTGTATAAGAGTAGATCTATGGATTGGAGACCCTGCATGGCTTGGAAAGCCTCTGTATGGGTTAAGAGCTAGTGGTACTCGACGAGTCACATGGGTGCACTCGACGAGTTGTTTGAAGATAGGAAGCAACTTGACGAGTTGGAAGAACAACTCGGCGAGTTGGTTGAAGATAGTCTTGGACTCGACGAGTCTGTTCTTGGACTTGGCGAGTCTGGTCGTGAGGTCCTAACCTTTTTTGGTTAAGCTATGAATCGGTGAGTCAAGGGATGACTAAGTGAGTTTAGTACGATTAAAATCAGAGTTGTGGGACTCGGCGAGTCTTGGGGCGACTCGGCGAGTCTTAGGGCGACTCGACGAGTTGGTTCGTGTTATGGGAGTTTCAGAGCATGGGGACTCGACGAGTCAGCGGGTTGACTCGTCGAGTAGAGTCAGTCAGGAGGGTTGACTTTGACTTTGACCAAGAGTTGACCAGTTGACTTCCAGGGGTATTTTGGTAATTTTTGGTATGTATTGAGTTCAGTCTTTTGGCTTTGGAGTAGAGGTGTTCGTGTCGAAGGTTGGAGCAGCGCGATCTTATCCTTTCAGTCGGCGGTTGCGAGGTGAGTTATCCTCACTATATCGACAGGGTCTACGGCACCAAGGTCGGCCCTTTATCGGAATGTAATCTGGGTATCGTTGTTATGTTACTGCTTGCTATGTTTGCATCCTGGTAGTTAGGATGGTATATGTTAGAGACCTGGTTAAGGTTGGTATCATGGTATATAGGATGATGATATGTTAGTGACCGGTTAGGTCGGTATCCTGGTTAGGATGATGTGATGTTATGTTATGTGATCTGCTAGATCGGCTTGAGTGGATGCGAATTGTTATATGATTGAATGTTTATGTGCACATGGTTTTTGGATTGGTGTTGGGTTTAGGCGGGTCCTGCTTTGTGCTGTAGGCCAACATACCCAGGGCGGACCGGTTATCCCGAAGGCCCAACGAGCGGTCCGGATAGGCTGTAGGCCCCATAAGGGCGGACCAGACGTGCCGAGGCTCAGAGAGTGGACCAGGCCGACTGAAGGACCGGTGCGGGCGGACCAGTCATACTGTAGACTCAGAGAGTGGACCAGGTGGGTTGAAGGCCCGGTGCGGGAGGACCAACCACACTGCAGACTCGATGGATATGGCTAGACTCGGAGGGTGGACCAGGTGAACTGAAGGCCCGGTGCGGCGGACCAGTCACACAGTAGACCCGAAGTGCATGGCTGTTCTGCTCGGTTATGATATGTTATGCGTTGTATATGTGGTTGGTATTTTGGGGGTATCTCACTAAGCTCTCGGGCTTACAGTTGTGGTTTAATGTTTTCAGGTACTTCAGGAGACCGTGACAAGGCAAAGGCGTGATCGTACCACTCCTCATGTTCTTGTTTTATGATAGGGTTCTGGGAATACTCTGATAACAAATGTATTGAAAACCTTTTGTAATAACTTAATGAATCTGGGTAGTTTTTGAAAAGTTTAAATTGGCTTGAATTTTTAGAGCGTTATATATATATATATACATATATATATATATATATATATATATATATATATATATATATATATATATATATATATATATATATATATATATATATATATATATATATATATATATATATATGGGAAAAGTGAATATACCTAACAACCCTAAATAAGCTTATATACCTAACCTTTAAACTACATCGTTTTGGTTGATTTCCACAAATCTGATTATTCTAAATTTTAATTAAAATAATAATTTCCTTAATTATATCAAAGAAACGTAATTATATCTTGAAAATTTGACTGATTATTCTTAATCGAATTAATCGACAGCTCAATTGAATGTTGATGCTTGCTGTAAGTGGGAATTAAGATACCATACTTGTGTGATTTTCTTTTACCTCGAACATAAGTGGGAATTAAAATGTAAAACATATGCCATTTTCCAATTAGGAATCTATACACATTAATCACACATTAATGGTGATTTTGGAATTCATGTTTCATCATTTGTGTAATTATTCGTCCTCACGTGAGCAATCAAACTATGCATTAATGGTGCTAATCGCTAATCATTTGAATAATTAATCAACTTGTATGCATTAGTTTTATTGATTTAATGTTTGATTTTGTTCTAAGGTGATTTATGTGGATATATTAAGCGTAAATAAACAAATAATCACATTGTAGTTTAAAGGTTAGGTATATAAGCTTATATAGGATTGTTAGGTATATTCACTTTTCCCATATATATATATATATATATATATATATATATATATATATATATATATATATATATATATATATATATATATAGGGTTAGGTTATTTTGTTTTCATTATCTATTGTGTGCATGTATGACTGATTCTGAACCAATCATTTTATTTATTTTAAAAAAGTAATTAATGCATATTATATGTTGAAGATATAATAGGTATTAATTACATCTTCTGCATTTAATTAGCATTAATTACTTTCTTAAAATAACTAAAATGATTGGTCCAGAATCAATCATACAGGACACAATAGATAGTAAAAACATTTGAACCTAACTATATATATATATATCTATATATATATATATATATATATATATATATATATATATATATATATATATATATATATATATATATATATATATATATATATATATAGTTATGAAGTTGCACCTTTTTAAACACTGGGTCCTAAAATATAGTGAAACTTTTTCCTCTTAGATTCATTACTTTTCAACGGAATTTGCAATGAACATATTGTTGCTAGCTATATAATAGAGAAATAGATCTTAGCAAGGATCATAGTACGCGGTGTTTCTATGAAATTCTTTGCCAATTATAATAGCAATATTTGGTAGTAACCAATAATGTATATAATCAATTTACTATCCGATCGTCATGTGAAGTGGAAGAAAATCAAGAACTCTAAATTTATATAATGTATTGTCTATATATATATTTAAATTAAATATATGTTTTATAAATATACAAACGGAGCCCCCACCCGCAGAAGTACTAGATGGAAATACCCACTCTCGCCCCCGATCCCGAAAATAAAACAAGGTTTATCCCACTCCTGCCTCCGCCCCAGCCGTCGCCCTCAAATTTTTGAAAAGTTAATCTCGTACAGAATCGAGGTCCAACGGAAACGGAGTTCCACAAAAGTTTTTGACATCCCTAATTTAATCTCAACAAAAAGTCGTGAAAAGAAGCGGCAAATCCTAGAAAAAACTCAAACAAATTACAAAGAATTTTGTTTTCAAACTTAAAATTAAAAGGGGTTTTGCCGGTTGTTGTCGTATCAATCCGTTTTATAAATTGAATTTTAATGAATTTATTGATAAAACGATTTTAACGATATGTACATAAAAATATACATGTAAAAATAGTCTTTTTCATTTCATTATGTTAACAATGAAAAACTATTATAAAAATTAGATTATGAATATTACCGAGATAAACAAGAAAATTTACAAAATAAGGGAGTGAAAATGTCATATTTAAGCTCAAGGTCAAAGAATAAAAATGATATTTTAGAAAAGAAGAGGTGAACACTATAATTCTTTAAAAGTAGAGAACCAAATTGAAATTTCAAAAAGTATAGAGTGGAAAATATAACTATTCAAAATAGATATACAGATAAATGATGAGAATTATTTTTAAAAATATATAAGGGTTGCAGCATACGGGTTGTAAGTGTTTTTGGAAACATTATTGTAAATTAATATACTTATAACTAGCTTTGGTGATTAAAAAATTCTAAATATTAGAAATAACTCAATGATAGTTTTTCAACACACGCTATTACATTACAATATAATTATAATCCAATATCAAACATGAAAATAAAAATACATAACATATCTATTAAATGTCCAAATTAATTAAAAATTATCTTCCAACAAGTTTACAACACCCGCCACTTTTCCCACCATCCTCCTACAGCTTGACCTCCATCTTCACCATAACCAACACCAACACCACCATAACCATCACCATCATTATCACCGTCATCAACAACATCACCACAATAACCGCCACCCGCATTGTCACCGTTGCCCCATCCTGCTTGAATCGAAGCAATCTTTCGACTACAGCTTCACCACTATCACCACCATTATTATCAAAAACCCAAAACGGAACTTCGCGATTCCTGTCACCACCACCTGCTCCAGCAGTCTCACTACTACCTCTTTCCTTCTCCAGCCTCAGGCCCACAACCCCACGACTCCCACCACCACCACCCCCACAACCACCATCACCATCACCGTCATTACCTTTTCCTTTGTTGAGTCTTTGTAGTACTGTTCCAGTATCATTATTAGCAGAAATCCCAACCCGAACTCGTAACCTTATACATTCACTTGCAACGGCAGAGTCACTAGCTGTAGTCTGGCCTGCCACTACGCCACCATGGTTTCTACCACCACCACCGCCGCCATAACTACCAACTCCAGGGAGATGATCGTTTTCAAAGACATCAAAAGGCCTTGAATAAAAGTAATCCAGTCGATTTGGGTCCCGCCCGAACTCTTGGTTTTCATAATGCTTACCAACTTTGAATGGAAGTGGACGTACATGAGAAATATCCTCAATTCTAGAGTAAAATCGTGCTACCTTCCTGGGAGCATCATGAGCATATCTAGTTGCGCCAAAACGGCTGTTGCGTCCATTGCCAATAAAAGGTGATACCTTTTTTGCTGTTTCTTTACTGATCATTTGAACATCCTCATCGGTGGCTAATCTCTGAACTTGTTCACCACCCACAGCATTACCATTACAGTTACTAGCATCTCCGGGGATTTTCTTAGTTCTCACTGCTCCTGATCCGCCGCTTTTCATCGCTTTGATTTGGAAGATTTTAGTTTATTTGTTTCACCTGGCTCTTTACCTCCATTATTTATTCCTCGTGACTCAACTAATCTGCACGTTGCGGACAAATTTTCCACCCACGGCCTTCTTACCAGGAAAGTCACCGGTGCTTTCCTTATTTAATATAGATTAATATTTATAAATTTATTAAGATATATAAACTCAACAAAACATCTTTCGGTGAATTATCTAAATAGTTTATTATTTAATAATTGAAAACATCAATATTTATTCAAATGTATGTTGTGAAGGAGAACATTTTACAAAATGCAACAAAAAAAATATAAAAGTAAAATTTTGATACAAACGATTATGTATAAACAATTATGTATACGAAAATATAGTGTATTCAGTTTTTTTTATGTTATAACAGCCTCCTAATTAAATGGATTGGAAATACTTTTTTTTATTAGCCAGTAAGGCAATTGTTTTTTTGGATTATTAATTTTTTTAAATAATTACTTTTGTAGTTTCCATTCTATGGATTAATTATTATAAATTGAATTATTATATATTAATAAATATTATTTATACTATATAATATTTGTATATTGATAAATATTATCTTATTGGATTATTGATTTCTTTTAGTTAGTTTTGTTTAATTCATTTTTATTGGATTTTTTTTGGGACAACATCACCATCATCTTAATTTATATAAAAAAATATGATTCATCCCACCATTATCGGACATAAACCGGGTAAAAAATCACACGTTAAGTTATAAATAAACTAAAAACAACCTAATCGATATTCTATTTTGATTTTTATTAATACATATTTAATTACTTTGTATGACAATTTGGATTTGGATTTGTTTATTAATACATATTTAATTACTTTGTATGACAATTTGGATTTGGATTTGTATTACTGTCTATACATGCTAGCTAGTTTTAGTATGATATATGATGGTTAGTGGGTTGAGACGGTCCTGCTTTGTGTTGAAGGCCAACAGACCAAGGGCGTCTAGATAGACTAATGGCTCAGCGGGGCGTACTAGTCAGGCCTTAGGCCCGGAGAACGTTCCAGATAGGTTGAAAGCCTGAGGTGGTGTACCTGTCATGTTGTAAGTTCTGTGAACGTACCAGATAGACTTTAGGCCGGGGAGGTGTTCAGTTAGACATAAGGCTTTGATTTCATGTTGTTTGTGACATTGTTTTGGTTTTGTGTGGTGTTGGTATTTTGGGGGATCTCACTAAGCTTTGGGCTTACAATTATGGATTACGTTTCAAGTACCATAGAGGATTGCGGGAAAGCGAATGCGTGTGATCGTGCACTTCCTCTCATTTTGTTTTATGATTTCTAGGATTTCTCTGATGTAAAACTTATTTGAAAATAGTTTATGATAAACGGTGGCTTTGTGGTTGTTTTAAAAAGTTTAAAATTTTCAAGAATTTTATGAATGTTACACCTTTTTAGAAGTGATGGATAGAATGGAAGAGCATTCTCAATACTCATGAGATGTGAAAGAATAATAACGAGAATCCACTTCTTGGTAACTAATAGGCTATTACACCTTTTTATGTGTTTTTTACTTTATTGAAATTAACTACTGCATCTCACCTTTAATATAAGGGTGGAAACAAAATTTTAAAATTGGATAAATACTTCCAATTCAGACTTTTGTCAATAATGTGACCTGTTATAGCAAATTACCTGTATTACTGATTTGGTTCCAAGATTATTATACTAATTGCTGCTTCTATAATTTCTTTGTTTTGAGTAATGATAGTCTTTATAAATACCTTGATGGTAGTTGCAGATACAAATATTGATGCATAATCAGATCCATTGACCAGAACTTTGTAAAACAGTTGATTAACGAAGAAATCAAAGAGGTATATAGATTTATGCCCTTGGGAACATTACATTTCATTGTTTTATATATTTATAATGGAAATCCAAAAGATGAGCTTGGTGCAGTCGTACCCTAGAGTTTCACCTAGATAGTTTGATTGAGCAATGATGTGTGTTGTTTCTGATGGAAGTAAGTGATGGGTTTTAGCCATAAGAACATCCTATGTGCTCATGCAAACCCTAATGCTTGGATCTAGGTTTTTCTATGGTACATGCAATGTATCCAAGACTTACAATCTTATATCTAACATATTATAAACTGAAATTAGGGTTTAGAGAATTACCTTTGATTGTTATATAGCAATAACAATCACAAATCCTCCTTGTAATGACTTCAGAAAGCTTAGAGTCACAATTATCACTCCTCTAATGGCTCACAAACACCAAGAGCAAGAGGATGAAGAATAAGGAGAGTGGAGGCTGCCTAAAAACGTCCAGAAACCCTAGTGGAACTCTTAGCCCCGTTTTTGAGGCTTAAGGGTACTACATATACATATAGGCTATTAGGATTTTCAACTAGGAAACCCTAATCTGACTGCTTAAGCCCTAAGCAGCCCATGGACCCTTTTAGAATATCCCTTGGATGATTTCTAATGGGTTTCCCCATAGAATTCGTCCAACCTATTATTCCAAGGTAATCCATAGCCCAAATGCAATTATCTTATAATTATAGTTCCAGTCCCTTAAGTTTAATTAATCTCTTTTAGCCAATAAATTAATTATCAATTAATTCTTGACTAATATTAATTAAACAATATGATTAATCCTTTAATATATTATTCTCATAATATATTAATAAATCATAATTAATCCTCTCTCTCCATAATTCATCCTATCAAGTTGCTTTGGTGAAGGCAACCTAAAAGGACCATGCACCATCGGGTCAAGTACATACCAAAATAGGTATGGACTTAGACACTAATCCAACAGTCTCCCACTTGTATAAGTCTAATAACTATTCTGCATATGACTTCAGATCCTGATCTACAATCATAGCTTTCAAAAGCTGCTGTCAACTCTGATCTTATCAGATACGCGTGTCCTTTAGATAAGGGTTCATATATTCCTCCATTCTAGATATCGTATAGACGTGAGACATGGATTTAAATCATTCTCTCTATACTGTTTTCCGACTTCCGATTTATGACGACTGACAATAGACTACAATTGAACACATCAAATTAATCTCGGCTTGGCCAAGCGCTTAGGTGTCATCACTAAATCATCGAGGGGCCCAAAGACATTGCTTTTATCCGAATTTGGATAGAAGGAACGGATAAACTTTGATTCAATGCTTGCTTGCACTCACTCACCGAATCACACACAACAATATGTTTTATAACACCAAGTTACTGGTGTGTTTACATATTATCAATGTGCAACCGACTTGCAAGATACAACACACACATCTCGGTTTCAAGAATATAAGATGTTATCGACTCACCAATCACTCGTGATACAATTCATGAAGTGACCCAAGTGAGCGTGGGTTTAATCCAATGCTCAAATCATATTCATAAGCAATCATGAACGTTGCAACAAACATTTACTTATGTCTAATACACTTTAGACAATCCACAGACCAATTCATGACAATCTTCATTCATACCTACTTCCAACATATGAACTACTGTGGTCCATTTGAATAATTTGATTATTCTGAAATAATTAATTATTCAGGAAGTCAAAACATGCAAAGTGAAACACAAGAATAATACCAATCCCGTATGGCCCCAAACTCTGGGTATAAATAAAACATTTTATTTAATCACCATATTGATTACTCATTATTTGTTGTTTCGGGTGATCAACTTATTACTTGAATTATAATAACAATTGTCCCATGCTCTTAGCATGCACACAATGTTTACCTATGGTCCTTACTTTGTGAAATAGATCAACTGAACACATTTCCAATCATACTCATTTCACAACTCCCAATCCTTATCACAAGTGTAAGAATATCAAATTCTTGCCACTTATAGAATATGCTAGATTCTAACATTTTATGTAATGATCCTTTCGTAAAGTCATAGCGCAAAAGTCACAATGACTATTGTCAATGAAATTACAAAATTCTTTATTGGAGATTGTTACAATATAATTCCATAGACGTGATGTCTCTCATTCAAAGTACATTCCTTGAACATCGTTTTGCATAAAATTTTCTAATCTTGTCATAGACTCTCAATATCCAACTCCTAATATGGAAGCATTTCCATATTTACCATATGACAACTCATTCTTAATAGAATCTTATCTATTCATAATAATGTCGATATGGTCCATCCAATATCATACTTCCAACTACTCATAAGCGACCAATCATCGGCTAACTTTGGATCGTCCTTTGATAGTTGTTTAATTATTTTAGTCAAAAACCGATTATTGTCCTTTTTCCCTCTTAATGTGCTAGACATTTGGAAAATTTTAGAATGATCAAATATTATAGCACTTGCAATCGATCCTTTACCCGAAGCGTATGGGACACGATGCATAATGTCTTACATAAAGATCTGATACTTTATCAATCTTTTCCCATAATATTTTATGTGTCACGTTCTCACAATTCGAACTATGAAGAGTGATGCCATAATCATAATCGAAATTTGATAACGCACTATGTATCCTTGACTAAATTTATTAACATTCCACAACCTAAGCCTTTAGATTTGAAATGAAGCATAATATTCTCTCCCTTAATTATAGCAAAACAACTTTTCAACCCTTACGACTTTGCAAAGTATAACTATTGTTTTCTATAATTAATATTGCTAAATTGCAATACTTTCCTTAATAATCATACAAGCACAACATTTATGCTCCCACTATCATGATGATTATTATCATATAAGCACAACACTTATGCTCCCACTAGCTTTGACATGTATTCAGAAAACAGCTTAACTTTCAAAAAACAATACCTATTGAATTTCTTAAGTTCATATTTCTAATACCTAATGCTTTGATAATCCTTTATCTAAGCTTGTCAAAGTTATACACTTTTGCCTCAGATAGCTCATATGTGTGTTTAAACAATTCAAACTAATTACCAAATCTCACAATTCGAATTATGGAAAGGGATACCGTAACCATAGTCGAATTCGAGAATACAATTTCATAATCACTATCTTCTTAAAATCTCTCTTAGTTGAAGCATTTCCTCACAGTCATCTTCATGCAGGTGGGAATCTTATGACACTTAGATTTTAATGGTGTATGTGTTCCTATCCATGCGAATATGTCAAAACCAAGGTTTGCAACAAATCCAAACTCATATGGACTGAACTTTCTCAATCTTGATTTCTTGCCTTATGGCAACACGAGTGCCCACCATATCTTCCAAGTAGTTAAGCAGCTCATCCTTTCTTATCAATGTACTTTCCATTGATCAAGGTGCTTACCTTTTATGCGTTCAAATGAGAACTCATAGAACTCACATGCATAATTGGAACGACACAGAAACAAGATAGTGTCAACACGATAGGTTATGAACATCAAGTCGTGTGCTATTAATGATCAATAAGGTTTATTCTTAATTAGTTCTTGAAACTTTTCAAGACCATTGAGACTCCCACTGACTCCTTGACATATAAGATTCTCTTGTCAATAAACATTTCTCGACAAACAAATATTCAAGAGTTACTGTAGCTTTTATCAAGACAAAACACTTCACAAAATTGGTCCTAGTTGGTCTTTGTCTTATCCAAGACATCACAACTTTCCAGTTTCAAATGTCCAAGAATAAGAAAACCTTTTCAAATTCCAAATTTGATGAATGTTATAAACCTTCTTAAGACTTGTCACTCAATGTCACAATCTTTACTCTTAGACTTGTTTTGGAACGAAGTATGATTGACTTCTTGATTTAACCATTTCTTCAATTCTTGATTCCTCTTCTCAGACATACAATTGTACTAAGACTCACTTAGAGGATCAATTGAGACATGGTCCTTAATCATTAAGATCTATCATAAAACATAATAAAAGGTATTCTCCCTTCTTCTTAGAATAGAGAAACTTTTATCTTTCTGCCTACTTGATTCTTCTTATTCATTCTGTTATTGATTGAAACTCTTTCAATCAACTCAGAATTACACTTAATCTTATAAGTATAATCATATTTACTAAACTTTTAGTAAATCATGACGAATATCTTTGTCACTCTTGTGGTGGACTTGATCAACACACAACTTTGTGTACTCGATCTCCTAGTCCTTCACTTGACACTTTGTCAACGAATTAGTCTAATTACCAAATATGAAATTTCTCATTCATCATGCAACCAAGTTGCATGATTCCAAGTTTCTGTCCAATTGAAACATGGGCAATGAGAAACTCTCCCTATTTGGTAAATTCTCAACACTTCCACAAATAACATAATTAAGAATCAAATCCATTATTGCTAATAATAGAAACATTCAAACATCAATTTTTCATACACGCCATTGCAAGGATAAATAAATAATATAAAATCAAAATTTATTTTATTGCGAAATTTTTTTTCATTACAATGCAATTCATTGAAAAACTATGTTAATACATATTTCTTAGCAATCTTATTCTAACTCCAAGTAGTAGCTCAAAATTCTAATCTTCAAGTAATGCGATCGAAATCCATTTCTTCATGATTAGATTCAGCTCACTTCTTCCCTTAAGCTTCCTTTCTTTTCTTCGATCCTACAAAACATCAGATATAATCTTATCACATCATGTATTAAGAGTCTAGAATAGGAACTTAAAAAAGTTAGTTAATTGATTTTACCTAAAGTAGAGCCATACGTTTTGACTCTCCCATTTCCTAGATCTCTTAGGTAAATAGGGCAGCTTCGTCTCCAATGCCCCTTCTCTTGGCAATAAAAGCAAGTTGACTCTTTTGGAATAGCACATGGAAATACTTCAGACTTTGCCTTTCTCTTATGATCAAATTTTTCGATCATGGCATGCCTTTCGTTTCCATTGCCTATATCCATAGAGGTCTGGAAGGCAGATTCACCAATCAACTTTGGTTTTCCAGTGCGCCAAACCATTGCTGATTCAACAGCAATAAGCATGCAGGTGAGATCTATAAGGGTCACATCATGGTTTATTATATAGTACTCTCTTATGAACTCACTATACGAGTTAGGAAGTGACTGAAGAACCCAGTCAACAGCCAGCTCCTCACAGACAACGGATCTCAACATTCTTAACCTATCAATGTGTGACTTCATTTCTAGGACGTGTGCACACACCGACTTTCCTTCTTCATGTTTACTTGCCAAAAGGGCTTGAGTGAGCTTGAACTTTTCAAGCCATCGAACTTGTGGGTTAGGGAGAATAATTGCAGGAGGTGGAGGAAGTGAAGCATGATCTCTTGTTCCTTGATCGAATCGTGGAATATCATCTTCATGTGGAAAGCTTGTTCCATAGGATTTGGGAAGACCATAGTTGTCGTACTTTGACATCTACAAAACCGGAGAAAATAAATTCAAGTTAGTTGATTGATTGAGTCCTTAATAAATCACCCAAATGAGATACTAAGGCTAGGACCCAACACACTATTCCACAACTTGGGAGACGGATGCCGTAACCCAAATTGCAGAACATTTTAAGGTAACTGAATGACGATTCACTAATTTTCAACCATGAAAAACAAAAAAAAAGATTAAGTTTTAAATGTTTTGAAAAATCCTAGATCCTTTGAGATTCATTGAACTTTTCAATTACATGTTTAAATGTAACACCGTAAATTTCAAAAAACAATTTCACATTTTATAAAAACATAATTCATTTATTATTCATAAAAGCATCATTGTTTGAAACTCAAGTTCATAGCATATAACAATCCCAAGATCTCATAACATAAAAATCTCGTGTGTGTACTGATCAGGCTGGCGCCTTCCCGCGATCCTCACTAGTACCTAAAACAAATAACACCAAACACTGTAAGCACAAAGCTTAGTGAGTTTCCCAAAATACCATATATATATATATATATATATATATATATATATATATATATATATATAACACATATTAGCCACTCGAGGCCATAACTCTATGGGTCCGTGCACCCAAACTCTGTGAACCCTCAGGTTCTAACTCTGCAAACATGCATAGCATAAATCACATAGAAGAATGTAGTGCAACACATAACACATAAATAGCATACAAACACTGTATCATATAACTCTATTCACCTACTCCAGGTAAAGTATAGTGAGAAGACTCACCTTGCGTATCTCGGTAACCCGTAAATCCCTGAAATCACTAGTGCTCGATCTCCCGAGCTATAGTCCTACTATAACACAATACATCTCCAATTGACACTTTCCCAACTATGGTTGACTAACCCTATTAAGTCAACACCGGTCAACTCAATTCGCCGAGTCTCTACGGGGACTCGATTCCTCTGAGTCCCTTCCGACTCACCGAGTCACTCACCCGACTTGGTTACTCAACCCCTGGTTTGAAATCACTGAACAACCCGCACCAACTCGCCGAGTCTGGGAATGGACTCGGCGAGTGCATTCCATGCACAACCCCAAACGACATTCTGAGGTCAGATCCGCTCCACTAACTCATAGATCCAATCCTTTCAAGCTTATTCATCACGTAAAGTTCAAGTCTTGGCATTCATAACACACCTAATGACTCATAAATGGTGTTTTGACTTCAAGCACAAGGATCCTAACTCAAAACCTCCATGGATTCATGAAAATCTTGGACAAGGGGACACTTTGGTCCTCCAAGGGTCCAGATCCAGGACCTAATTCGCTTAAGGGACCAAGGAAGCACTAGATCTAACCACAAAAGGGCTCAATATGGCCTAAATCGACATGAACATCATCTTAACAGAAATGGTTCGAAAAGTAGTACCTCAAACGTGATGTTCTGAACCTCAGATCTTCAGGAAGTGGATCCTCAACAATGGGTCCTTCTCTCACTCCAAACGCTCAAGCTCACTAAGGTTTCGCTCTGGGGACTGGTGAGCACAAAAGACGGCCATAAGGCCCCTTAAATAGGTCCCAAACCTGAGGAATTAGGGTTTCATTAAACATCGCAGACTCGCCGAGTCCACCATTGCGACTCGCCGAGTCCGGTCATTAATCCGGGTGAGAAATCGCGTCCCTACTCGGCGAGTCTACGCACCAACTCGCTGAGTTCTTCCACAAAACTCAAAATAAAAAGACTAAATATAATACATGAAATTTCGGATGTTACAATTCTCCCCCACTTGAATCTGACTCGCCCTCGAAGTCTCATTCCTAAAATAGCTCCGGATGCTGCTCCTGCGTCTCACGCTCTGGCTCCCAGGTCAACTCGGATCCCTTCCGATGTTGCCACTGAACCTGTACCAGAGGCACCTCCTTGCTCCTCAGAACCTTGATCTTCCGATCCGTAATCGCAACTGGTCTCTCCGCGTAGTTCAGGCTCGCATCCACCTGAATGTCCTCTAACGGCACTACTGCCGACTCGTCGGCTATACACTTCCTCAACTGAGATACGTGGAAGGTATCATGAATCTGCTCCAATTCCGTAGGTAGCTCCAAGCGATACGCTACGCTGACCACCCTCGCGATCACTATGAACGGCCCAATATACAGGGCCCTAGCTTGCCCCTCTTCCTGAATCAGATCACTCCTTTCCAAGGAGATACCTTCAGGAGAACACAATCACTGACCTGGAACTCGAGCTCGGATCGACGCCTATCCGCATAACTCTTCTGGCAGCTCTGAGCGGTCAACAATCTCTGCATGACCCGCTGTATCTGCTCTGTTGTCTGAAGTACAATCTCTGTGCTACCCATCACTCGTTGCGCCACCTCTCCCCAACAAATAGGAGTCCGACACCTCCTCCCATACAACAGCTCAAAGGGTGGCATACCGATGCTCTAATGATGGCTGTTGTTGTAGCAAAACTTTGCGAAGGGCAAATACGTGTCCCAACTCCCTCCGAAGTCCAACACACATGCCCGAAGCATGTCCTCGAGCGGCTGAATCGTCCGCTCACTCTGTTCGTCAGTCTGGGGGTGATATGCGGTACTAAAATGCAGCCTAGTACCCAACTCCTCGTGAAACTTCTTCCAGAATCTAGAAGTGAAACACACATCTCGGTCTGAAACAATCGAAATCGGAACTCCATGCCTTGCTACCACTTCCCTCATGTACATATCTGCTAATTTCTTTGCGGAAGAACTCTCACTGATAGCAAGGAAGTGGGCGCTCTTCGTCAACCTGTCCACAATCACCCAAATTGCATCGACTCCCCTAGTAGTCCTTGGCAATTTGGTGATAAAATCCATTGTAATTTGTTCCCACTTCCATTCGGGAACCTCCAACGGCTGCAACTTACCATGTGGTCTCTGGTGCTCGGCCTTAACCCTACAGCAGGTTAAGCACCTCTCAACAAACCACGCAACATCCCTCTTCATACAGGGCCACCAATACTCTCTCCTCATGTCCAAATACATCTTAGTGGCCCCAGGATGGATCGAGAATTTCGACCGATGACCCTCTTCCATCAAAATGGTACGCCTACCTCCCACAAATGGTACCCATATACGCCCCTGAAATGTCATAAGCCCCCGACCATCGGTAAAGAACTCCGATACTGTAACACCGTAAATTTCAAAATAATTTTTCGCATAATATAAAAACATAATTCATTTCCTTTTTATAAAAACATCATTTGTTTCAAGTTCAGATTCATAGCACATAAAAATCCCAAGATCTCATAACATCAAATCCCGTGTGTGTACTTGATCAGACCGGCGCCTTCCCGCGATCCTCACTGGTACCTGAAAAAATAACACCAAACACAATAAGCACGAAGCTTAGTGAGTTTCCCAAAATACCACATAACACATATTAGCCACTCGAGGCTATAACTCTTTGGGTCCGTGCATCCATACTCTGTGAACCCTCAGGTTCTAACTCTATAAACATGCATAGCATAAATCACATAGAATAATGCAGTGCAACACATAATATACATGGCATACAAATACTCTATCACATAACTCTGGTTACCTACTAACGGTAAAGTATAGTGAGAAGACTCACCTCGCGTATCTCGGTAACTTGCAAATCCCTGAAATCACTTGTGCTCGATCCCCCGATCTATAGTCCTCCTATAACACAATATATCTCTAAATAACACTTCACAAGTAAGGTTGACTAACCCTTAACAAGTCAACACAGGTCAACACTGGTCAATGGTCAACGGTCAACTGTGACCGGACTCGGCGAGTGCACTATAGCGACTCGGCGAGTCTACACACATCCACTGATTCCCTGGGATCCTCACTCGACACGTCGAGTATTTTCCTAACTCGACGAGTTCCACCTGGCATGAGTTGCGGGGCCACCACGACTCAACTCGCCGAGTCTCAAGAACAACTCGGCGAGTTCCAGCTTGACTCAGTCCACCTGTCAACCCTCTCTGACTCTCCCTGGCTCACTGAGTCAATCCCTTAACTTAGAAAGACCACTCGCTGAGTGGTTCTAGACAATCTTCATGCTACAGACTCGGCGAGTCCATGCCATGCATCAACTCAAACTCACTTCTGAGGTCAGATATGTTCCATACATTCATAGATTTGGCCTTCCCAAGCATGATAATCACGTAAAGTCCAAAGCTTGGGGCTCAAACAACAACTATTTGCTCATAAATGATGTTTTCGACCCATATCTTATAACTCTAGGCCAATACTCTCATGAACCCTCATAAAGCTTAAGGAATACAGCTCTTTTGGACCTCTATGGATCTCATCTCAAGCCTCATAACAAATAGGGACGAAATGGACATCAAATCTAACCAAAAAAGGAGTCAAGAAACCCTAAACCCCCATGTTCATCATAAGAACAGAAAAGGAAGCCAAGATATACCTCCAAGATGATGCTCTGAGCTCCAAAGTCGAAGAATGTCCACTTCCCTTGCCTTCTCTTAGCTAGAATCTCCTTTGCCTTGCCAAACCAAGCTTCAAAGGTCAACAAGGCCTCTTCTCTCTCCCAAAACGCTCAAATCTCTTTAGGGTTTCTCTCTAGGGGTTGGTGGCCGCAAATGACGACCATAAGCCCCTTTAAATAGGTCTCAAACCCTGGAAATTAGGGTTTCATTAAACAGCATGGACTCGCCGAGTCCGGACGCGAAACCGTGTCCATAACCGCGATCATACTCGGCGAGTTTGGGCTCTAACTCGCCGAGTCTCCTCACAAATTACTAAAAAAAATACAAAATAACTAATACCTGGGAATCCGGACTGTTACGGATACCAACCTAACAACTCGCTCTCTTTTCTGGTTCTCCGATCTCACAGCCTCAGCCTGTGCTCCACGAATGGTGTCCAACACCGGAGCTATCATGGTCAATCGCAAACATACATCCCGCAATGGGGCGCTCTCCGCCCTGCGACTCAGGGTGTCGGCTACCACATTAGCCTTGCCCAGATGGTATAGGATCTCACAATCATAATCCTTGACCACATCCAACCACCTCCTCTTCCGCATATTTAGGTTAGGCTGATCCATCAAATACTTTAGGCTCTTATGGTCCGTGTATATCGTACACCGAACCCCATACAGATAGTGACGCCAAATTTTGAGGGCGAACACCACTGCCCCCAACTCTAGATCATGGGTGGGATACCTCGTCTCATGAGGCTTCAGCTGCCTTGATGCGTATGCTATCACATGCCCTCTCTGCATCAGCACCGCTCCCAACCCCAAGATCGATGCATCACAGTATACCACAAAGTTCTCCATCCCCTCCGGGAGGGCTAACATCGGGGCTTCGCATAAGCTTTGGCGAAGCGTCTCAAAGGAGGCCTGCTGCTCGGGGCCCCATGAAAAAGCGACACCCTTCCGGGTCAACCTGGTGAGTGGCACTGTGATCTTGGAGAAGTCCCTAATAAATCTCCAATAATAACCTGCCAACCCTAAGAAACTCCTGATCTCGGAGGGTGACCTCGGCACCTCCCAACTCGTCATTGCCTCAACTTTGGCCGGGTCGACCAATATCCCTTTCTGGTTAACGAGATGCCCTAGGAACTAAACCTCTTGCAACCAGAAATCACACTTGGAGAATTTGACATAAAGCCTCTCTGATCTCAGAACTCCGAGGATCTCCCTCAAATGCTCCTCATGCTGCTCTCTAGATCTCGAATATACCAAAATATCATCGATGAATACAATCACCGAACGATCCAACATCGGCCTGCACACTCGGTTCATGAGATCCATGAACACTGTTAGGGCATTGGTGAGCCCGAAAGGCATCACCACAAACTCGTAATGCCCATAATGCGTCCTGAACGCTGTCTTCTGGATGTCCTCATCTCGCACCCTCACCTGATGGTATACAGACCTCAAATCGATCTTAGAGAACCAAGATGCTCCCTGTAACTGATCGAACAAATCGTCAATCTTCGGCAACGGGTAACGGTTCTTGACCGTCAGCTTGTTCAACTCCCGGTAATCAATGCACATCCGGTGTGAACCATCCTTCTTTTTGACAAAAAGGATAGGCGCTCCCCACGGCAAGCTGCTCGGCCGAATAAATCCCTTCCCCAGCAGCTCATGAAGCTGCGAGGACAACTCTTGCATCTTTGGAGGTGCAAGGCGATAAGGTACCTTGGCGATAGGCGCGTCCCCCGGAACCAAATCGATACTGAACTCCACTTGCCTCACGGGAGGCACACCCGACAACTCCTCTAGAAATACGTCTGGGAACTCACGCACAATCGGAACCTCCTCAACTGACCTCAGCCTCTCTGAATCAACCCGCGTATCCATCACATACGCCACAAAGCCCTTATAGCCCTGCTGTAGACACTGCCTTACCCTAGCGGCCGAACAAAATGCTGACCGAGAACGTGTACCCTCGCCGTTCACCGTAAGGACTCCCCCACTAGGGTCTCGTATGGGCACCAGCTGCCACTCACAGTCGATTACTGCACCGAATCTGCTCAACCAGTCCATGCGCACAATGACACAGACATCACCCATCGCAATAGGAACCAAATCAATCGGGAACACAACACCGAAGATCTCGAATACGCACCCACGGATCACCTCCGTGGCATATATCACCCTCTCGTCAGCTATGGAAACTCTCAGAGGCCGACTCAGCGCCTCACGAATAAGACTGATATGCTGACTAAAAGCCAAAGACACAAAAGACCGACTCGCACCCGAGTCAAATAACACCAAGGCAGGTACAAAATTCACAAGAAAATTACCTACGCATAACATAATATAAGCATAATATCTCAACATCAAAATAAATACACGAAAGAATACATACCAGCCACGACATCGGGCGCTGCGCGGACCTCCTCCGCGATCAACTGAAAGGCTCTCCCTCGTGCCCTCGGCGCCTTGGCCTTCACTGGTCGACTCTCGGTAGCTCTGATGGCGGTAGGGGCAGATCCCTGAGGTACTCCCTAAGCTGATCCCCGCAATTGCGGACACTCTGCCTTCTGGTGTCCGGTCTGGTTGTAGTGAAAACACACTGCAAACCCCTTGGGGCAGTCTTTGGCCATATGCCCCTCCTTGCCACACTTGTAGCAAGATCCAGCTCTACAAACTCCATCATGACCCTTGCCGCACTTTCCACAAGTGCGGCCCTTCTGGCTCCCTGATTTGGGATCAGCGAGCTTAACCCGCTTGGCTGTTGGCTGGGACTGTGCCGGTCGCCGATCCCTCCCCTGAGACTTAGCCTCCTCCCTAGCCTGAGTCTCTAGCTCGATCTCCCGCTTCCGGGCATTGGCCTGAAGCTCGGAAAATGTCTGGTATGAGGAGTTCGCTACGAACTGCTGAATGTCTCTCCTCAAGATACTCAAATATCGGCTCATACGTGCCTGCTCAGTAGACACGTGCTCAGGGCAAAACATCGCCCTCTCATGGAGCTTCCTGGTAATCGCCGTAACGGACTCTGTACCCTGCTTGAGGGTCAAAAACTCCTGTGCCAACCGATCCCGTTCCACCGGAGGAACGTACTCATCACGAAACATGGTGGTGAACCTCTCCCAGGTCACCGCAGCAAGCTCCGCTGGAGAATAGTGTGCTGTCGTGAACTTCCACCAGTCCTTCGCCCCCAGGCGAAGCTGGTTCAGCGCAAACCGAACCCTCAAGTGCTCCGGGCATGAGCATGAGTAGAAACACCCCTCAATGTCAGATACCCATCTCATCGCTGCAATCGGATCCTTCGTTCCATCAAACTCCGGTGGCTTCGTGTTGCTGAACTCCCTGAACAACAACGAATCACCCCGTTGCGGCCTAGCAGCAGCAATGGCTGCGGTGGCCGCTGCAACAGTAGCCTCAGAAAGAGCAACATAACGCTCGTCGAAAGTTTCAATCAACGTGGTCTTAATAGACCCGAACATCTCTGGTGTCTCTGCCCTGATGGCCGCAGCCACCTCCTCATGGATGATACGGCGTATCTCCTCATCACCGGTCTCGCTGCTCTCTGGCGCTTGACGTGTCCTCACCATGATCTTCCTCTGAAAAACAACATACGATATATTAGAGACCCCTTTGAGTATAATCACACTCGATAAATCCACCTGACTTGTTCCTTAGTGCCCTAAGGATTCTTACTTGGAATGCGCACCAACCCGGTATCTTCAGTAGTACGGGCCCGATACTACCGTCCATACCGCATCGGCATTCACCCCAAGTCCTCCTCCTTGAGCCCTAAATCCCAAGTACTCTACTCTCTCTATCATGTGTTGGGTTAAAGATTCGTTTGAAGATTGCGTCATTGGGCTCGACTGTTAGTCCATTTATTTTGTACTCCGGTTTGGGCCTGTCCAACCGAGAGCCTGTTTGGTTTTTTATATAAATATATGCTTGCATGCATAATTAGGGTAACGATCTAGAATACAATAGAGAGAATTACGATAGCTTTGATTTTCTTTATCGTTCCTGTAAACCTTTTAACCCTCTACAGTTGATGTTCTTTGTCGAGCTCTTCTGAGGGTTGTTTTATAATCATTCGACACGTTTGATTCATTCTTGAGTTGTTTATTGTTTTCGTGTTCTTGCTGTTTAATCATTATTTTACCTGTTTGAGATCTAATCGATCTTCAAGATTAAGTTTTAATCTCATCAACTGGTATCAGAGCAGGAGGCTGTGTAATCGATACACATCTTTTCTGTGAAAAGGTTTCAATTAGGGTTTTTCCGCAATTACTGATATTTATTGAGCCGTCATCTCATTATTGACGTATCTTGATATTTATTGTTTTGCCCTAATCGGATTTATTACAAGTCTGATCTTTGAACAGGTTTTTCGATCATAATAGACGAGTCACAATCGAATCCCATCAATATTTCCAACAGCATCGGTTCAACCACGAAGATTCCAATCCTATATACCCATGATTATGAAGTCTGGGCGCATCACTTCGAAGACTACGTTATAGGATCTGAGGATAATGGATACCTCATATGGGAAGCAATCATTAATGGACCTTTTTCTCATTCTGCAACGTCAAGGATTATTAAAACTCAAAAGGAGTATAATGATCTGCTGAAGGATGTCAAAGATATTGCGCAAGATGAAAAGGATAAATTCCAGTGTAATATCAAGGCGTTAAGATTGATAATATTCGCCCTTCAGTCCGACACCTTCAGGTTGGTCAGCTCATGCACGACGGCAAAGGAAGTTTGGGATAGACTTCGCGAACTGTACTCTACAGATGAGGATCTTGAACATTCTATCCAAACCTTGCTCTTATCTGAGTTTGGAGAATTCAGGCAAGGAGCCGAAGAAACTGTGACCCAGACGTTCGATCGCTTCAATCATCTTCTCAGCAGGATGATCAAACATGACATTGAAAGGAAGCTTATCGAGCAGAAAGTTACGTTCTTAAATGGTCTAAGGTCAGAATGGAGAGCAGTGGTGTCAACAGTCAAAGCCCATGAGCAGTTTAAATCATACTCTTTGGCGAAACTGGTGGGTATTCTCAAGTCTCAGGAGAAGATTGTGCTGCAGGAAAAGAATGTTGTCTCAAGCCTAGGTTCGCTGGCCCTCCTGTCAAAAAGTAAAGTTGTGATGGAGGATGAAGACCTCAACTTGGAGGAGTATGACCTCACGTCTGAGGATTATGCTATGATGGTGTCTAACCCCAAGAGGTTCATTAAGAAGAGATTCCCCAACAACAAAAACCGAAACTGGCAGGGGAGTTATAGTTCAAAAAAGGTTAATAATGAACCGCAGGTTGAAGAGCCCAAGAAGGAACCGAAAGCAGATGGTGATTCTGGAGTAAGCTGTTACTACTATGGAGGGAAAAATCACTATGCTAAGGATTGTGTCCTCAAAAAGATGGCTGAAAAAGATGAGGAAAAGGATGAGGAAGCTTTGCTACAGAAAAAGCTTGATGAGATGAGGAAGAAGAAATCTACCGCTAACCCTTCCATGAATGCTCTTGTTATGCAGGGTTCGGTTGCTGATGACGAGTTCGGTGGAGTGGAAGTTTGGTCAACCGACTCTGAAGACGATGAAGTGAGGAAGCCTTCTCATGGAAAGGCTTGCGTGGCAAAGGAGGAGAGTAGTGGAGGAAGGTGCTTCATGGTGTCCGATGTATCTCAGATGAGGGGATACAACACTGATGGTGGAAGCAATGAACCGAAGGAGCAGTAGGATATGTGCATTACGGCCAAACCGCTCAGCGTGCAGTTCAACGAGCTCGATGAACTGATCAAGAAGGTACAATCGGTTTTCGTTTCATTTAAAGTACCACAATCCTCATATGAGAAAGAACTAAAAAATGTTAATACAAGAATTTCTCATCTAGATAGTAGTTTAACTCAAACTCGAGTCACCAATTCTAACCTAACTGATCAATTAAGCAGGGTGTCATCGAAGAGTGAGGAGCGGCGCATGTGGATCGAGTTGAAGGAGTCTGAATTAGTTAAAATAAAAGACGAAAACATTTATTTACAAAGAGACAATTTAAAGTTGTTAAAACAGCGGAATGTTTTTTGTTTAATTGCAAAACGTCTTTATTCTAATATTACTCAGCTTCACTTGGACTGTGAAATAGGCCAAAAGATCCATCGCATTATTTTGCCCTTCCTTGAGTTTAAGGAGGATGAAATCGATGCTGAAGCTTATAATTGTGAGAGTGTGATATCATCTGATGACATTAATCCGACCTACATGTATGGACTGGACAAAATAGAATATTTCATTAAATCCAAGGACCACAAGGACATGCTTAAAAACCTTTTGGATGAAAATGATAGACTTAAACTGAGAACCGAAACCATACAAAAATTTGACTCTTTAAACGCCAACTTGAGCTCAGAAAACAAAATTGATGTTGAAAATGCATCTGAGCTTAATGAGGACGACAACATGAGTGAAATTTCTGTAGAGGACACGGTTGACTGCTCAGAATTTGTAAAAAACGAACCTGAAAACCACAAGAATCTAATTTTTGAAAATTCAGTGGAGTTCGCTCGATTGTCCCAACAAAAGTCCCCGATCTTAGCAGAGAAAGCGGTTGTATATCAAAAGGTCAGGACCACTTCAAATCAAGTGTACAAGGTCACTGGAGTAACCGAAGATCAGACCGCTGAACTCACAGCTATTGTAAACGAAGACAATGCTGATGGCTGCGATGAATACTTCTGGTCAGCTCCAATAGATAATGCAAACGAAATGGTAGGCTTATCAAAAAGAATCTCATGGATGACTAAAGGTAGATACATACCAGAACCCTTGAATAAGCCATATAATTTCGATGAGCCAAGTACTAGTGGTACGAAAGACATTCTTCAAGAAAATGGAAGTTTGGCAAAAGAAGACATTCCCTCTAGTTCCTCAGTTCAAAGTGAAACTCCTACAGTTCAAAGTGAACCAGCCAAGGAGAAACCGAAAATGAAAGCCAATATTCATCATCAACCGAAGCAGATGAGGAATAAGAAACGTGAAAGGAACCAGAGATACAGGAAGAATCTCTCTAAAAGGAAACAATTCTGGCAATCCCAAAATGCATATTTCTCACATCAAGACAAGAATCTGAAGTTTGAGAACAATCCTGTCAAAAAGCATGAAAGCCACAACAACCGAAAGCCAAGGTTCGGTTCAGAAGAGAATACCAACCGAAAGCAAAGGCTCGGTTCTGAGAATGACTCCAACTGAAAGCATAGGTTCGGTTCAGAGAACTGCTCCAACCGAAAGCAAAGGTTCGTTTCAGAAGTCAAAAGAGATCAAAACTCCAAGGTCAGTCCCACCAATGATCAAAAGCAAAAGGGTCACCTAGAGTCTCTAGGCAAGAAGTCATCTCAATCTAGGCCCACTCCTTCTCATTCATCTAATTCTTCTAATTCTTCCAATTCATCTCCATCTTGCTCTAAAGGTCATTCTGTTCGTTCTCAAAAATCTCATTCGTCAGCTGAACAAAAAGGCAAACAGAAGGTTAATGCATCCAAACCAGAGTCTAAACCGAACGCACCTAATCCTAATAAAATAGAAGTCTTTACCATAAAAAATAAAGATGAAACAACACTTATAAAACGAACATATCTTGTTGACATCTCTCTTACTATTCCTGTTCCTATGAAAAGCTCACATGGACCCAAGAAACTTTGGGTTCCTAAATCTGCTTAATTTTTGCAGGTTATAAGTGACGAGCAGTTCGACGAAGAATGGTACATCGATAGTGGCTGCTCGCGTCACATGACAGGAAGGAAAGAAGAGCTCAGGGAATACAGGTCTCTTTCAAACGGTGGCAATGTCAAGTTCGGAAACAACTCTTTCAGCACCATAAAGGGATACAGAATGATAACTAATGGTGATTTTACTATAAGGAAGGTGGCTTATGTGGAAGGACTACAACACAACCTCATCAGTGTATCTCAGCTTGTTGGAGGTACAGGTCTCAAAGTCTCATTCGAAGATGAAGGTTTTGAAATTATTGAGAAGAAGACGAAGAGAGTAATTTTCAAATCGGAGCGTAAGGGTGAAATGTTTCCTCTAAACCTTAAACCTATCAAAGGAAACCCAACTATATGCTTGTTATCAAAAGCTCAATCTGACGAAAGCTGGTTGTGGCACCGAAAACTCTCTCATCTCAACTTTAAAGATATCAACAAACTTGTCACTGGAGGTCATGTTCGAGGCCTTCCATTGCTCAAGTTCGACAGAGATCATTTGTGTGCTGCATGCGAAATGGGGAAGCAGAGTCGTCAAAGTCATCCATCTATAATTAACACAAAAGTTGTTGCACCACTCGAATTACTTCATATTGATTTGTGTGGTCCATCATCTATCGAAAGCATCGGTGGTAGCAAGTATATTCTTGTTATTGTTGATGACTTTTCACGATTTACTTGGGTGTTCTTTCTAAAGCTCAAATCTGAAGCGACTCATAAGCTGAAAGTATTCATCAAGCAGATTGAAGTACAGCTCAAGAAGGTCGTTCGCAACATCAGAAGCGACAATGGTTTGGAATTCAAGAACAGGGAATTTGAAGAATTTCTAGCAGAAAAGGGAATAAGTCACAACTTCTCAGCTCCCTACACACCTCAACAGAACGGAATTGTCGAAAGACGAAACCGATGTTTGTGTGAATCTGCCAGAACTATGCTAAGTTTCGCTTCCTTACCTCTTTACTTTTGGGCTGATGCAATTTCTGCTGCTTGTTTTACACAGAACAGGTCTTATCTCAACAAACGATTCACGCTCACACCATACGAGATTCTCAACAACAGAAAGCCTAATGTGAAATTTTTCCATGTGTTCGGCTCACGGTGTTTCATCTTTAACTCTAAAGAACACCGCAACAAGTTCGATGTCAAAGCCGACGAGGGAATATTTCTGGGTTACTCTCTCACTTCCAAAGCATACAGAGTCCTAAACAAGCGTTCGAGAAAAATCGAAGAGACCTATTACGTGACTTTTGACGATAGCTATGTCAAAAAGCTACAGGCCAAAGAAGACATAGCTGGGGACATCTTTCCTCAAACTGGCCAAGTCACAGTCTCGATCGCTAATCTATACGAGAAGTTTCTGGAGCTATTTGACGAACCAGAGAAAGCTACTCTCTCAGAAGCAGGCACAACAGTCAACAAGGTAAACCACATGAAGCAAATTGTCAAAGAAGCTGCTAGGAGAATGAATGAAGGAGGATCGAATTCTGATGAACCTCCATCCAACGTTGCTTCAGTCGAGGGGGAGCCAAGCTCACATATCGAGGGGGAGCCAAGCTCACATGTTGAAGGGGAGCCAAGTTCACATGTTGAGGGGGAGCCAAGCTCTACAACTGCTACCGAAAGTCCAACTGCAACCGAAAGTGCTTCTCCAACCGAAGGTGCATCAACGCCTGAAAGTCCAGCACCACAAGAAACCTCTGAACCTCAAGTTTCTCATAGCACATCAATCGAGGGGGAGCATGGTGATATGTCACTTGACTACGAAAGCCAATCTGAGCCAGAAGAAATGATCAATGCTGAACTAGACCCAACCTTTGATCCAAACTATCCTCCTCTTACCAAATGGACCAGAGATCATCCTATCTCTCAGGTGGTTGGTGATGTCTTCGAAAAGGTTCTGACCCGATCACAACTGAAGGCAAAACAGACATCCTTATTTTCAAAGGTTGAGTTTTGTATGTTTAACTCATTCGTATCAAAAGTTGAACCGAAGACAGTCAATACTGCTCTCGATCACTCCGATTGGGTTCAAGCGATGCAAGACGAACTGAACGAATTTGAAAGGAACAGAGTCTGGCGCCTCATTCCAACTCCTCCAGATGCCTCGGTTGTTGGTCTCAAATGGGTCTTTAGGAATAAAATGGACAAGGAAGGGAATGTAATAAGGAACAAAGCTCGTCTGGTAGTAAAGGGATATTGTCAGGAGGAAGGGATTGATTATGAAGAGACTTTCGCTCCCATAGCTAGGATGGAATCTGTTAGAATATTTCTTGCTTACGCTGCCCACAAAAACTTTGAAGTTTTCCAAATGGACGTCAAGTGTGCATTTCTTAATGGAGAACTCGAAGAAACCGTGTATGTGGAGCAACCCCCTGGGTTCGTGAACGAAAAATATCCAAATCATTGCTACATTCTGGATAAAGCTGTGTATGGCCTCAAACAAGCTCCGAGAGCCTGGTATGAAACGCTAACTAAATTCTTAAAGATGTCTAAATTCAAACAAGGTTCGGTTGACCCAACCTTCTTTCGCAAAAAGGAAGGTAACCACCTTATGATAGTTCAAATTTATGTCTATGACATCATCTTTGGCTCTACAAATCCCAGCCTAACAGCTGAATTCAGAAAGCTGATGGAGACTAAATTTGAAATGAGCTCAATGGGTCCTATTAACTTTTTCCTTGGTTTAAATATTAGACAGGGATCCGAAGGCATCTTTATCAATCAGGAAGCTTACATGAAGACTCTCCTAGCAAAGTTTGGTATGATGGGAGAGTCCAAAGTCAAAGTCCCAATGGCATTCGGCACCAAGCTAACTCCATCTCTAGACAAACCGGCTGTGGATATCACGCTCTATCGTCAAATGATAGGCTCTCTAATGTATCTGACTGCTATCAGGCCTGACATCATGTTTTCTATGTGTTATTGTGCTCGATTTCAGGCAAACCCACGCGAACCTCACATGCTTGCAGTGAAGAACATTTTACGCTATCTCAAGCGAACCACCTCCTTAGGACTATGGTATCCTTCAAACTCAGACTTCTTCGTTCAAGCCTATTCAGATGCTGACCTTGGAGGGTGTGGACTCGACAGAAAAAGCACTACTGGTGGCTGTCAATTCCTTGACGGGAAGTTGGTTAGCTAGCAATCCAAGAAACAAACGTGCGTGTCGTTGTCTACTGCCGAAGCAGAATACATAGCCGCTGCATCCTGCACCTCTCAAGTGATTTGGATCCAGAGTCAACTTCGAGACTATGGACTCAATATGAAGAAGATCCCATTATATTGTGACTCTGAAAATGCAATAAGGATCTGTCATAACCCAGTGCAACACTCTAAAACCAAACACATAGCACTGAGGTATCACTTCATCAAAGATCACGTGGAAGATGGAAACGTCGAAGTACACTTTGTTAGAACCATTGATCAACTGGCTGGCGTCTTTACCAAAGCTCTTCCTGAAGCATCATTCAACAGAATACTGCAAGGGCTAGGTATGATGGAATCAGAGTCAGTACCTCAAACTACCTCTCAACCTCAAACGTAAGAAGCGAACTTGACTGAACGTTCAGGTTCGGTTACATAATCTGACTCGCTCATCACTACAGATGTAGTTTTCTTGGTTGTATATTTCTTGTACAAAGTTTTTTATCTTATTGTCAAAAGTATATTCTGATTGCATGTCTCAATTCCTTGGTTTTCTAAAATTTTTCAAAACCGAAACCTACCGAAGGTTCGGGTTCGGTTTTTCAAAATTTTTATTGAACCGAAACCAACCGAACGCTCGGGTTCGGTTTTTCAAAATTTTCTTGAACCGAAACCAACCGAACGCTCGGGTTCGGTTTTTCAAAATTTTCTTGAACCGAAACCAATTGAACGCTCGGGTTCGGTTTTTCAAATTTTTCCCAACCGAAACCAACCGAACGTTCGGGTTCGATTTTTCAAAGTTTTCCAAAGTTTTTTTTTTTACTCTTTCCAAGTCTTATTTTCTTTGCTTACTTTTTATCTTTTAATTTTTTTTCCTTTTATTTTTTTATTATCTATTTCAAAAACTCCAAAAATATTTTTCTCTTTTAATTTTATTTTTGCTCGTTCGTTTATGGGGATATAATTGTTGGATTACTTAAGTGTCCCTAGAAGCATGCTGCTGTATGTGTCCCAAGCCTCATAAGATTTTGAATAATAGCCTTCATGACCTGGTATAAACAAACCTTGTCTTCCCAATAAGGCTACCACATTTATTCTAATGATGAGCTACCTCACTCTCTTCTCACATGAGTTAAGAGTTTTCTGCTTGGTCCTTCTTTTTGCAGCTGAGGTACTTTATTTTCGTACACCATCTCCATTACATTTCTCCATTACATTCGTTTCATCAACGTAACCCTTGAGACTCTCAGCAATTACCACTGAGGTTTATGGTTACACAACAACTGTGTTTATGATCTTAGTTTCGTGCTACTAAGAGCTGAGTGAAACCCAAAATTCAACACCAAATCTGAATTGACGGTGAACAATTAATTTGCTCAAGTTTTCACCAAAGAATTGACGGATGTACCCTCATGAAATCTCAAATTTTATTTTGTGTGATTCCTATGAAATCGTTAAACACCATAACATTTCTTCCCTTGGGATCCAGTTTTTAATTTTTTTTTTGAGATTTTCTATCTTCCAAGCCAATTTCAAATTAATTCCTACCTACTTGTTCAACAGACTACACCGGTCTCACAAGTACTTTGATCACTTTCTTTCTTATTTCAAGATTAGAATTGTTGCATCAAAGCGAAAGCCACCCTGAAGTAGCCTAATTAAAAGAAGCCTTTCAACATTTATTAATAAGTGTTTGATCGTAATTCAACGGGAATCCACATTAACACTTTAAGGTCTCTCTTGACCTTGAAGGAAGCGATTCGTGCCCGGGGTCATTTGTTTCGTGTCATTATTGACATCACATTTATTCCTATAAAGAGTTGCTTTATTTCTTTTGTTTTTACACTCTTAGCACGAAAATCCTTGATTTTCCAAAAATCTGGTTCTAATAATTTCAGGTTGATTTATTGCATTGGTGGTTAATTCTTAAGACGTGATCAACAATCATCCACGTGGGCAATTTATTCAAAAGATAAGACGAAGGGTTGCTGACTCAGGCGGGAAACAAAAGGATTGAATTTCAACTGGTGGTACAAAAAAAGGGGGCGCATGTGAATTTGAAACGCCCACTCTTTTACTGACATAATGGACGCGTGTGCGAATTTCAAGTGATTCCTCTCTGGCACTTAAAGGCGCGTGAGGATTTGAAACGGTTTGTTCTGAAACGGCGCTTGTTGGGCGGCGTATTCCTAGGAATCTGACACTCTCTCTCCTACGTGATCATCGCATGCCTTAACTGTCACGCATTTGTCATTCCGGGAAAACTTTTCGTATTTCCATAGAAGATTTGAACAGATATTTCTCTCTCCTTACAATCACTATAAAAGGCAGTCTCCACTCCCATTTACCTCTTTACTGCATCCGGATTTCCAAGAGAGCAAAAATTTCCCTAAAGCTTTCCTGTTCATCTTCTTCTTCCTACCTTCAAAATTGGCAGAATCATCCTCAGTTCATGCTACCTCACACATCCTTCCTATTCGTCCACAACAATGCTTGGTGATCGATCTAAACCCTCTGGCATACGACTCTTATATGTCGCCGATCATCGAGTGCCTGAAGTACTCCCAAATCGCTCCTACTCTCTCCAGAATTGAGTCTGTGCCCATGGAGATTCTCTCGCAGGTGTATGCGACTGCCTATTATGACAAAGCAGTTGAGCGGGTCTTCTTCGAGGTTGCTGATCACAAGACCTCCATTTCTCGACAACGATTTGGTACTTTGCTAGGTTTGGCTACTGACCCTTCAAGAATCAATCCGGAGACGATTCCAGTGGGCCATCTTTACAACATGTTTTACAATATGGGGTATACGGAGGCGCTCACCTCCGTCGCAAAGTTCAAGAAATCCTGCTTGCCGCCACAGTGGAACGGCATGTTTACAGTCCTCTTCAAGGGCTTATCTGAAAGGAGCTCAGGATCCGATGGTTCAAGTCGACTGTTCCTGTCGATTATGTATGCAATTTACAACGGAGTCAACCTAGACTTTGGGTCGGTCCTTTGGCAACAGCTCATCCAGAGCCTTTCTTCTTCATCACGACATTCTGAGATGTCGTTTTCCCGGTTCTGGATTCTTATCACCAAATGGGCAATGGATAAGTTGGATATTCCCACTGCTGCTGGTGCATCGATGTCTTCGGTCGGTACTTTTCATACCACGAAGATCATCATCTCTGATGCATCTAAGTTTTCATTCATTGGCTCTATTCCGGAGACAATGTATGGCAATGTTCCCTCTGACAGCAGGCTCATCCGGACGATTAAGGAGTTCAAAGCGACTGGACCTAGGCAACTTACACCGGAAATGCTAAAGTCCATCCATGATGCTGACAAACCGGTTAACAGGGGAAAAAGGCGGAAAAAGGGAAGCAAGTGACCAAAGCTCCTAAAGTTCCTTCTCCTAAGAAGAGGAAACAAACAAAACCTGCCCAGTCACCGCAGCCGAAGAGAAGGAAGACTCAACCGAGGCGAAAGCTTCTCATCCCTTCCTCTTCGAGTGACTCAGAAGGCGAGAGTTCGAATTCGGACGGCTCTCAACGAGGCGAAACCCCTCCAAGAGGCAACACCCCACCCCGATCTCCTACCCCAGACATGGAAATCCATAATTCACCTATTCCTTCACCCACTCAAACAATCCCTACTTCCATTCCCACCATAAACCCCACTACCACTATCCCTCCAACATCTTTCCCTATACCACCACCCATTTTCACAACTGTAACCGAAACACCACCTGTAACCGAAACACCACCCGTAACCGAACCACCTCAAACCGAAACCCAGCATACAACCGAACCTACCCACACTCAACCACCACCCGAAACTACCCCAACCAACACTCAACCTGAACCTACAAAAACCACCACACCCCCAGCTTCACCACCCCCACCATCTCCAGATCATGCCTCTGATGGAGATAACCCGTTCCTTGGCGGTGAAAACATGACCTTCGATTCGGTCTACTTTAGTCCGTTTCACGTTCAAAGTGACGAAGAGGACGATGCTCCAGTGACAAAGAAGCATCTTAAGGAGCTAAACGAGAAGGTTGACTTACTTCTTGCTTCTTCTTCCAACAACCAGTCCTCTCTCTCTGAAGCCGCTCTTCAGAAGATTGTTGATGCCTTCTCCAGGGCTCAGCATGATTCGGTAGCTTCAGCTACAACCGCCATAGACGCCTCCACAAAAGCCTGTGAGGCTGCGACCGCAAAAGTCGATAAACTATTCTCAGACGCCTCTTCCCTGTTGAAGTCCTTACAGGAGAGCGCTGATGCCACCAAGACAACTTTGGAACCAATCGTTCAGCATTTGGCAAAGTTCGTCTCAACGGAGTTACAGTCATTCGCTAACCTTCGCCAATCCATTAGCGATGACAACTCGGCCCTTCGTGCCTCCATTGATGAGCGCCTCGCTAAGCTTCAAGAGGATCTCGCAGCTGAAAACTCATTAATGGACGTTCTGGCAAGCAAAACCACCGCCCTCAAGGTCAAGAGCACTCAGCTTTCAAACTCACAGCAACAGCTTGAATCTCTTCGATCCGAACGGGAGGCCATAAAAATATGTGTTTCGGATGTACACGCTGCCCTATCTAACATCCTAGAAGCACACGATCCGATTCTCAATCATTCGGTGAGGCGAACCCTTGCTGAAAAACTTTCTCCCGCCATGGACCTTCTCAGCAAAATCGAAGGCTTACCTAGTTTCGTGTCCATTCCGAAACAAGGGGGAGAAGTGAAGTCCAGATCGAAACCACCTCCTTCCTCCAAAGCTACTCGCACAACCGAACCACCTCCGACTGGTCAAACTTCGGGTTCGGGTGTGAAGGATAAAGGGAAGAACATAGCTGAGGAAGAAGATGAAGATGAAGATAAAGAAACCATTGCGGACATGTTGAAACGTAAAAATAGTCGCAATGTTAATGATGATATCAATCGTGTGGCGCGAGAGGCTGAAGAAGCCGAACGCAAGAAGAAAGAAGCCCACGATCTCCTTGAGAGCAGGAAGACTCTCTTCCCTGCCTGGACTCGGGAGTGAATGATTAAGGAGGCCGTAGATACTCCTAGCATCCTATGGCTCGAGCCGGTGATCTCCTTCGACTGCTATAATTCTGTCGATTCGCAGTTCGACATGTCGTTGACTCGAAAGGCGTTTATCTTCCACGCCTTCTCCAATATTTTTGAAGTCCCTCATCCGAACCCTGAGGTTGATAGGGAGCTGATCGAATTCTATCTGAAGGCTGCTCATCCTCAGTATCTAACATGGAGCGCCCAGAAGATAGTGAATGTTCGGGTATTGAAGCCTTATACCGAAGGAAGATTCATCAATGTTCGGTTCAAGGTGATTCGAGGGTCTGCAAGAACTGAACATCTTATATCCCTGGCAGATCTACCGAACCTAAATCCTCATGATTGGATCGTTTTGCATAACATCCTCTTGACGAATGAAGCTGAATATGGTCTGATTATAGACCATCTCAAAAGGATGTTAGTCTGTTATATCATGGAGGTAGCCCTAATGGATCAGGAGGTAGCCACTGTCTTCAAGAAGAAACCGAAGATAGCTCCTGTGGGATCGGCCAGTGATCTCAATCAAATGAAAATGGGCAAGATCGACCCAAGACGCAATTCAGTCATGTTCACTAGAGCAGAAGGACAGAAATGTCTCTTTGCTTTAGCTGACAAACATCTTTACACCACTGCTTGTCTAGAGCACGTGTTGTCGATCATCCAAAGGTGTAAAGAGAATGCAGCGGATTATGTTAAATACTTCAACGATATGATCCAATGGTACATCAGGTTTAGACAGACGATACTGGCTCTTATCTCACGTCTGTTTAATACCGTGAAGAAGAAAGTACCTGCCACCGCTACTGGCCCAAGTAACAAGTGAAGATCTCTCTCCAATTGACGCAAAGGGGGAGATTGTTGGGTTAAAGATTCGTTTGAAGATTGCGTAGAAGAATGCATTGCAACACATAACACATAGATAGCATACAAACACTGTATCACATAACTTTATTCACCTACTCCAGGTAAAGTATAGTGAGAAGACTCACCTTGCGTATCTCGGTAACCCATAAATCCCTGAAATCACTAGTGCTCGTTCTCCAGAGCTATAGTCCTCCTATAACACAATACATCTCCAACTAACACTTTCCCAACTAAGGTTGACTAACCCTATTAAGTCAACACCGGTCAACTCTGGTCAATGGTTAACGGCCAACTCAACTCGCCGAGTCTGGCGTGGACTCGCCGAGTCTCTACGGGGACCCGATTCCTCTGAGTCCCTTTCGACTCACCGAGTCACTCACCCGACTTGGTTACTCAACCCCTGGTTCGGAATCACTGAACAACCCACACCAACTCGCCGATTCTGGGAATGGACTCGGCGAGTGCATTCCATGCACAACCCCAAACGACCTTCTGAGGTCATATCCGCTCCACTAACTCATAGATCCAGTCCTTCCAAGCTTATTCATCACGTAAGGTTCAAGTCTTGGCGTTCATAACACAACTAGTGACTCATAAATGGTGTTTTGACTTCAAGCACAAGGATCCCAACTCAAAACCTCCATGGATTCATGAAAAGCTTGGACAAGGGGACACTCTGGTCCTCCAAGGGTCTAGATCCAGGACCTAATTCGCTTAAGGGACCAAGGAAGCACTAGATCTAACCACAAAAGGGCTCAATATGGCCTAAATCGACATGAACATCATCTTAACAGAAATGGTTCAAAAAGTAGTACCTCAAACGTGATGTTCTGAACCTCAGATCTTCAGGAAGTGGATCCTCTTGCTTCCCCTTGGCTATAGCTTCCTTTCCCTTGCTAGATAACACCTCCAAGGTTAACAATGGCTCCTTCTCTCACTCCAAACGCTCAAGCTCACTAGGGTTTCGCTCTGGGGACTGGTGAGCACAAATGACGGCCATAAGGCCCCTTAAATAGGTCCCAAACCCGAGGAATTAGGGTTTCATTAAACAGCGCAGACTTGCCGAGTCCACCATTGCGACTCGGCGAGTCTGGTCATTAATCCGGGTGAGAAATCGCGTCCCTACTCGGCGAGTCTATGCACCAACTCGCCGAGTTCTTCCACAAAACTCAAAATAAAAAGAATAAATATAATACCTGAAATTCCGGATGTTACATTAAATCTCGATATGCCCCTCGATTTGTGACTGGGATGCCGAGGATCACAAAACAGGGTGTGAATAACCATGCAAACTTACATGGTGCCCCCACATGTTACAGTCACCTATTCCATGTGCCGGTTAACCACACACGCTCCACCAAACTATGACAAACATTGAGTCACTCTTTGCTACCTTTGCTTAGAACCATTTAGTGTGCCGGTTAACCACACACGCTCCACTAACGTCTTCGCAAGGGCACAAAGTGTAATTTCATGGAATTGCATCAATTCACTTTTGCCTAAAGTAACTAAGATTAGGAATTTGTAAAAGCATTTAGTTACTTTTGTACTACATTATACTTATAATGGAAGGTTTCTGTCGTATCCTACCCGTTCGGCTAACGACCCTCCACTAGTCAAGTGCGCGGTGGGTAAGAGTGGATACCCATTCAATCGTCATTTTATAGGCAATTTCCTTAAACACCCCTTATAGACCAGTTTCGTGAAAGAGGCCTACTAACGGTAAGACTGACTTTTACTCATACATATATATAATATTAGACTTTTAATGTTATATATAGTATAGGGTGTATTTTACATTTTTAAAATACTGGGTGGTCAAATTTAATAATTATATTTTTAATTTAATTGAATTGTAGACCAAAACTTTATGGATTTATTAAATCTCTTTTAATTATACACTTTAATTAATTAATAAAACCATAAGAATGTGATTTGAACTTTTCAAAAAGAATACTAGGGTTTTAGAATTTTAACATTTCTAAATTAAACTGTTAATCAACTTTTAAATTCCAAAACTTGAGGGAAAGTTTTGAAACATTTCAAAACATTACGGTTTCAACTATTTAAATTGCAAAATAAAACCTTTAAGTTCAAATTTAAACCATAAAACTTACATGGGCACAATTGAAACTTTTTCACAACACAAGGATCAAATAACAAATAATAGAAATTAAACAATTAATTTTGTCATTATCTATATTTGACCTAATTTCTATTTCCTGCAAGATAAATTACCCAATTAATACAAATAATCAATCTTTAATCATATAAGGAAGTTATTATCTAATCAATTGGTAATTATCTTGTGTTTTGGCAAGGATAATCTTTTAGAAACATTAAAAATCATATTTTATAAGTTTAAAACGAATATGGTAATTATCCTTAAGCAAAACAGCAATAAAATCTGAAATTCCCTCTGTCTGATGCTCCGACTCGCCGAGTCACACATTGGAACTCGCCAAGTAGGGCAGACTCGCCGAGTCCATGTAGTGACTCCCCAAGTCAGTTCGAACAGAAGGCCAGAATTTGATTTTCAGTTAATAATTCAACATAGCATCACATATAACAGAAACCAATCAAGGCTCTAATACCACTGATGGGTTTTAGCCATAAGAACATCCTATGTGCTCATGCAAACCCTAATGCTTGGATCTAGGTTTCTCTATTGTACATGCAATGTATCCAAGACTTACAATCTTAGATCTAACATATTATAAACTGAAATTAGGGTTTTGAGAATTACCTTTGATTGTTATATAGCAATAACAATCACAAATCCTCCTTGTAATGACTTTAGAAAGCTTAGAGTCACAATTGTCACTCCTCTAATGGCTCGCAAACACCAAGAGCAAGAGGATGAAGAATAACGAGAGTGGAGGCTGGCCATAAACTTCCAGAAACCCTAGTGGAACTCTTAGCCCCGTTTTGGGGGCTTAAGGGTACTACATATACATGTAGGCTATTAGGGTTTTCAACTAGGAAACCCTAATCTGACTGCTTAAGCCCTGATCAGCCCATGGACCCTTTTAGAATATCCCTTGGACGATTTCTAATGGGTTTCCCCATAGAATTAGTCCAACCTATTATTCCAAGGCGATCCATAGCCCAAATGCAATTATCTTATAATTACAGTTCCATTCCCTTAAGTTTAATTAATCTCTTTTAGCCACAAAATTAATTATCAATTAATTCTTGACTAATATTAATTAAACAATATGATTTCTCCTTTAATATATTATTCTCATAATATATTAATAAATCATAATTAATCCTCTCTCTCCATAATTCATCCTATCAACTTGCTTTGGTGAAGGCAACCCAAAAGGACCATGCACCATCGGGTCAAGTACATACCAAAATAGTTATGGACTTAGACACTAATCCAACAGTAAGAGGATTTTGACATCTTCCTGAGTTGAATGTTTATTTGAAGATGGCTATGTACATTTTCTTAAATTCAATCTGTGTTTTTTCTTGTTGAGATTAAGATTTTGTGTTTCAGTTTGTAGTAATTCTTAATGTCCACTTTTTTCTCTATCTTGTGTGTTGAATACATCAATTATCTAATTATAGTTCTAATTATCTAAAATGAATTTCTTTAACTATTAATACCAGGTTCTACGCTTTCTAATTATGCAAATCTTGTTATAAGTTGAACAGGAAGTACAATTTCAGGTAATTTCATAAACAAACTATTTTCGTTACTGGTGTCGACTATAGACTGTTGCCTGTTAGCCCCAATTCAACTTCCATTTATATCATTCATATAAAGTGATGTGAGATTAAAATTAATCAATATTAAGTTGGATACATCTCATAAAATTGGTTCGTATTTATACTAACTAGTCCTCACTACTTTGTAGGGGTGACATCAAATGGAGATCAGTCCACTAATATAGAAACTACATGCCAAAATGTTACTAGTGAAAAGTATGGCCAAATTATTCTTAGAAATTAATCATACAGATAATAGCATGTAATACTGTATAACATTTTACAAGTTTCAACTTAAACATTGTTGTTATCTAAAAAAAACTATACCAAAGTATGTTCTTATTCAGGATAAATAAATACGAGCAAATTAACTATATTTATAACTTGGTATCGTTTTTGCTAGGAATGCTTGATCGATGGACGTTTACATTATTGGAGGAACTAACATTATAAATGGATCTTTTTATATGTTTGGCAACAACAACAGACAATTATACCCCACTAATCTTCATTTAGTTTTAGGACTAATTTAGTTTAGTTATCTAGAATAAAAACTAGATAATGTTGGTGATTTTAGTGTCACCAAGTCATTTTCTGTAACTTCAACTGACATGTCAGCTAAGGGGCTTCTTAATTTGTACTCTAATATATGTACAGGTTGGTGCGGAGTGTACACATGTATAAGATCGAATTAGAAGCCGGTTTGATTACGAGTCGGGGTTCTGGGGGCAGCACCACTGGGTACGGGGTTTCCAAAGGAGCAGCGCCCCTAGCGGGGTCCAAGGGTCAGAGCCCCTGGCTGGGGTCCTGCTGCTTCATCAAACTAACAAAACTCATTAGTTTCTTGAGGGTGATTATGGTAAAACTAACGAAACTCCTTAGTTTTGGTAACCCTAAATCCTCATTAAATCTGGATAATCCTAACTTGCTTCTAAAGCAACTAATGACGGCCCAACCCTAATAAAATCCTAATCTCATTTAATATATAAATGGCTCTTTAGTCTTAGAAGAGGGTTACGAATTTTAGCTCTCATTTTCATCAAACTCTCACTGAATCTCTCTAGCAAATTGGCTTACGATTTTTGTGCCTAGAATCGTAAGTGTCTACTTGGATTATCCTAGGCTGAATTTCTTGCAACCCAGGCATAGGGTAGAAATACCAGTTCGGAAAGTGCTCTCACAATTGAAGTTGGTATCCAGATCTCCACCATAAGCCCTATTAATACTTTTACATTCAAACTGATATTATCTATTCCTGGAGATGGGTGACTCAATCCACGAGATGACCACTAAGTTTGCAAAGCTGGAGAAGTTCGAAGGTGTTGACATCAGGCGATGGAAGAAGAAGATGCACTTCATGCTGACTACTATGAAGGCAGCATACGTGCTGACTACTCTAGACCAGCGGAGCCTGAAGAAGGTGTTGTTGAGATAATTGAAGAGATAAGAAGGAGACAGAAGTGGGACAATGATGACTACATCTGCAAAGGTCACATTCTGAACGGTATGTCTGATGCTTTATTTGTTATCCATAGTAAAGCCGTGTGTGCCAAGGAGTTGTGGGACACCCTTGAGTTGAAATATATCACCGAGGATGCTTCTAGCAGGAAGTTTTTGGTTAGTGATTTTAACAATTATAAGATGGACAATTCAAGGTCTGTTACTTAACAATACAATGAACTCCTTGGCATATATGGTCAGTTAAAACTACACCGTATGAATATGGATGAATCCATTGCTATATCAACCATCATTGACAATCTGCATCCTTCCTGGAAAGACTTCAAACATAACTTGAAACATCAAAAGGAGGAACTGTCCTTGGTTGAACTTGCTAGTCACATTCATATTGAAGAATCTCTCCGCGCGAAGTAAAGTGATAAATCTGAAAAACCCAAAGGAAAAGTTGAACCTGGACAGCCCTCGGTTCATATGGCTGAAAATAAACCAAGGAACCAGAATGGAACCAGAACGCAAGCAGGAACATGTCCAAAGAAACTCCAACAATAAGAGAAAGGATTTGGTTTGTTGGAGGTGCAATCAAGTTGGACATTGCAAGCGTGATTGTCATGTGAATTTAGGCAACAATGGTGCTGGAAACATTGGAACCAATGGGAAAGTGAACGGGTCTTCGGCCCAAGTTAAAGGAGGTCAGTTTTTGACTAACTTTATTAATTCTAATCAGAATTATGTTTACTATGTTTCATTTATCCCTGAATCATTCTATGTTCATGATGATGATGTTGCGTGGTGGATCGACTCTGGAGCAACGAACCATGTATGAAAAGATAAACAAATGTTTGAAACATTAATGCTGCTTAAAGATGGGTCGGTGTTGAAAATGGGCTACAATTCTTTTATTCCTATCTGTGGTTTACGTGTACTGTGCCTTGAATTTACTTCTAGAAAGTCAATTAGGTTATTTGATGTTTTGTTTGTTCCTAAGATTCGCAAGAATCTTGTTAGCTCTGGTTGTTTGAATTTTGATGGTTTTAAACAAGTTATTGAGTCGGATAAGTTTGTTTTTTCTAAGGGTGGAATGTTTGTTGACTTTGGATATTTAAATAATAGAATGTTCTTTGAATATTGTTGTTAAATTATTACCTGTTCAAAATTATGCATTTGTATCTTCTGCTTACAATGTTGTTAAATCTATGCTTTGGCATGTAAGATTAGGTCATGTCAACTTTAGAAGGATGCATGAGATGTAAAAGGGTGGATTAATTTCAGCCTTCGATATGAAATCTGATATATGTAAAACATGCATGGTTACAAAAGTAACAAAACAACTCTTTCCTAGTGTCACTAGAAATTCAACTGTTTTGGAACTTGTACATAGTGACCTATGTGATTTTCACTCCACTTCTTCTTTAGGAAATAAAAAGTATGTAGTCACCTTTATTGATGACTGCACTCGGTTTTGCTACGTGTATTTGTTACATTTTAAGGATGAAGCCTTATATAAATTCAAAATATACAAAACCGAGGTGGAATTTGCAATTGGCCATTTCGGTTAAACATCTGAGGACTGATATGGGAGGTGAATATATGGATCCCATGTATTTTCAATCAGTGGGTATCATTCGTGAGACCACAACACCTTACACACCCCAACAGAATGGTATTGTTGAACGTAAAAATCTAGTTTTAAAAGAAATGGTAAACTCGATGTTATCATTCTCGGGATTGAGTGAAGGATTCTGGAGAGAGGCCATGTTAACAACCTGCCATTTGTTAAATAGGCTTCCAATAAAAGGAAAAAAAACACTCCCATATGAACTTTGGTTCAAGAAAAAGCCGAATTTGAGTTATTTTCGGGTTTGGGGATGTCGGGCAGTTGTAAAACTCACTGAGCCCAAAAAGAAAATTTTGGGAGAACGTGGAATTGATTACATATTCATTGGACATGCTAAACATTCCATGACATATAGGTTTTATGTAATAGAACCTAATCATTAGGTTTCAATTAACACTGTTATTGAATCATGGAATGCAAATTTTGATGAGATGTGATTTTCATAAACTCAAAGGCCTAAGGATTTAAATTTTGGTCCTAATAAAAAGCAAAATTCAGAAATCCAAGATGGTGGTATCGTGCAAGAACCACAAGAGCTTCTTAGAAGCAAAATAGGCTAAATTGCGAAAAATTTCAGATCCGACTTCCAACTGTACTTGGTGGAAGGTTCAAGAGATGAAAGTAATCTTGAATACTCTTATTTCTATAGTAATGTAGATGAACCTAAGGCATATCAAGAGGCCATAAAGTCTCATGATAGTGTTGGATTAGTTTCTAAGCCCGTAACCATATTTGTTAAGTACTTGACCCGATTGTGCATGGTCCTTTTGGGTTGCCTTCACCAAAGCAACTTGACTGGAGAAATAATAGAGAAAGAGGTTATTATGATTTATTAATATGTTATAAGAGTAATATATTAAAGGAGAAATCATATTTGTTTAATTAATATTGGTCAATAATTAATTATGAATTAATTTTGTGATCAAGTGTAATTAATTAAATTAAAGGGGCTGAATTGTAATTATGTGATAGTTACAAAGTAGGGTAAGGATTATCCTAGATATGGGTTGGAAGAAATGAAGAGGACAAGGATCCTTGAAATCGTCCAAAGATAAGGGCATTCAAGGCTTATCTTATTGTTACTTGGTGGGCTAGCAGCTAGATAAGGAGAAGGACTGAAACCCTAATATCTACACCTATATAAAGACCCCTAAGGCCATAAGAATTCTTACATGCCTTCCTAAAGGGTTTATAGGGCCGATTTCATACCTCCTCCCTCTCTATCTTGTCTTTCCAATTGCTTGTGGTGTCTGTGATCCATTAGATGCACTACACTTGTGGTGCTTGCTTTCAAGACTTAGGGTTTAAAGATTTAAGTTGTTATTGCAATATAACAATAAGAGGTATGTGTTCTAACCTTCTTGGTGAACTTTGAAAATAGTAGGGTACATTAGGGTTTTATTCATGCGTTCATTGTTGTGTATCTAATAGTGAAAACATAGATCTAATTCTAGGGTTGCATGCACACATAGGATTGTTTGTATAAAACCTATCAGTGGTATCAGATCCTTTGGTTAACTTGTTTTCAATTAGTATTATACAATTGTATGAACTTGACATATTAGGGTTTATAGCCAATAAACCCTAGGAGGCTGGAAATTTCGAGATTAGGGTTTCCAAACCATAATTTGTGAAAATTATGAAAGGGTTTTTAAAATCCTTTCCTTAAGCCCCAAGATTTCGAAATCTAGGGTTTGCAAAACCCCATGATTTTCGAAATTAGCCTCCTCCCCAAGGTAAGATCCTAAATTTTAGGGATTTGGATTATTCTATATCTTGTAATTATCCTTTAATGGTTATAAATGGTAATTAAAGATTTTGAATTATCCCATCCCTTATTTTCGAAATTTAGAGGGATTTAAGGGATTAGGATAAGTTAAATGTTTAAATGGTAATTATCCTTATGATTTAGATAATCCTTTATGATTTGATAATTTAAATTAATAGTTTAATTCAAGATAATTATTAAATCAAGAGTTTTAATATTTAAAATTTTAATTTAAATAGTCTTAAATTCGAAAATTTTAAAGTGAGATTAAAACCTAATTGTTTTAAAAAGTTTCAAAATCTGCCCTCAAGTTTTGGAAGTTAAATTGTTAGATTAAGAGTTTAATTTTGAAAGTCTAAATTCTAAAACCCTAATTTTGAAAAAGTTCAAATTAAACCCTTATGGTTTTATTAAATTAATTAAGTGTATAATTAAAAGAGAGTTAATAAATCCATAATGATATGGTTTAATTAAACGTATAATTTAAAGCACCTAGTATTTTAAAAGTATAAAATACACCATTATACTACGTATAACATTAAAAGTTTAATATTATATATGTATAACTAAAATGCTAGTCTTACCGTTAGTAGGCCTCATTCACGAAGCCAATCTAAAAGGGGGTGTAAGGTAATGGCCTATAAAATGGCCGTTTAATGGTATGCACTCTTACCCACCGATTCCTTGATTGGTGGAGGGTCGTTAGCCGAATGGGTAGGATAGGGCAATCCTCTCTTCATTAATAAGTATAATGAATCTATGTAAAGTAACTAAATGCTTTTACAAATTCCCAATCCTAGTTACTTTAGGCAAAAGTGAAATTAATGCAATCCCATGAAATTACACTTTGCACCCTTGCCAATGTAACACCCCGAGATTCAGGTGCATTTCTTTCACCCTTATTCTTTGTCAATTGGTCATGATTAGTCCTTGAGTGGAGGGAACCTATCAAGTGAGTATGCTGGGCGTACCAGAGTGGTATGCTGCGCGTACTCATGCGCTTAGTTTGGACGCGGAGTCGCCAAGGTACGCTGGGCGTACCCAGCCCAGGTGCAAAAACCCTAATCCGTCTTGTGCACTATTTAAAGGGTGCTAAGGCTCATTTCTCAGCCTCCATACCAGTGAGTGAAACCCTAAAAGAGAGCTTCCCATCGTCCTTAGTGTGTGTGAGTGTTGTTGGAGATAATTGTGCTTTGGTGACTTAGTGAAGAAGAAGGAAAGGAGCTCTTGGAAGCTAAAGCTTGAGGTGCCATTTTGGATCTGAGATCTACAGAGCAAGGGGCTACACTTAGAGGTATAAAGTTCAAAACTTTCCTCTTCTTTTGGTTGTTGTTGCATGTGCCATTTCTAGGGTTAAAAACCCCAAAGGTGGAGACTTTATGAGTGTAAGGTGCTCCATGGTCCGAGATCTGTCCCTTTTCAGTGGTATTAGTGATTCAGAACCATAAAGTTTCCATTTTGGCTGTTAGTTTGAGGTCATGCTTGAGTAATAAGCCTTCTAGAGTTAGAGGATGGAATATTATGGGAGTTGATGGCTTGTTAAGCCATGCAAAGGCTTAAATTCATCAACTTTATGGATTAAGAGGCTTAGATGTGGTCAGATCTAGAAATTAGACGTGGGTCTTAACTGTTTAAGACTTCAAGGGCTAAGGGGCTGAAGCTGGGGAGTACGACGGGCGTAATCCCAGTACGCTCCACGTATTGGGTGGCATTCCCCGATTCTGAGATGCAGCCGGGTACGCTCAGCGTACACATCTGGTACGCGCAACGTAACCCGGAAAGTTGACTTCTGGTTGACTTTTAGGGTATGGTCTATTGTGGGGCCTTTTAAGTTATGAGAGGGGTAAAATGGTCTTTTACCCTTCTGAGAATGTCATAAGAGGACATAGTCTAGCCTTTGAGGTTATATTAATTAAGGTATTTGTTTCATATGATTAAGCGGAGGCTAGACCAACGTTTACCGAGTCAGAGATTTAGCGAGATACCCGAGGTGAGTCTTCTCACTATACTTTACCTAGTGTGGTAACATAGTTATGTGTTATAGTATTTTAGTGTTATATGTCAGTTTAATTGCATATTATATATGTGTTGTGATTTATTGTGATATGTGATATGCATGATTCAGAGTTACAGAGTTAGGACCTTTGGGTCCACAGAGTTAGGGCCAAAGGGCCCATAGAGAGTTGGGGCTGGAGGGCCCCACTGAGACAAATTGACCTGAGGGTCAACAGAGTTAGAGCCTCGAGTGGCTATTATGTGTTAGAGTGGTATTTTGGAGAACTCACTAAGCGTTTATGCTTACAGTGTTATGTGTTATGTGTTTCAGGTACCAGTGATGATCGCGGGAAGGCGCCGGCATGATCCATACACACGCACATGGGAGTTTATATATTTTGATCTTGGGGTTTTGTACTAATACAATGTTGATACAATGTTACTTTTTATGAATGTGAATGATATTCTATGAGTTTTTCAAAGTGAAAAATTGCTCAAATATTTTCGGTGTTACAAGTTGCTATCAGAGCCTTGGTTTGAGGGATTCGGATACATCTTCGGGCGTATCTGAACTCAAACTGGGGATTTGAGGAAATTTTTAATAATAAATGACATTTTTTAAAAAGAATAAAAAGAGTCTTGAGACAAACAGAGCAGAGCCGTGTGTACGATCAGCCAGTGCCCGAACGGTGATTTCCCAAAATACCCTCATAATAAGTGATTATCAGATATGTTATGTTATGCTATATGATGAATTACGATATGCATGCTAGAGTAGACTAGGTATTCTTATTAGGACTAGAGTCGCCTGATATATTATGCTTTAGTCTAGGGGTTTTGCTGCTAGAGATGCTTAAGAGTGTTTAGATAGCAGCGAGGTGCTTATGAGAGATTTTCTAGTGAGTAGCACAGGATAGAGAGAGTAGAGTACTTGGGATTTGGGGCTCAAGGAGGAGGACTTGGGATGAATGCTGATGCGGTATGGATGGTAGTATTGGGCCCGTACTACTGAAGATACCGGGTTGGTGCGCTGTCCAAGTAAGAATCCTTAGGGTAGTTATCGAGTGTGATTATACTCTAAGGGGTCTCTAATATTCTTATGTTGTATTTCAGAAGGAGACCATGGTTGGGACACGCCACACACTAGAGAGCAGTAGCATGAGCGAGGCTGAGATCTGTAGGATCATTTAGGAGGAGGTGGCTGCGGCCATCAGGGCAGAAGTACCAGAAATGTTCGGGTCTCTCTAGAACACTCTGATTGAGACATTTGATGAGAGATAAGCTTCTCTTTCTGAGGCTACTGTTGCTACGGCCACTACAGCTATAGCTGCGACGAGACCGCAGGGTGGTGATGTGTTGGTGTTCCGGGAATTCAGCAACACGAAACCACCAGAGTTCGATGGGACCCACGACCCGATTGCAGCGATGAGATGGATATCAGACATTGAGGGGGTGTTTCTTTACCTGCTCATCCCCTGAGCATTTGAGACTTTGGTTTTCACTAAACCAGCTTCGCTTGGGAGCGAAGGACTGGTGGAAGTTTGTAACAGCGCACTACACGCCTGCTGAGCTTGCTGCAGTAACCTAGGAGAGGTTCACTACTATGTTCCGAGATGAGTATGTTCCCCAGGTGGAGGGGGAGCGATTGGCACAGGAGTTTCTGACCCTCAAGCAGGGTACTGAGTCGGTTACAGTGATTACTCGGAAGTTCCAAGAGAGGGCAATGTTCTGCCCAGAGCACGTGTCCTCCGAGCATGCACGTATGAGCCGGTATTTGAGTGTGTTGAGGAGGGATACACGAGAGTTCGTGGCGAACTCATCGTACCAGACATTTGATGAGCTTCAGGAAAATGCTCGGAAGAGGGAAATAGAGTTGGAGACCTAGGCTAGGGAGGAGGCTGAGACTCAGGGAAAGGATCGGCGGCCGACTCAGTCTCAACCGGCAGCCAAGCGGGCCAAACCCGCTGATTCAAGATCTGGGGACTAGAAGGGCCGCACTTGTGGCAAGTGCGGCAAGAGCCACGATGGGATATGTAGAGTAGGGTCTTGCTACAAGTGTGGCAAGGAGGGGCACATGGACAAGGATTGCCCCAAGGGATTTTCAGTCTGTTTTCATTGCAACCAGACTGGAAACCGGAAGGCAGAGTGTCCACAGTTGTGAGGGTCAGCGCAGGGAGCATCTCCGGGATCGGCCCCTGCTGCGGTGAGAGCTGCGGATGTTCGGCCTGCAAAGGTCGAGGCACCGAAGGCACGCGGGAGAGCCTTCCAGTTGACTGCGGAGGAGTTTCGCGCAACGCCCGATGTCGTGGCCGGTATCTACTCTTTCATGTATTCTTTTGTATATTTTGATATTGTGCTTATATTATGTTATGCGTAGGTACTTTCCTTGTGAATTCTGTACCTGCTCTAGTGTTATTTGACTCGGGTGTGAGTCGATCTTTTGTATCGTTGGCTTTTAGCCTCATGAGGCGAGGTAGCCTACCCATGATTTAGAGTTAGGGGCAGTAGTGTTCGCCCTCAAGATCTGGTGTCACTATCTATATGGGGTCCGGTGTACCATATACACAGATCACAAGAGCCTGAAGTACTTGATGGGTCAGCCCAACCTGAACATGCGGCAGAGGAGATGGCTGGATGTGGTAAAGGATTGTGATTGCGAGATCCTGTATCACCCGGGGAAAGCCAAAGTGGTAGCCGATGCCATGAGTCGTAGGGCGGAAAGTGTGCCGATGCGTGACATTTATATGAGATTGACAGTGATGTCTCTGTTGGAATAGTGTCTAAGGCTGCAACTATATTAGACAAGTACTTGACCCAGTTGTGCATAGTCCTTTTGGGTTGCCTTCACCATAGCAACTTGATAGGATGATTTATTAAGAGAGAATAGATATTATTAATATATTATGGAGATAATATAAGGATTAATAATATAGTTATTTAATTAATATAAGTCATAGATTAATTAGTATTAATTTGGTGACTTAAAGAGATAAATTAAATATGAGGGTATAAACTGTCAATTGTTTGATAGTTAAACTTTAGACTGTAAATCCATATGGATATGATTATGGACGAATTCTAGAAGCTAAGGATAGCTTCAAATCGTCCAAGGATATCTAAGGAATGGATTTGGATAGCTTTAAGAGAAGATTATCCAATTAGGGTTTAAGCTGTAACCCTTAAGGAGTCTACAAGTATAAATAGACCCTCTAGGTCAATGAAATCGGCACCCCATCTTGAGCAAGGATACTCTGGCCGATTTCATACCTTCTCCTCTCTCCCAAATCATCCTCTTGCTAGTTGGTGTTTGTAAGCCATTACAGGAGTGACATTTGTGACTCTAGAGCTCCAAGACAACAAGAACAAACAAAAGAATCAAAGGTATGTTTCTAGATCTGGATTTTGTGTTGTTATATACCTAATTAGTCATTAGAAAGTCTTGGATAAAAGCATGTTTAATTAGAAGCCATAGATCCAAGCATTAGGGTTTGCATGTGCACATAGGAATGTTCATATGGCTAAAACCCATCAGTGGTATCAGAGCATAGCTTGGTTTCCATTAAATTATTGCTTGTTTGTATGAATCATAACTGGAAAATTCGTTTTTCATGCTTCTGAGTCATGGACTCGGCGAGTCCCACTGTGGACTCGGCGAGTAGGACCGACTCGGCGAGTCCAGAGTGGGAACTCGGCAAGTCCGAGCGTCAGGAAAGGCCAAACTCGGGATTTCTTTGTGTTTATGTTATGGAAGGTTATCATTATCTTATTAGATCATCCCAAATCCGATTTTGTGATAAATATAAGCATATTTCTGATCTAGTTAATGATATTTATCAATTAAACAAATATTTAATTTACATATATGATAATTATTAATTATTTTATTTTAATTGGTAAATTGTTTTTCAAGAAATATCAAATAAATCAAATATGGATAATTACGTGTTTAATTGTTAAAAAGGTATTATTTGTTATTTGATCCTCCATGTTTTGAATAGTTTAAAACTTGCCCTCAAGTTTTTTGAAATTTGTGTTTTATGATTAAAAGTTTTATTTAGATAAATTTAAATTTCAAACCCTAGAGTTTTACAAGTTTAAAATTCAACCTTATACTAATATAATATTATAAGATTAATATCTATGCATATGTATAACTAAATGCTAGTCTTACCGCTAGTAGGCCTCATTCACGAAGCCGATCTATAAGGTGGGTATAAGGTTGCAGCCTATAAAATGGCGCTTAATGGGTGTACACTCACACCCACCGCTTGCTTGATCGGTGGAGGGTCGTTAGCCGAACGGGTAGGATAGGGAAACCTCATCCTCTCATTAAAAGTATAATAAGAAATACGAAGTAATTAAATATTTTTCAAAAATTTCCCAATCTTAGTTACATTAGGAAAAGTGAATTTGATGCAATCCCATGAAATTTACACTTTGCACCTTGCTAAGAAGTTAGTGGAGCGTGTGTGGTTTACCGGCACACTAATTAGTTCTAAGTGAAGATGGCAAAGGGTGATTCGTTGTTTATCATAGTTCGATGGAGCGTGTGTGGTTCACCGGCACATTGAATAGGTGATTGTTACAACGAAGGTACCATGTAAATTTGCATGGTAATTCACACCCACTTTGTGATCCTCGGTATCCCAGTCACAAACGAGAGGGGCATATCGAGATTTAAACATGCCATTGAAAAGTTTCAATGAATCTCATCCGAACCTAGGAATTCTCAATACATTTAGAACTTAGAATTAGGTTTTTCATGATGGAGAATTAGTGAATCGTCATTCACTTACCTTCAAATTATTTGCATTTAGATTACGGCGTCCCTTTTCTAAGATGTAAATATTGTTGTTGGATCCTAGCCCTAATTTTCTTATTGGGTGAAATTTAGGGATTCATATTCTAATCTATCTTTGTCCTTTCTAATTGTAGATGTCGAAGAACAACAACGCTGCCGATAGTTCTTTCACATTGATGAGCCTTTGCCAAAAGGTCACCTTTGATGGAACGAACTTTAGCGAATGGATACGATACATTCGCACCATTGCTCGCTACGAAGACAAAGAGTATGTCCTCGATGAAAAGCTTGAAAAGATCAACCCTGAAATTGCTACTCCGGCTGAAATGAACGCTTTTGAAGCTCATGAGCGTGATGCAACGAAGGTACATTGCATCATGATAGCCACAATGAACTCCGAATTCCAAAAGTCCTATGAGGACATGTACCCGTACGAGATGCATCAAGACTTATTGGAGCAATACCATCAAAACGCGAGACAAGAGCGTTATGAGATTTTCACTAACATGATTTCCGCTAAGATGGGTCATGGAGAGTATCTTACCGTGCACCTGCAAAAGATGCAAAGGTACGTTGATCGCCTTCGCAAGTTAAATGTTGACTTTGGAGAAGACTTGGCGGTCGATATGGTGCTTCACTCTTTGCCTCCTATGTACAATCAATTTAGGATGACCTACCACATGAACAAAGAGGAGGTCATGCTAAGTAAACTCCAAGGTCTTTTGAGGGTCGCTGAGAGCAACTTCAAAGACAAGTCTGTTGCACCAACTCCCAATCCACTCGCTGCTTCTGTCTTGGCTATTGGTCAAGGGAAGGGAAAGAAGAGGAAGGCTTCGTCCAAGAACCAACACAAGGTGAAAGCCCGAGATGGTGCCTCTTCTAGTGGGACCAAAGTTGATCCCGCTAAGCCCTACTCTAACCCAAAGGAGGCTGAATGTCACCACTGCCACAAGATAGGGCATTGGAAGAGAAGCTGCCCAGAATACCTGCAAGCAATCAAAGAAGGAAAGATCAAGCCATCTTTCACAGGTATATATACAATTAAATCTAACGATTCTAATCATGCTATTTCTTGGGTTCTTGATACCGGTTGTGGTTACCACATTTGTTCTAATGTGCAGGGACTAAAAAGAAGTAGGGATGTGGAGCAAGGAAGAATAAATCTAATCATGGGGAACCGAAGATTGTCGCCTGTGACCAAGATTGGAGCATATTCTTTAGTGCTTAGGAATAATTTATGTTTAGATTTAGAAAATTGTTGCTATTCCCCAGAAATCGCTAGAAACATCATTTCATTCCATGGTTTGTTTAGACAAGGTTTTAGATTTTCTTTTAATAATGAGAATGGTTCTATTTTAGCTTATCTAAATGGTGTCTTTTACTTTGAAGCTATACCATGTAATGGAATTTATGAAACTGTCATGATTGTTGATAATATAGGAAATGATGTTTTGAATATAGATTCTTCCAATAGATTGGATAAAGCATCCTTGTGGCATAGCCATCTTGGACATGTCAACAAGAAACGCATAGCCCAACTCCAAAAGGATGGAGTGTTGGAGTCATTCGACCTTAGGAAAGATGACACGTGCGAGTCTTGCTTGCTTGGAAAGATGACTAAGTCACCCTTCGCTGGAACATGCGAAAAGGGTGAAGGTCTATTGGACCTAATACATACCGATGTATGTGGACCGTTTAGATCAACCACAAAGGATGGGAACCGCTTCTACGTGACTTTCACCGATGACTATAGTAGATATGGGTATGTCTACTTAATCAAACAAAAGTCAGAATCTTTTGAAAAGTTCAAAGAGTTTAAGAATGAAGAGGAGAATCAATTGGGCAGGAAAATCAAGATGCTTCGATCCGATCGAGGAGGAGAGTACCTAAGTCTTGAATTCCACGAATATCTCAAGGAGTGTGGAATAGTTTCACAATTGATGCCACCTAGGACACCACAATTGAATGGTGTGGCAGAAAGGCATAATCGAACCCTATTGGATATGGTTCACCCTATGATGAGTCGTGCTTCGCTATCAATCTCTTTTTGGGGGTATGCCTTAGAGACTGCCGCCCATATCCTTAACCGAGTCCCTACTGAGAAGGTTGCCAAAACACTCATGAGATGTGGACAGGGAAAGATCCTTCGTTGGCACATATCAAGGTTTGGGGTTGCGAGGTTTTCGTAAGACGAGATACTCACGACAAACTCGAACCTCGAAGTGAGCGATGTATTTTCGTCGGCTACCCGCAGAAATCCTTTGGATATCTCTTCTATAGACCGAAGGACAATGTAGTCTTTGTTGCGAGGAGAGGAGTTTTCCGAGAGCGAGAACTCATAGGCGAAGAGGACAGTGGGAGGCAAATCGAGCTTGAAGAGATTCAAGAATCGATAGATGAAGGAACCTCTACCGCTGGCGCTCAATCCGAGGAGGAAAATCCGGTTGAACCAATTGACGAGTCCTTACCTCTTAGACATTCCAATAGAGTTAGATTTCAACCCCAGTTTTATGGTTTTCATATTACTACCGAAGGGGACACGTATATTAGTGATGGTACACTAGTAAATCTTGATGAACCTAATAGCTACAAGGAAGCCATGGCAGGCCCGGAGTCTGCGAAATGGAAAGAGGCAATGGATAGCGAGATCCAATCCTCGTATGATAACCAAGTTTGGAATTTGGTTGATCATGTGCCCGGACGTAAGACCGTTGGGTGCAAATGGATCTTCAAGAAGAACACCGACATGGATGGAAAGGTACACACATATAAGGCGCGATTGGTTGCGAAGGGCTTTACTCAAACTCCTGGAGTTGACTATGAAGAGACCTTCTCACCAGTTGCGAAGATTAAATCTATTAAAGTGATGCTAGCTATTGCCGCATTTCATGATTATGAGATTTGGCAAATGGATGTCAAGACCGCTTTCCTTAATGGAAAGTTGGCTGAGGACGTTTACATGGCTCAGCCCGAGGGGTTTGTGGATCCAAAGCATCCGAATAGAGTGTGTAAGCTTGAGAAGTCTATTTATGGACTTAAGCAAGCGTCTCGCAGATGGAATCTCTGCTTCGATGAGAAAGTCAAAGAGTTTGGATTTGTACGAAGCGAGGATGAGTCATGTGTGTATGTCAAGGCCAATAGGAGTATAGTAAGCTTTCTCATTTTATATGTCGATGACATATTGCTCATAGGAAACGACATCCCGACTCTGCAGGAGGTTAAGTCCTGGCTCGGGAAGTGCTTCGCTATAAAGGACCTCGGAGAAGCTTCTTGCATATTGGGAATAAGGATTGTAAGAGAAAGAAGTAAGAGACTAATTGGACTTGGTCAGAACACTTACTTAGAGAAGGTACTAAAACGATTTAGTATGGAAAACTCGAAAAAGGGAGAATTACCGATACAAAGCAATGCCAAATTGAGTAAGACTCAAAGTCCGAGTACCGAAGCTGAGATAGCTGAAATGAGCCGAGTACCATACGCTTCCGCAGTTGGCTCAATCATATACTCTATGACTTGTACTCGCCCTGATGTAGCCTTTGCTTTGAGCATGGTTAGTAGATATCAAGGGAACCCTGGCAGAGCACATTGGATTGCTGTAAAGAATATCCTTAAGTACCTTCGGAGGACGAAGGAATGGTTTTTAGTCCTCGGAGGGAGTGATGACTTGAAGGTGCGAGGGTACAGTGACGCTAGCTTTCAAACCGATAGGGACAACTACCGTTCGCAATCGGGATGGGTCTTTACCCTAAATGGAGGAGCAATTACTTGGAAGAGTTCCAAACAGGAAACCGTAGCTGATTCAACGTGCGAATCAGAGTACATTGCAGCGAGCGAAGCGTCAAAAGAGGCAATATGGCTGAAGAACTTCATCGGAGATCTTGGAGTTGTAACTGCCATAAAGGAGCCCATGGAGATTTTCTGTGATAATGAAGGAGCGGTTGCCTTGACCAAGGAACCAAGGGATCATAGTAGATCTCGACATATCGACAGAAAATACCACTTCATCAGATATCGTGTAGAAGAAGGACAACTAATAGTAAAGAGGGTATCATCAGAGGATAACCCAGCAGATCTGCTTACGAAGGGACTGAGTAGGGTTAAGCACTTGCAGCATGCTAGGAGCATTGGGCTAAGGGATGATATTAGCATAGATTAGATAGGTTTAGAAACGTATAATAGATAAATGTAATTGACATTTGATGAATAAATAAAGGAGTTTCATTTATGAGTAAAGTTATTGTCTTATGTTAATTGTTTAACTATTGTTTCATTTTGCATGTTTTGACTTCCAGAATAATTAAGTTTGTTAAGAATAATTGAATTATTCAAATTGTCCACAATCGTTCATATGTTGGAAGTAGATATGAATGAAGATTGTCGTGCATTGGTACGTAGATTGTCTAAATGGTATTAGACATAGTAAAAGATTGCTGCGACGTTCATGAGTGCTTATGAACTGGTTTTGAGCATTGGAATAAACCCGCGCTTGCTGGAATCACCATATGGAATATGATATAAAAGGTGATCGCAAGACGATAATATCATATAGTCTTAAAACCTAGATATATGGTTTATTATTTGCTAATTGATTGTACATTGATAATGCGAAAACGCATTGCTAACTCAATGTCATAAAATGCATTGTTGTGTATAGTTGATTATTGAATAAGTAAATGCATATAAGTCGAAGTTTATCTGTAAATTTTATCCCAAGAGGATAAAAGAGATATCTCGGCCGCTCGATGATTTGATTTGACTTATGTGCCGGGCCCGGTCAAAACTGTGTTGATGTGTTCGATTAAGTTCTATGTCAAATAAATCGGAGATCGAGAAACCTAAATGCTTGACTAATCATTCCATAGAATTGTCAGCATGATATCTAACAGAGGACTGTACGATCCTTTATCTAAAGGACAAGATTGATTAGATTAGAGTTTGACAGCATCTTTGAGAGCTACGATTGCAAATCGAGTTGTACTAGCGCATATAGTTACTAGACTTATCCAAGTGGGAGACTGTTGGAATAGTGTCTAAGGCTGCAACTATATTAGGCAAGTACTTGACCCGATTGTGCATAGTCCTTTTGGGTTGCCTTCACCATAGCAACTTGATAGGATGATTTATTAAGAGAGAATAGATATCATTAATATATTATGGAGATAATATAAGGATTAATAATATAGTTATTTAATTAATATAAGTCATAGATTAATTAGTATTAATTTGGTGACTTAAAGAGATTAATTAAATATGAGGGTATAAACTGTCAATTGTTTGATAGTTAAACTTTAGACTGTAAATCCATATAGATATGATTATGGACGAATTCTAGAAGCTAAGGATAGCTTCAAATCGTCCAAGGATATCTAAGGAATGGATTTGGATAGCTTTAAGAGAAGATTATCCAATTAGGGTTTAAGCTGTAACCCTTAAGGAGTCTACAAGTATAAATAGACCCTCTAGGTCAATGAAATCGGCACCCCATCTTGAGCAAGGATACTTTGGCCGATTTCATAACTTCCCCTCTCCCAAATCATCCTCTTGCTAGTTGGTGTTTGTAAGCCATTAGAGGAGTGACATTTGTGACTCTAGAGCTCCAAGACAACAAGAACAAACAAAAGAATCAAAGGTATGTTTCTAGATCTTGATTTTGTGTTGTTATATACCTAATTAGTCATTAGAAAGTCTTGGATACAAGCATGTTTAATTAGAAGCCATAGATCCAAGCATTAGGGTTTGCATGTGCACATAGGAATGTTCATATGGCTAAAACCCATCAGACTCCGGTGTTGGACACCATTCGAGGAGCTCAGGTTGAGGCCATGAGACCAGAAAACCAGAAGAGAGAGCGGGTTATCGGGCAAGTATCGGAGTTCGTTACCGATGGTCGGGGGCTTATGACATTTCAGGGTCGGATTTGGGTACCGCATGTGGGCGGAACGCGTACCATTTTGATGGAAGAGGCTCATCGATCGAAGTTCTCGATCCATCCCGGGGCCACTAAGATGTATTTGGACCTGAAAAGGGAGTATTGGTGGCCCTGTATGAAGAGGGACGTTGCATGGTTCGTAGAGAGGTGCCTAACCTGTCGCAGGGTTAAGGCCGAGCACCAGAGACCGCACGGCAAGTTGTAGCCGTTAGAGATTCCCAAGTGGAAGTGGGAACCGATTGCCATGGACTTTATCACCAAATTTCCGAGGACTGCGAGGGGAGTCGATGCAATTTTGGTAATTATAGACCGGTTGACGAAGAGCGCTCATTTCCTCGCTATTAGCGAGTGCTCTTCCGCAGAGAAGTTGGCAGAAATGTATGTGAGGGAAGTGGTATCATGGCATGGAGTGCCAATCTCGATTGTCTCAGACCGAGATGTGCGCTTCACTTCTAGATTCTGGAAGAAATTCTATGAGGAATTGGGTACTAGACTGCATTTTAGTACCGCGTACCACCCCCAGACTGACGGACAAAGCGAGCGGAAGATTCAGACGCTCGAGGATATGCTCCGGGCATGTGTGTTGGATTTCGGCGGGCGTTGGGACACGTACTTACCCTTGGCTGAGTTTTCCTATAACAATAGCCGTCACTCAAGCATTGGAATGCCTCCCTTTGAGCTGTTGTGTGGGAGGAGGTGTCCATTTGCTGGGGTGAGGTAGGGCAATGCGTGATGAGTAGTACGGAGATAGTGCTTCAGACGTCAGAGCAGATCCAACAGGTCAGGTAGAGGTTGTTGACCGCTCAGAGTCGCCAGAAGAGTTATGCTGATAGGCGATGATCTGAGCACGAATTTCAGGTCGTTGATTTGGTGCTCCTGAAGGTATCTCCTTGGAAAGGAGTGATCCGATTCAGGAAAAGGGGCAAGCTGGGACCCCAGTATATTGGGCCGTTTAGAGTGATCACAAGGGTGGGCAGGGTAGCGTATCGCTTGGAGCTACCTGCAGAGTTGAGTCAGATTCATGACACCTTTAACATGTCGCAGTTGCGAAAATGTATAGCCGATGAGTCGGCAGTGGTGCCATTGGAGGATATTCAGGTGGATGCGAGCCTGAATTATGCTGAGAGATCGGTGGCGATCAGGGATCGGAAGATCAAGGTTTTGAGGAACAAGGAAGTGCCTCTCGTTTTGGTTCAGTGGCAACATCGGAAGGGGTCCGAGATGACTTGGGAGTTAGAGTCGGAGATGCGAGGGCAGCATCCAGAGTTGTTCGAGGAATGAAAACTTCGGGGGCAAAGTCTGTTTCTAGTGGAGGAGAATTGTAACACCCCGAGATTCAGGTGCATTTCTTTCACCCTTATTCTTCGTCAGTTGGTCATGATTAGTCCTTCAGTGGAGGGAACCTAGCAAGTGAGTATTCTGGGCGTACCAGAGGGTAACGCTGTGCGTACTCATGCGCTTAGTTTGGACGCGGAGTCGCCAAGGTACGTTGGGCGTACCCAGAGTTACGCCGGGCGTACCCGGCTCAGGTGCAAAAACCCTAATCCGTCTTGTGCACTACTCAAAGGGTGCTAAGGCTCATTTCTCAGCCTCCATACCAGTGAGTGAAACCCTAAAAGAGAGCTTCCCATCGTCCTTAGTGTGTGTGAGTGTTGTTGGAGCTAATTGTGCTTTGGTGACTTAGTGAAGAAGAAGGAAAGGAGCTCTTGGAAGCTAAAGCTTGAGGTGTTATTTTGGATCTGAGATCTACAGAGCAAGGGGCTACACTTAGAGGTATAAAGTTCAAAACTTTCCTCTTCTTTTAGTTGTTGTTGCATGTGCCATTTCTAGGGTTAAAAACCCCAAAGGTGGAGACTTTATGAGTGTAAGGTGCTCCATGGTCCGAGATCTGTCCCTTTTCAGTGGTATTAGTGATTCAGAACCATAAAGTTTCCATTTTGGTTGTTAGTTTGAGGTCATGCTTGAGTAATAAGCCTTCTAGAGTTAGAGGATGGAATATTATGGGAGTTGGTGGCTTGTTCAGCCATGCAAAGGCTTAAAGTCATCAACTTTATGGATTAGGAGGCTTAGATGTGGTCAGATCTAGAAATTGGACGTGGGTCTTAACTGTTTAAGACCTCAAGAGCTAAGGGGTTGAAGTTGGGGAGTACGCCGGGCGTAATCGCAATATGCGCCGCGTACTAGGTGGCGTTCCCCGATTCTAAGATGTAGCCGGGTACGCTCAGCGTATACATCTGGTACGCGCAACGTAACCCGAAAACTTGACTTTTGGTTGACTTTTAGGGTATGGTCTATCGTGGGGCCTTTTGAGTTATGAGAAGGGTAAAATGGTCTTTTACCCTTCTGAGAGTGTCATAAGAGGACATAGACTAGCCTTTGAGAGTTATATTAATTAGGGTATTTATTTCATATGATTAGGCGGAGGCTAGACCAATTTTTACCGAGTCAGAGATTTACCGAGATACCTGAGGTGAGTCTTCTCACTATACTTTACTTAGTGTGGTAACAGAGTTATGTGTTAGAGTATTTTAGAGTTATATGCCAGTGTAATTGCATGTTATTTATGTGTTGTGATTTATTGTGATATGTGATATGCATGATTCAGAGTTACAGCGTTAGGGCCAAAGGGCCCATAGAGAGTTGGGGCTAGAGGGCCCCACTGAGACACATTGACCTGAGGGTCAACAAAGTTACAGCCACGAGTGGCTATTATGTGTTAGAGTGGTATTTTGGGGAACTCACTAAGCGTTTATGCTTACAGTGTTATGTGTTTCAGGTACCAGTGATGATCGCGGGAAGGCGCCGGCATGATTCGTACACATGCACATGGGAGTTTATATATTTTGATCTTGGGGTTTTGTACTAATACAATGTTGATACAATGTTACTTTTTATGAATCTGAATGATATTCTATGAGTTTTTCAAAGTGAAAAATTGTTCAAATTTTTTCGGTGTTACAGCTAAGAAGTTATTGGAGCGTGTGTGGTTAACCGACACACTAATTGGTTCTAAACAAAGGTGGCAAAGGGTGACTCAATGTTAGTCATAGTTCGATGGAGCGTGTGTGCTTTACCGGCACATCGAATAGGTGACTGTAACAGTGAGGCACCGTGTACATTTGCATGGTTATTCACACCCACTTTGTGATCCTCAGCATCCCAATCACAAACGAAAGGGGCATATCGAGATTTAAACATGCCATTGAAAAGTTCAATGAATCTCAAAGGAAATCTAGGAATTCTCAATACATTTAAAACTTAAGCCTTTATGTTTTTCATGGTGAAGAATTAGTGAATCGTCATTCACTTAGCTCCAAATTGTTTGCATGTTGGATTACGACATCCCTCTTCTAATGTGTAAATAATGTTATTGGATCCTAGCCTTAATGTCTCATTTGGGTATTTCATTAAGGATTCAATCAACTAACTTGAAATTTCTCTCGTGTTGTAGATGTCTGACTCTAACCGTGGTCTTCCCGAATCCCAAGGAAAGGGTGTTCCTGTTGAAAATGAAAGTTTGTTCGAAAGTGAAGGATCAATGTGGACTAGCTTGATCTCACTCCCTCCTCCTCCTCCCGTTGTTCTCCCCAACCCACAAGATTGAAGATTTGAAAGGTTCAAGATCACCGAAACCCTATTGGCAATGGAACATGAAGATGGTAAACCCATGTGTGCTCACGTCCTTGGGATGAAATCACACATTGATAGGTTGATTATGTTGGCTGCGTCTTTTCCCAATAAGTTGGCTGTGGATTGGGTTCTTTAGTCACTCCCTGAATCATATGATAAGTTCAAGAGAGAGTATTATATGATGGATCTTGACGTGACCCTCATTGACTTAACTTACGTGCTTGTTGCTGCTGAATCAAAAATGATTTGGCGAAGTAATGGAGCATATTTGTCTGGTAATTCAACCAACCATGCTTCCATGGACATACTAGAAGAACCCACCTGTTTCTGCTGCCAAGAGAAGGTGAAATGGATACGAAGCTGCCCAAAGGAACTGAAGAGTCTAGGAGATGGAAGAGTCAAGAAGTATGGCTCTACTTCATGTATAAAATCCACTATATAACTCCATTAAATTCCTATTCTTTATACATAATGTGATAAGATTACTTTCACATTTTTTGCAGGATTAGAGAAAAGAGAGGAAGTTTGATGGAAGAGCATGATGAGTCTGATCACGAAGAAATGGATTATGATCGCATGGATTCGAAGATCAGATTTTGAGCTTAGGAAGTTATGATAGATTTGTTAGGAGTATTTGATTACATAGTTTTTCATTCGAATTTTGCATTGTAAGGACATGTTTTCTACTGCTCTTATAAATAAAATAAATTTTGGTTTTATCTTATTTGTTTATCCTTACAATGGCATATATGAAAAATTGATGTTTGTGTACTTCTATTACTAGCAAAAGGATTTGATTCTTAATTAGGTTATTTGTGGAAGTGTCAAGAGTTTACCAAATAGGGAGAGTTTCTCATCGCCCAAGTTTCAAGTTGATAGGAACTTGGAATCATGCAACAAGTATTGCATGATGAATGAAAAAAAAAACTTTCACACTTGGGAAATTTAGACTAATTTATGACAAAGTGTCAGGTTAAGGACCAAGAGATCAAGTACACTAGGTCGTACGTTGATCAAGTCTACCATAAAAGTAACAAAAATATTCATCATGATTCACTAAAGATTAGTGAATATGGTTATACTCATAAGATTGAGTATAATTCTGAATTGATTAAAAGAGTTTCAATCAATAGCAGAACGGATAAGAAGAATCAAGTAGGCAGAAAGATAAAAGTTTCTCTGTTCTAAGAAGAAGGGAGAGTAACTTTTATTATGTTTTATGATTAATGATTAAGAACCATATCTCAATTGATCCTCTAAGTGAGTCTTAGTACAATTTGTATGTCCAAGAAGAGGAATCGAGAATTGTGGAAATAGTTAAATCAAGAAGTCAATCATACTTCGTTCCAATAACAAGTATTAGAGTTATACTCCAAGATTGTGAGTTGAGTGACAAGTCTTAAGAAGGTTTATAACATTTATCAAATGTTAAATTTGGAAAAAAGGTTTTTTATTCTTGAAAATTTGAATTGGTAAGTTGTGATGTCTTGGAGAAGACAAAGACCAACTAGGACCAATCATGTGAAGTGTTTTGTCTAGTAAAAGATACACTAACTCTTGAATATTTGTTTGTCAAGAAATGTTTCTTGACAAGAGAGTATTATATGCAAGGAGTCAGTGGGAGTCTTAATGGTCTTGAAATGTTTCAAGTAAAAATCAAGAATAAACCTTATCAATCATCCCTAGCACACGACTTGAGCTATACAGCCTATCGTGTTGACATTATTTTTGTTTCTGTGCCATTCCAATTGAGTTAATTATGCATATGAGTTCTACGAGTTCTCAATGGATTGTAGAGGGGCAAGGCACCTTGTTCAATGGAAAGTACATTGAAATGAAGGGGTGGGCTGCTCAATAACTTGGAAGTAATGGTGGGACCCTTGATGGCAAGAAATTAAGAAGAAAAAGTTCTATCCATAAGAGTTTGCAATTGTCACTGGCATTATCTTGTGATTATGTTTAAGACGAATTCACATGGATGGGAACGTTTACACCACAAAATCTAAGTGTCATAAGGTTTCTTTCATTCATGAGAATGATTATGAGGAAACGCTTTCACTAAGAGAGATTTTGAAGATAGCATTATGTAATTTGGGTTTCTCAAATTCAACTATGATTATGGCATACCTCTTCATAATTCGAATTGTGGGAAATGGCAAATGGGTCTGAACATTTTAGACTTATTGATATGAGTCCTAGAATCGCTTAGACATATACATATGAGCTGTCCAGGGAAAGGTGTACGAGTTTGAGAAGCTTAGATAAAGTCTTATCAAAGCATCTAGTATTAGAAATATGAACTTAAAAATTTGTTTTCTAGAAGTTCAGCTGATTTCTGAATACATGTCGAAGCTAGTGGGAGCATAAGTGTTATGCTGGTAAAGAAATAATCATCATGTAAGTGGGAGCATCATTATTGTGGTAAGTATTGCAACTTAGCAATATTAATTAGAGAAAACAAGTGTTGTAATTTGCAAAGTCATAAGGGTTGAAAATTCCTTTGCTATAATTAAGGGAGAGAATATTGTACTTCGTTTCAAAATCTAAAGCTTAGATTGAGAAATTTTAATAAATTTAGTTAAAGGATACATTGTGTGTTCTTAAATTTCGATTATGATTACGGTATCCCTCTTCATAGTTCGAATTGTAAGAACGTGACACATAAAATATCATGGCAGAAGATTGATAGAGTATCGTATTTTTATGTAAGACATTATGCATCGTGTCCCATACGCTTCGGGTATAGGATCGATTGCAAGTGCTATAATATTTGATCATTCTAAAATTTTCAAAATGCATAGCGCATTAAGAGGGAAAAAGGACAAGAATCGATTTTGACTAAGATAATTAAACAACCATCAAAGAACGATCCAAAGTTCGCTGAGGATTGGTTGCTTGTGAGTAGTTGGAAGTATGGTAATGAATGGACCATATCGACATTATTATGAATAGATAAGATTCTATTAAGAATGAGTTGTCATATGGTAAATATGGAAATGTTTCCATAATTGGGAGTTGGCAATTAAGAATTTATGTCTAGATTAGAAAATTTCATGCAAAAGGATGTTCAAAGGAATGTACTTTGAGTGAGAGACATCAGATCTATAGAATTGTTCTGTAACAATTTTTGATAGAGTACCTTGTGATTTTGTTGGCCGAGTCTTTGTGGTTAAGTGCCATGACTTCACAAGAGGATTATTTCATAAAATATTAGAATTTGACATGCTCTGTAAGTGGCAAGAATTTGATATTCTTGTACTCATGATAAAATTGGGAGTTGTGAAATGAGTACGATTGAAAATGTGTTCATTTCATCTATTTCACAAAGTATGGACCATAGGAAACCAAAGTGTGCATGCTTGGAGCATAGGACAATTGTGGTTATGATTCAAGTTATAAAGTTGATTATATGAAACGTTAAACAATGAATAATGAGTAGTCAATATGGTGATTAAATAAAGGTGTTTTATTTTTACTCAAGGGTTTGGGACCATATAGGATTAGTATTATTCTTGTGTTTCACATTGCATGTTTTGACTTCCAGAATAATTGAGTTTGTTAAGAATAATCAAATTATTCAAACGGTCCACAGTCGGTCATACGTTGGAAGTAGGTATGAATGAAGACTGTCATGAATTGGTTTGTAGATTGTCTAAAGTGTATTAGATATAGCAAAGGTTTGCTGCTAGGTTCATGAGTGCTTATGAATATGATTTTGAGCATTGGATTAAACCCACACTCACTTGGATCGCTTCATGGATTTTATCACGAGCGATTGGTGAGGCTATAATATCTTGTATTCTTGAAGCAGAGATGTGTGAGTTGTATCTTGCGAATCAGTTACACATTGATAATATGTAAACGCACCAGTAACTTGGTGTTATAAAACTTATATTTGTGTGTGATTTGATGAGTGAGTGCAAGCAAGCATTGAGTCGAAGTTTATCCGTTCCTTTTACCCAAAGTGGGATAAAAGTGATATTTGTGGGCCTCTCGATGATTTAGTGATGACAAACATAAATGCTCGGCCGGACTAGGGCTAATTTGATTTGTTCAATTAGTCAGTCGTCGTAAATCGGAAATCGAGAAACAACACATAGACTGAGAGAATGATTTCAATCCATGTATCACGTCTATACGATATCTAGAATGGAGGAATATACGATCCCTTATCTAAAGGACAGGTTAATGATAAGATCAGAGTTCGACAACGTCTTTGACAGCTACGATTGCTAATAGGGTTCTACTTACTATAATAGTTACTAGACTTATCCAAGTGGGAGACTGTTGGATTAGTGTCTAAGCCCGTAACCATATTTTTTAAGTATTTGACCCGATTGTGCATGGTCCTTTTGGGTTGCCTTCACCAAAGCAACTTGACTGGAGAAATGATAGAGAAAGAGGTTATTATGATTTATTAATATGTTATAAGAATAATATATTAAAGGAGAAATCATATTTGTTTAACTAATATTGGTCAATAATTAATTTTGTGATCAAGTGTAATTAATTAAACTAAAGGGGATGAATTGTAATTATGTGATAGTTACAAAGTAGGGTAAGAATTATCCTAGATATGGGTTGGAAGAAATCAAGAGGATAAGGATCCTTGAAACCGTCCAAAGATAAGGGCATTCAAGGCTTATTTTATTGTTACTTGGTGGGCAAGCAACTAGATAAGGATAAGGAGTGAAAACCATAATATCTACACCTATATAAAGACCCCTAAGGCCATAAGAATTCGTCCATGCCTTCCTAAAGGGTTTATAGGGCCGATTTCATACCTCCTCCCTCTCTCTCTCTCTCTTGTCTCTCTAATTGCTTGCGGCGTCTGTGAGCCATTAGAGGCACTACACTTGTGGTGCTTGCTTTCAAGACTTAGGGTTTGAAGATTTAAGTTGTTATTCAATATAACAACAAGAGGTATGTGCTCTAACCTTCTTGGTGAACTTTGAAAATAGTAGGCTACATTAGGGTTTTATTCATGTGTTCATAATGTTGTGTATCTAATAGTGTAAACATAGATCTAATTCTAGGGTTGCATGCACACATAGTATTGTTTGTATAAAACCCATCAGATAGTGCCTTTTGGAAGGAAGCAATTGATGATGAAATGTCATCAATTCTTGAGGACAACACATGGGTGTTGTCTGATTTGCCTCCGCGTTCTAAACGTCTTGGTTGCAAATAGATTTTCAAAAAGAAAATGAATGTTAATGGGACTATTAACAAATTCAAAGCCTGGTTAGTCATTCAAGGTTTTAGACAATAACCTGGTATTGACTATTTTGATATGTATGCTCCATTTGCACGTATTTCTACCATTAGATTGTTGGTTGCTTTGGAAAGTATCCACAATCTGGTTATTCACCAAATGGATGTGAAAATAGTCTTTTTAAATGGTGATCTTGATAAGGAAGTTCACATGAAACAATCAGAAGATTTCATTATGCCCAATAAAGAGCATATGGTTTATAAACTTGTCAAATCTTTGTATGGGCTGAAACAAGCGCCTAAACAATGGCATCAAAAATTTGATGAGGTGATTTCGTCTTTTGGTTTCAAGACAAACCAATGTGACAAATGTGTTTATAGTAGATTTGATGAAGCTACTAGAGCTTGAGTGATCATTTGCTTATATGTAGAAGACATGTTGATTTTTGGCACCGACCAAAATCAGGTAGATGAAACAAAGAAATTGTTATCATCCAAGTTTTCCATGAAAGATTTAGGAGAGGCTGATGTAATTCTTGGAATAAGAATTTAGAGGATGAACAAAGGTTTGGTGATGACTCAAAGTCATTATATTGAGAAAATTCTCAAGCGGTTTAATTTAACGATTGTTCTCCTGTGAGTACGCCTATGGATCCAATGTGAAACTAATGCCAAATAACGGTGTTCCCATTTCACAGTTGGAATACTATAAGGCTATTGGTAGCTTGATGTATGCCATGACAAGTACCAGACTTGATATTGCTTTTGATGTGGGTAAGTTGAGTAGGTATACTAGTAATCCTAGTGCTCAGCATTGGCAATCAGTGAATAGAGTATTCAAGTATCTCAAGGGGACCATGGATTATGGCTTGAGTTATTTGGGAAGTCCATCGACTTTAGAAGATCATTCAGATGCAAGTTGGATAACCAACACGGAGGATCATTCCTCAACTTCTGGTTTGGTATTCTTGCTTGGTGGAGGTGCCATTTCTTGGGCTTCCAAGAAGCAATCTTGCATTACAAACTCGACAATGGAATCTGAGTTTGTTGCGTTAGCAGCTGCTAGTAAAGAAGGAGAGTGGCTACAGAATTTAGTCTATGAGATTCCTTTGTGGTCTAAACCGATAGCACCTATTTCTATCCTTTGTGATAGTTCAGCCACTTTGGCTGAGGCATATAGCCAGGTTTATAATGGCAAGTCTAGACACCTAGGTGTTAGACATAGAATGATTAGAGAACTAATCATGAATGGTGTGATTTCAGTTGACTTTGAGAAATCAAAACAAAATTTGGCAGATCACTTGACTAAAAGTCTGAGAAGAGACTTAGTGCACAAGTTTGTAATAGGGATGAGATTAAAGTCCTTTTAATTCTGTAATGATGAGACACCCAATTCACTCCAAATATAAAGTTAGGAGTTGAATTCAATGTGGAAAGCTCATACTTATAGACTGGAACACATGAATTATTCATCCCAAGTATGTGTTCGGTTCTATAAGTTAGCCAGGTTGAAGTTTAGCTTCTTAATAATTCCTTTGATTAATGCATGTGCAGATATATGGAAAGGAGTTCCCACGTGATTGTGAAGTGCAGCCGCATTTCAAGAGGTTGTGGACTTGACCTTGATACGATCATGAGAGGATCGGGACACACGACTTTATTATAATGTCAAGTTGTATTTTGCTAGAAAATCAATAAACTAGTATGTATTTTACTTTCTGGTATTCAAATGGGTTGATGGGTTCAACTCTTAGAACACCCTGATTCTCGAGTATTTGCAAATGTATGATACTAGGTGGAAATTCAATCGTTTCGATACTTTCATTATGTACTAGTTTGGTTTGTTTGATAAGGTTACATCTGTTCAAGGATTACACTAAAATGGGGGAGGATTGTTGGTGATTTTAGTGTCAGCATGTCATTTTATGTAACTGGAACTAACATGTGAGCTAAGGGGATTCTTAATTTGTACTCTAATATAGGTACGAGTTGGTACGAAGTGCACACATATATAAGATCGAATTAGAAGCCGGTTCGAAGACTAGTCGGGAGTCTGGGGGCAGCGCCCCTGGGTCCGGGGTTTTTAAAGGGTCAGTTCCCCTTTGGCGGGGTCTAGGGGCAGCACCCCTAACGGGGTCTAAGGGGCAGAGCCCCTGGCTCGGGTCCCGCTGTTTCATCAACCTAACGAAACTCGTTAGTTTCTTGAGGGTGATTATGGTAAGAGTAACGAAACTTGTTAGTTTTGGTAATCCTAAATCCTCATTAAATCCGGATTATCCTAACTTGCTTCCAAAGAAACTAATGACGGCCCAACCCTAATAAAACCCTAATCTCGTTTAATATATAAACGAATCTTCTGTCTCAAAAGTGGGTTACAAATTTTAGCTCTCATTTTCATCAAACTCTAACAGAATCTATTTAGCAAATTGGCTTACGATTTCTGTGCCTAGAATCATAAGTGTCCACTTGGATTATCCTAGGTTGAATTTCTTGCAACTCAGGCATATGGTAGAAATATCAGTTCAGAAAGTGATCTTATGATCCAAGTTGGTATCCAGATCTCCACAATAAACCCTATTAATTTTCTTACATATAATTTATCTATTTTTTATAATGTATTTCTATTTTACAGTAGAAAAAACTTGAGATCATCAAAGGTAACATTTAAGGAAAGCAGTTAGCAGGGGCAAAATGGTCAAAGCAACATAAAACACTTAAAAATGGTCAAAACAATGTGTTTGTGACGTTTATGTTTGTAATATGTATCTACATGCATCTGATTGTATGTTTTACAACCAAACACTTTTTAACCGCCGCAAAGCAGGGATCCTTCCCTAGTTGATTTTGAAATTATTGTTGCAAAAACATTAGACTAAATGGTGTTTGGAATATATCTAATTGTGGCCAATCTTGTGGACTTGTAGCATTGTCTTTGTCGCGGCTTGAACCAAAGTTTTTAGCATTTAGCATTGTCATATAATGGAAACATTTTTATAAACTTGAAAATGTAGGTATATAATGAATAAAAAGTTAAGAAGATTTGTGAGAATGGTACGAGAATGAATAAATGCTTATTTACAGAATTAAAAAAATTCCCACAACTAGGCGTAGGAGAGCACAACAATCGTTTTTTACATCGGTGTAACCGTGGCGTTGCGGTATGAAATTCATCAGTGCTGCGTGGGTCGGACAATGTTTCTATACCATACCGAATGGCTACAGTGGACATGCCATACCATATAACCAAAACCTTAATAATAATTATGTAAATTATTTACTAAATCATCTATCCAAGTTTGAGGCTAGGTTTGATGGGATTGGTTATGGTTGCCAGCATCAACCTTTTGCATTGGTCTGTTTGTGGGTATTATAGTATATCTGGTTTAGTTGCTAAAAAAACTAATTAAGAATAAATTAGTAACTCTACATTTAACATGTGAAAGATTTGATTCGCACAAATTGAACGATGAAATCAACAACGACGATCTTCAGCTTACATAATCCATGAAGTTGAAGTTGCTCTATGCATACGAAAAAAAAAACTATAATACTTAATAATATATCTTTAATTCAGGGCCGTTCCAAACATATTGTGGGCCCAGGGCGAGAGAAAAAAATGGGCCCTTAAAAAACACAAATGTCATCAAGTTTTTTATAATAAATCAATAATTAAAAGAAAATTATTTGTACTATCTTCTAAATATAACAATTTCCATAAAAAATTTGGGCCCCTTTAAAAGATGGGCCCTGGACGGTCGCCCCTATCGCCCACCCTATGGGACGGGTCTGCTTTAATTATGAAGTTGCATCTTTTTAAACATCGGGTAAAATAGAGTGAAATTTTTTCCTCTTGAATTCATTAATTTTCAACGGAATTTGCAATGAACATATTGTTTCTAGCTATATAATAGAGAAATAAATATAGCAAGGATCATAGTCCTCCGTGTTTCTATAAAATTCCTTGCCAATTATAATAGTAATCTTTACTACCAACCTGTTATATATATATATATATATATATATATATATATATATATATATATATATATATATATATATATATATATATATATATATATATATATATATATATATATATATATATATATATATATATATATATATATATATATAGGACATGTTTGGCACGGAGCTTTTGGAAGCGTTTCGGAGCTTTTAGCTTTTAGATTTTGATAAAACGCTCTAGTTTAAACAAAAGCCTCTGTTTGGCAGTACGAGCGTTTAGCTTTTAGTTTTAACAAAACGCTCCGATTCTAAAAGCTACTTCATGTAGCGTTTAACAAAACGTTCCTGAGCTTTTGAAATCAATTTCCATAATTACCTTTAAAATATATTTATATATTTATTTATTTTTAATCAACTGTCATTTTATCTAATTTTATATATTTCAAAAGCTTCCAGCTACTTTTGCCAAACATTAATATAACAAATAAAAGCTACAGCTTCCCGCTGCCAGCTACTTTCAACACGCTGTCCGCGTCCAGCTAACAACTACTTTTGTCAAACATGCCCATAAATAGTTCAAATTTTGAAAATACAGTAAGTCATGAAAAGAAGCAACAATCCCAAAAAAAATCAACCAAATTACAAAGAGTTTTGTTTTCAAATCCTCCTTAATAAATGAATGTTTTTTTTTTTTTTTGCCACATGTCTTCTTCTCTTTCATTTTGACACATGATACTTTCTAGAAATTTTGAATTTTTTATTTTCCACTTGTAATTTTATTGTATTTTTTATTTTATTAAATTAAAATTTCAAATTTAATATATAAGCTAATATATATGTAATGTATTATTTATTAGAAACGATTTATATATGTAATGTATTCAATGTATTAAAGCCACATTAATTTTAATAATTTAAATTTTTCTTATTTTTCTTATAAATTCAAATTTCTCAAATTGTTAAAATTTCATATTTAATTTTTTTTAAATAAACCCATTTAATACATGGGTCTCACATCTAGTTAACAATTAACAAGGATTTTGTCTGTCATGTGTTGTTGCGATGTCAATCCGATTATTAAATTGACTTTTCAAGATTGTACTGATAAAAGTTAGATTCTGTTGCATTTATTGTTAGATAAATATATAAGGTTGGTATTACTGACGAACTACCAATATATTCCATCGAATGAAAACATATTATATGTGAACAAATTCATTTGCGCGAAATGTACATAAAAATAAACACAAAAATGTTTAAAAAATCAAAATTTATACCGTAAGGTCACAATAACATAGTGAAAATGATATTTTTAAAGGTCAAAATGACATTTAAAAAAATGAAAGGGTGAAAACTATAATTCTACAAAATATTTTAAAAGTAGAGAATCAAATTGAAATTTCGAAAAGTATATAGTGGAAAATGTAACTATTCAAAATAGATTATATAGATATAAATGAAAAGTATTATTTTTACAAATATAATTGGAAGTGTGGCAACATATGGGTTGTGTCTTTGGAATCATCGTTGCAAATTAATATAGTTATAACTATCTTTGGTGATTGAAAAATTATAAATATTAGAAATAACTCAATGATAGTTTTTCAACACACCTATTACGCTTTCATTATAATCCAATATCAAGCAACATGAAAATAAAACTACATAACACAACTACTAAATGTCTAAATTAATTAAAAATTATCATCCACAATGTTAACAAAACCCGCAACATTTCCTACCATGTTCCTACCCCTTAACTTCCATCTTCCTCATAACCAACACCAACACCATCATCACCGTCACCATCACCATCATCAACAACATCACCACTATAACCGCCACCCGCACAGTCACTGTTGCACCATCCTTCTTCAATCCAAGCAATCTTTCGACTACACCTTCACCACCATCACCACCACCTACTCCGGCAGTCTCGCTACTACCTCTTTCCTTCTCCAACCGCGGGCCCACAACCCTACGACCACCACCACCACCATCAACGCCATTACCTTTTTCCTGGTTGACTCTATCCAGTACCGCTTCAGTACTATTATTAGCAGAAATCCCAACCGGAACTCGTAACCTCATACCACCACCTGCAACCGCAGTGTCACTACCTATAAGACCTTCCACTAGGCCACGATCCAGTCTACCACCAACACCACCGCCATAACCAACAATTCCAGTGAGATGATCGTCTCCAAAGACATCAAAAGGCATGACCCTAAAGTAATCCAACCGATTTGGGTCCCGCCCGAACTCTTGGTTTTCATAATCCTCAGCAACATTGAATAGATTTGGAGGGCGGAATTGTGAAAATCCATCACATATAGGGTACGATGCTGCTGCTCTCCTATGAAAATCATGAGAATAAGTTTGTCCAAAATGGGCATAGCGTCCATTGCCAATAAAAGGGTATACCTTTTTTTCTGTTTCTATACTAATCATTTGAGCATCCTCATCGGTGGCTAATCCCTGAACTTGTTCACCACCGATAACATTACCATTATCATCGCTAGCATTAATTCCGGGGAAATTTTCTTCCGCATCAGTTGAAATTCGGATTTTCTTATTTCTCATTTCTCCTAATCCGACTTTTTGCTCTGCCATGATTTGGAAGATAATAGTTTATTTGTTTCACATAGTTCTTTAATTACATCCATTATTTATTTCTCGTGATTCAACTGTCCTTCACGTAGAGGACAAAAGTTTCACCCACGGCCGTCTTACTAGGAAAGTCACCAGCGCTTTCTTTCTTCTTTAATGTAGATTAATTTTTATAAGTTGATTACGATATGTGAAAATGACCAATACATGTTTTGGTGAATTATCGAAATAGTTTATTATTTCTTCTTTGTAAAAAAAGATTGATTACCGGCAACCCAAACCCGGCTCATCTTAACCCCAGCCTCCAACGGGCACTTTAAAGGCTCACTCAACTCAGCGGATGTGGCTAATGGAGGGCCAGGGATTCAACCTGTGACCTGTTTGTTTGATATTTTAATGGGGGACTGATACAATCTTGAAATGAAAGTACATGAATATGGAAATATGGAAATATGTTTTTTTTTTTTTCAAATTAAATTTGGTATTGTGTGTAACTATGTGCTTCTGAATGTGACTGTGTGTTGAAGTGATTGAATCTTGAAATGAAAATATGTGAATCTAAAAATATGAAATATGCTTATTTAAATTAAAATAGGTATTTCGTGTATGTAATTGTGTCTAAATCCATGTTTGATACGTTTTTTTTTCATGGACAGGTATTGCATTGTTGTTTTGTTATAGCATCCTAAGTTAAAGAATTAGCATACTATTTTTGATTTTGAAAAGTACAATATAGTAATCGTAAAATGCTAGGTGAGAACAAGAAATGGCAAGTAATTTAAAGGGAAAGAAAGTTTGAATTTTTTTTTTACCGATCGGTCATCATCTACATACCATTATGGTAATTTTGGTGATAACACATATATACTTACTTTGAAATGTTGGTTAGTTGTTTGAATTTAGAAAAAAAAACAAAAGAAAAACAAAACTTCAAAAATGGTCCCTATGGTTTCCGAAAATATCAAGTTTAGTCCCTAAGTTCAAAAAACCTCACAGATGGTCCCTGTGGTTTCAAAACTTTTAACAAATGGTCCTTCCGCCTAACTCCGTCAGTTTTCTACCGTTAAGTGAGGGGCATTTTCGTCATTTGAATACATAGGGATCATTTATGAGGTTTTCTCTATTTAAAAAAAAAAGAAAAAAATATATATAATTATTTAATTAAAGGGCCCCACCCTCTCTCTCTCTCTCTCTCTCTCTCTCTCTCTCTCTCTCTCTCTCTCTCTCTCTCTCTCTCTCTCTCTCTCTCTCTCTCTCTCTCTCTCTCTCTCTCTCTCTCTCTCTCTCTCTCTCTCTCTCTCTCTCTCTCTCTCTCTCTCTCTCTCTCTCGTGGGTCTAAGAGATGCATCAAAAAGCTTGCACAATGTGATGGTTAGTTTGTACTCCTTTGACTTTCAACAAGCCCAACATTGGAGAAATTGACTCCACTTTCCCATTCACCATTCTTCTGAGATTACAAGACTCGATCCAAGTATTCATGCTCCAGTTGAAGAAACCCACCATCGCGACTGCCTGTTGTTTTGCGACATCCTAACCACCGCCACAACTGTTGTCTTCTGAATCTCTTCCATCAACCTCCTTTTCATCTCCAAACTCACTCCCTCTCTTTGGTTCTCACTCCACCAACGAAGAGGGCCACCATAGCCGTCTGTGGCAGCCTCTCCGGCTCCTCCTGTCGTGACCCACCACCATCAAACACCCCGACACCACTGCTTCCTTCCACCTATTGCCTCCACTCCATCATCCACTTGCCATCACCTCCGCCAAGAAACACCGGTTGCCACCTCGTCTTTCTCTTTGTTTCGACGAGCAACACCAATCCCCGCTACGGTAAGTGTCGACCGACCACCAGCAGGCTTCTCCCCTCCCCCCCGCTCATCTTCCCGTCGAGATCAGGCAGAAAAGAACTAGCAGAAGCCCCAGAGCAGCGCTGCTGCACACTGCCGCCATACATAGCCACCACATACCACCGTCTTATGGAGAAGATGGTGGCTCGATTACCACTGGTCCGGGTCGTAAGGGGGAAATAGGGGAACCCAGATTGAGTTCGTGAAATCCGGGTTTGTTGGTATTACTTGCATCGAATATAACTGATTGGTGGGTAGATGTGGGATTTTGATTAAGAAGGAAGAGAGGAAGAATATGAAGTGTTCATCTTGGGTAAAAAGAAAAAGGAGAAGGAGGTGGGGGTATACGGTGGAGAGAGAGAGAGAGAGAGAGAGAGAGAGAGAGAGAGAGAGAGAGAGAGAGAGAGAGAGAGAGAGAGAGAGAGAGAGAGAGAGAGAGAGAGAGAGAGAGAGAGAGAGAGAGAGAGAGAGAGAGAGAGAGAGAGAGAGAGAGGGTGGGGCCCTTTAATTAAATAATTATATTTTTTTTTTTCTTTTTTTTAATAGAGAAAACCTCACAAATGGTTCCTGTGTATTGGAATGACGAAAATGTCCCTCACTTAACGGTATAAAGCTGACGGAGTTAGGCGGAATGACCATTTGTTAAAAGTTTTCAAACCACAGGGACCATCTGTGAGGTTTTTTGAACTTAAGGACTAAATTTGATATTTTCGGAAACCACAGGGACCATTTTTGAAGTTTTGTCAAAAAAAATTATTTTCTCCGGTTTGTATAAGTCTCACCACATAATAATCGCAAGGTAAAAATCATTACCTTGATTTTCGGTTTTCATGTATTTTATTTTCAATTCTCTAAGGATACTTCAAACTTTTTAAATAAAGATTGCAATCATTGCTCTTGATAGAAATAACAATATATTTTCATTGATTTTTTATTGTAGCATCTAACTTTTCTTTCATTTTATTGCAGGACTGAACTTTGAAATAACTAACCAATAGTGGTTTTCCAATACAAAACAATTTTCAATGTTGTAATAAGAAAAAAATTAATTATCATGCTTGACCTGAATTTCTGATTAGAATGTTCCTAGCTAAAACTCTAAGATTGGTTAATGCCATATAGACATGATTACATTCGATACATCACAAAGAGAATTTTTGGTCTTGATTGGCCATATTTTTTTTAAGAAACTGCCAACCATATATTTAGTAACCTCCAAAAGAATCTAGAGAAGAAAAAACAAATTGCAAAGAGTTTAAAGGGTATTGTAGCCAATTAATCCAATTGAAAAGCATTTCCTATTTTTCCTATAATACCATAAAAAAAGAAAACTCTCTAACAGAATAAAAAATTTCACTTTTCTTCATTTGTCATGTTCCGAACAGCAAATCCTTCCTAAATCTCCAAATACACCATATCGAAGCACAAACATTGCATCGATAATAACCTTTTTCTCTTAAAGAAAGCAACCCTTGATTGGCCACCATTAGATGCACTTTTAGCATCGGATTACATAATACTTTGTAAGCTTCAATATTGTTTAATCTGAGCTCCAATGTATGTTTTAGATTAAATGAAAGACATACCAATATACTTTTATTTTATTTATTTAATATAGTATATTGCTTTCTTTTCTTTCTAGTTGTGTTCTTTGGAAATTCTCTGAGAATATCATTTCCATACAAATACAAAGCGTTTTTAAAGCCTTCAATATGTTAAATAAAAGTTCTTATCTTTGAAAAGATACACTACAACAAACGGGACATATAGGGACGACAATTGTCGCCTCTATAGGTTCAAAAAGTCGTCCCTATAGGTGTATGGGGCGATATGTTGTCCTTATAGCTCTCGTCTCCATAGCCCCGTCGCAATAGATCTGTATTGTCGTCACTAAAAAAACTCGTCGCAATAGCACACCTATAGAGATGACATATCATCTCTAAAGGGTTCGTCACAATACTTTTTCCCATCACCATAGATAAACCTATAGAGACGACATGTCTTCTCTATAGATAAAACTATACACACGACATACACCTACCTATAGCAACAACAGATTGTGGCAGTAGATTCTCCTATAGAGACGATTTGTCGTCTCTAAAGGTATGTCAACATGTTTTCAGTTACACCCTGCTTTTTTTTCTATGTATTTTACCAGTTTTCACAATCTCAAAATAGCTAAAACAGTGTATTTACAAAATAGCTAAATCAATAAATTCAATTGCAACAAATAATGCTAAATGATTTTATTACATGTTTTAAAGCAGTACAAATTGAAGGAAGATTCTCAAACATTACATGTTTTAGAACTGTACTAATTCAGATCTACCAAACTTTACATCAAATTCTTCACTTGTCAGCACTCCCAATTTCATAGCAAGCTTTTGCAAGTGAACATTTGAAAAATATTGCAACAATTACATAAGTTATTGTTTGGAATTACCATGATCAAAATGAACAGTGATAATCACCTGAAGATCAATACAAATTTCAACTTTCATTTTTGTCCCTCTAAATAAAAAGTAGAGCTTTTTTGTTAAATATACTTTCAGCAGTAAAGATGCAGCTTGCCACCAAAAGGTTTCCTCCTTGCTTTAGAGCACTAGGATGAATAATTCATATGAACTATATCATATTGAAGGGAAATTTTTCTGATTTTTATGGAAGCCACGTTGCAGTATTGTATTTGTATAGCTTCTAGATAAAGTATCCAATACCTGTAATATATCAGGACTCTTTTACTCTTCTGCTGCAGAAATAATTGCTTCAACCCCTTCAATATTATACCTCTTTTCTGCATCCTACACATAATAATATAAAAAAACACAAACCAAAATGAGGGATATAACATGAATTGTCCCTAGGTTTGCAGTAAATGGCCCGTTTGGTCCTTAACTTATGTTTCTAAGTTGGACTGTCCCTATAGTTTGATTTTGTTTTACAGTTAGTCCCTTCCATACCTGAAATGACTGATATAACCTTTGCATGTTATTTTAACATTTTAATTTTTTAATTCTATTATTTTTATTAATATAACTATAATTAAAGTTCCCACCTTAGATCAAAACAAATTTATTTATTCCCATTTACCGTATCCTTCTTTCCAGCCGGCAAGAATGATTCATCGACTTCATCCTCTCTGCCAGAAACGATGACACCATGAAAACTCCATGCGTATCTGCCCCATGCCCCTCTCATCGGAAACCTTCTATTGAGGATATGCACCTGCGTTTTCTGATCACAGAAACCATCGATTTTATGGCTAATGGCGATTTTTTTTTTTTTTTTTTTTTTTTTTTTTTTTTTTTTTTTGTGTTTTTAGAGTTGGGTGGTTAGAACATTTATTCAAACAAATCAAATTCAACCCAGATCTAAACAACGCTTCTTTGTGTTCTTGAATTAAACCTATAGAATATAAGAAATTATGAGAAAACGTTTTGTGCTTCAAAGGGTCATTTTCTATAGATTTATGCGTTTTTATATTACTTCCTTCTGTTATGAAGATTAAATCCTTGAGTTATGAATTGAAGGAGTTGAGATGAAGATTGGGAGAAGGTGTGAGAGGGAAAGTGGAGGTCGAAAGGAGGTGACCATCTAGAGCTGTCAGAAACCTCCGCCTAGCCTTCCCTTTCTCGTTTTCCTCCCCTACAATCAAACCCGTCCCGTTCTTCCTCTGTATGAGAGACTCGTTTGATCAAATCTAAACTAATTATTTACATAAAAACAAAAACAACAACCGAAATCTGTCTGGCATTACAAAATCAGAGAAGAATATTTGAGAAAAAAGGTTAGAATAAGAGATGCTACTTGATGCCTTTATCCCTACAGAGAATTGTGGAAGATTAAGTTACAGTTCGAATTTAGTGTTAGCAGAAGAGATGGGGAATAAAGGTGGGGAAAGGAAATCATCGATGGTGATATGTGCGGCAGTCAAAGCGGCGGCGTAAATGATGTTTCCGACGAAAATCTAGAATTGTGTGTCATGTTTCTCTTCCTCCGTCGGCAGAACAGAAGCGACGATGTCTTTTGAAAGTGGTCGCTGGCGGTGGTGGGTAAAAGTTGGTCATCAGTTGACCGTCGTGGTCGATGATTTCGGTGGTGGTCCGGAGTTTCATTAAATGAAGGAATTGAAAGGAAATGGAAGGATGATTTTCCCTCCTAACTTTCCTTCCGATTTGGGAGGATTCTGAAAAAAAGAACAAAATAACTAATTTTCTTTTCATTTGTCTCCTTATTTCTTTTCTCTTCTCTTTCTTTTCTTTGCTGCAACTCGGGAGCGGGGTGTTAGGGTTTAAAAGAGAGATCATAATCATATTAAGTGGAGTAAATTAAACGAATGGTCCCTATGGCTTAGGGTAATTTGCACGTTTGGTCCCTAACTTATTTTTTTAACTCGGAAGGTCCCTACAGTTTGTTTTTGTTACACGCTTGGTCTCTGTCTTGCCTAAAAAGACTATTTTGCCCTTGATTTTTTAATTTATTTAAATAAACACACCCCCAAGCGCGTAACAAAAATAAATAGTAGGGACCAAGCGCGTAACAAAAACAAACAATAAGGATCTTCTAAATTAAAAAAATAAGTTAGGAACCAAACGTGCAAATTACCCTAAACCATAGGGACCATTCGTGTAATTTACTCTATTAAGTTGGGAAAAGAAGGTGTAGCTAAATGGGGAGTGGGGACGATGGTGGAATCGCTGGCGTTGGGGATCAATTTTATTCATAAAAAGTATTTTTTATTTATTAAATGTATTTTTATAAAACAAATAAGACATAAATAATAAAAAAATCAAAATAAAATAAATAAGGAAAATATAATCATTTTACGTCTGATAGGGACCAAACGCATAACAAACCAAATAATATGAACGGTCGTAGTTAAAAGAATAAGTTAGAGCTAAACACGCAAATTATATCAAACCATAGAAACCATTCGTGTAATTTCCTCTAAAGTCGATCAATGATAGTTTTTCGAAACATATATATTACGATTTAATTAATTATAATCCAATATCAAGCAACATGAAAATAAAAATACATAACATATCTAATGAATTAATTAAAAGTTATCGTCCACCATGCTAACACACCCGTTACTTTTCCCACCATCCTCCTACCACTTAACTTTTACCTTCAGTCTTCACCATGACAAACACCAACACCAACACCACCATAACAATCACAATCATCACCATCAACAATATCATCACTATAACCGCCACCACTGGCACAGCCACCGTTGCCCCTCCCTGCTTCAATCTTTCGACTACAGCATCACCACCATCACTATCATTATTACCAAAAACCACAACCGGAACTTCTCGTGTGTTGACACCACCATCTGCTCCGGCAGTGGCACTACTACCTCTTTCCTGCTCCAGTATCGGGCCTACAACCCCACGACTGCTACCGCCACCACCGCCATTAACCCTTTCCTGGTTGAACCTTTGCATTATTGCTTCACTAACATTTTTAACAGAAACCCCAACTGGAACTTTTCGGAATCTTATACTGTCACCTGCAACCGCAGAGTCACTGCCTCTAGGGCCTACCTTCCACCACCTGTTGGTGGGCAGGGCTAATTTAGTAACAGGGGTAAAAGAGGAATGAAAAGTAGCAGAATGCTTAACGCTTTATTAATATGACTGAAAGCTGTTACAGAGATTGCATCTAAAATGAAGTTAAACTAAGATACTTAAATAGGCTAAAAATAACAGAAAATCAGAAAACACAGCAACGTTCTTCAACAACTCAACGTGCCTTTTTATTCTCCTAAAATACCTGGTTAACATTGACTAACATTCTCCCCCTCAATGTTGACCTTCTTCTTCAGGTCCTCAACACCACTTCTGTTCCTTCTTCAACCCCCAAATGAATCATAGTCTCACTCTGGTCACTTAGCTTGGTTAAGCCTCGCAATTTCTTGACAAAGCCTATACACCCAAAAACCTTAAGGTGTTCAACCGACGGCTTTGAACCCTTCCAGGCCTCATATTGAGTCACATCCTTGAGTGCTTTTGTTCCAGTCCTGTTCAGCAAATACACCGAGTGTCGCACCGCTTCACCCCAGAATTGATCCGACATCGTCATGGCCTTGAGTAACGACCTCGTCATCTCCCGAACCGTTCGATTGCGGCGTTCCACTACGCCATTTTGTTGGGGCGTATGTGGAGCCGTTAGTTGTCGTCGTATTCCATCTCCTTCACAAAACTCCAAGAACTGGCTGGAGTTAAATTCTCCCCCACAGTCGTTTCTTAGCATCTTGATCTTATATCTACTCTCTTTCTCTATTTGTAATTTGAACTTCTGGAACATCCCAAACGCCTCGTCTTTGGTTTTGATCCGGTACACCCACATGTATCGGGAATAATCATCCACAATTAGTAAAAAATACTGATTTGTCGCCCTTTGTTGCAGGTGTGATGGGTCCACAGAGATCTGCGTGTAACAGTTGAAGCGGTTCCTTAGCTCTCCATTGGGCCGACTTTGGAAAGCTTTGTCTAGATTGCTTAGCTATCATACATCCTTCACACACCTGTGCTGGATGAGTTACTAGAGGCATTCCTGTCACCATCTGCTTTCGTGTCATCTCTTCCAGCATTCTGAAATTCGTGTGGCCCATACGTGCATGCCATAGCCATGAGTCATCAACCATATTCACAGCCAAGCACGTAGGCTTCCCAGGTGTGAGTTTTATCTTATATAATCTATTTCTTGACCTCTGTACCTTCATGATCAAACACCCAGCTTCATCATACATCCTCAGGAATTCCCTCTTCATTCCTATATCATATCCCTCCTCAGTCATCTGTCGTAGGCTTATTATATTGCTATGTAGAGCTAGAATATAAAATACATCTGGGATAATGAACTGATCACCATTTTTGCAATCAAACAGTAAAGTTCCTTTTCCTTTGACAGGAACCTTAGAACCGTCTCCAAATCTTACTTGTCCAGTCACTTTTCCATCTAGTTCTGCAAATAAATCTTTAGAACTAATCATGTGTTACTAGCCCCATTGTCTAGGTACCACATGTTGTTATGTTCTCTTTCCTTTAACTGGTTTGGATACACCTTCTCCTCATTCAGAAGAACCATACTTGCTTCTTCTTCTCCATGTACAGTTAACAGCAGGGCAGGTCTATCTTCATTTGCAGCTAAGTTCACCTCCTGATCTTGCTGCTTCTTGGCTTTACATTCAGAAGCATAATGGCCAAGTTCTTGGCACTCGAAACACCTTATATGGATTTTGTCTCGTGGCTTCCGGTTGGAGTTATTTGCTTCCTGTCGTGAACTACCACCAGAACGTCCGCCTCTTCCACGAGTTGACCCCCGACCCCGTGAACCACCTCTTCCACCTCTGTCACTACATGTACCTCTGCCCCGACCCCTGGTCTTGCTTGGACTTCGATGACTTGTGGAGCCCTCAGATTTTGCAAGTAACGGGGCATTATCACAACCTGAGTTTGCCTTCCGGAGCCGGAGTCGGTCTTCATAAGCCTTTAAGTGCCCAATTGCCTCCTCAAATGGCATAGACTCCAGATCGGAGCTTTGCTTAATTGATGCCACAAGATTTATAAACTTTTCCGGGACAGTATCAAATAGCTTCCTTACCAATTCTTCATCTTCCAGAATTGCCCCTGCACTTCCAAACTTTGAAATCATAACAGATAACTTCCCTGCATATTCATCTATGGTCTCCGTTTCCTTCATCTGGAGTGCCTCAAATTCGATTTTCAGTACCCGTAACCTTGCCTTTTGGACCCTCTCTGCACCCATAAATCGTGACTTTAGAGAGTTCCAAACCTCCTTGGCTGTCTTCTTCTTCGCTGCCTGTGCAAGCATCTCTTCTGGGATCGACCGGAAGATGAAAGCTCGAGCCTGCTTACTCCTTTTCTCATCCACAACCTCACCGGTTGGTGGCTCAATGGCATCCCACAAACCATGGGCATCTATAATAGCTTGCATCTTTATCGACCATGTATTGTAATTTGATGAGGTTAGCATCGGGCATTGAAGGGGGTATGGGCTGTCTTTGGGTGGATTAGATGTTGAAGCTACTGTCATGGTGTCGTATCTAATAATCTTGGGCATACAAACGATCAGAACCTTTAAGCTCTGATACCACTTGTTGGTGGGCAGGGCTAATTTAGTAACATGGGTAAAAGAGGAATGAAAAGTAGCCGAATGCTTAACGCTTTATTAAAGTGATTGAAAGTTGTTACAGAGATTGCATCTAAAATGAAGCTAAACTAAGATACTTAAATAGGCTAAAAATAACAGAAAATCAGAAAACACAGCAACGTTCTTCAACAACTCAACATTCCTTTTTATTCTCCTAAAATACCTAGTCAACATTGAGTAACATTCTCCCCCTCAATGTTGACCTTCTTCTTCAGGTCCTCAACACCTATCACCACCACCACCACCACCGCCGCCATAACTAGAAAATCCAGTGAGATGATCATCTTTATGGACATCAAAATGGAGTGACTTTGAAATAATCCAGTCTATTTGGGGCCCGACCGAACTCTTGGTTTTCAGAAACCTTACCAACGTTCTTGAATGGATTTGCATCAAATCTAGAGTGCCTTGGTGCTGCGCCTTGATATTTAAAGCCATGAAGTCCATTACTATTATCTTCCCTTTTAGGTTGATTGTAAACTTTTTCGCCGCCACCAAAAGTTATGTTTTTGCAATTCTGATCAGGAAGTAAAACATCGAAACGGCTATCGCGAATAAATGGGGTTACTTTTGTTGATGTTTATGTACTGATCTTTTGAGCATCCTCATCGGCGGCTAATCCCTGAATTTTTTCACCACCGACGACATTACTAGCACTAGCACATCCCGGGAAGTTTTCATCGGCGACAGTTGAAATTAGGCGTTTCTTATTTCACACTTCTCCTCCGTCTATTTGCTCCCTCATAATTTGGAAGTTTTACTTTGTGTGTTTCCTCACTTTGCCTCCATTATTTATTCCTTGACATTTAAGAGACCTTCGTGTACGGACGACTTTTTGACCGACGTCATCCTTACTCGTACGGACGACTTTTTGACCCATGCCATGCACGACTTTGTGACATTGGTTGAGATATACGAAAATCAACAAAACGTGTTTTGGTGAATTATCTAAATAGTATATACTACGTATTAATTAACAATTGAAAATAGATGTTTTTAATTACACTGTTATATATATATATATATATATATATATATATATATATATATATATATATATATAGCTGTTCATATGTTTAAACTAATTATATATATATATATATATATATATATATATATATATATATATATATATATATATATATATATATATATATATATATATATTCTCTCTCACGGATCTTCGACCTTTCGTCCCAAATCGTGAGTACTTCTATCTAAGAGTATAATAGGGCTTGTTATGTGTCTAATAACCAAGAAATCATAAGAAAACAACAAGATCAAAGAGTTTACGGCCCAAGAACACCTTGGACCGTAAACCCTTCTTTAAGGGCCAAAAGTGTGCCCTAGTCCATTCCTTTCATTATGAAACTAGCCTAGACTCGTACCCTAATGTGTGTAGGACTTGAAAGCAAAAAAACACCATGTCCATAAGAGATTACGGCCGCAAAACCTAAAGGAATTGGTCCTAGGGCCGTGAACTCCTCAAAGGAGTAAAAGGGTGCCCTAATCTCTTCCAAGGACTAAACCATCAAGTAGAAATACTTCTAAGGGACATGTAAGGCTTCAAATAGCAAATGATCAAGGGCTTAAGATATTACAGCTGTAAACTCAAGGGTTTACGACCGTAAACTCCTTTTGTTATGGTTCTTGGGGAGTAAACTCAAGAATGGGGTCCTTTGGAACCCTAAACCCACTAGCTTTGTCCTACAACAACTTAGATGAAATCCTTAGGGCTTATAACACTTATATAAGGTGTTTAGCATGTTCTAGGATGTCTTAACATTTTCAATTAGTAGTTAAAGACTAATTGGGTACATATATGTGTGATTATATGTTAACTAGGATCTTTGGGTGTGTACAAGTCTTCACTTGACACTTAGCAATCCTACATCGTTCAGTTCATCCAAACCACCATCTACAGGTGAGTTCATACCCCTTAATCAATGTTTTAAATGCTTTAATGGGGAGGGGGATATAAGTAGAAAACAACATGCTATAGAATCAATCATATGTGATTCATAACTGTGTTTTCATCCAACAGATTTCACATGCTTTAAAATGTGATAGATGAAATCGTTTTCTGTCTTAAAATGTTTTGTTATCAAATGATTACCTTTGAAATGTTTATAAAATGACATCAAGTCATTGTTAATTATTATTCAAAACTATTAAATGTTTTACAAAACCTTTTTCATGTCCTTGGTCAAATCTATATCTATACACTTATGTTCATATATATATATATATATATATATATATATATATATATGTATTGATATGACAACTTTCATTCTTCATTTAGTTCCCACACTCTTGTGTAGCAAGGGTGTATAGACCTTCATGGACCACAAATACATTCCAGTAAAATATTATAAGGATAGTTTAGGGGATACAAAACATTATTCTTATTACAAGGAATCACACCAGAGTCAGTTCATTCATGAGTCTATACTAAATGCTATATGAAGAGATACACTTACATGGATATACTTACATGGATAATTGTACCTAGAAACTATATGATGAGTTACTATTACAAACGATACGTGTAGATTAGTTCTGTCTATCCTAGTACAAAAGGATAATATACGGGACTAACCATTCTGGCACCCACCTATTAGAAACAGAGGTAATGAACATCTACGGATGCCTACGGTTAATACTTATACTAGGGGTACCTTTACGGGACTAACCATTCCTTCGACCTGCTGTTAGCTACAGAGGAAAATGAACATCTATGGAGGTTCAAGGTTAATACTTTTCGGCATTCACGATGTCGTGTTTATCCTAATATAAAAAGATAATGCTCATATATGGCTATATTTACCCTATTACTTTTATTTTGTGATATTTTCACATAAACGATGAGGTAGACTATATATTGTTAATAGTAGTCATACAGGGGAAAAACCATCTTTGTTACAACAATACATTCATGTCTTGGTAGAAGACTACTTTCAAAACATTCGGGTCTTGGAAGAAGACTACTGTTATACTAGTAGGAAATATGGGATTTTCTTGGGTTTTCACACTTATATCAAATGTTTCATTCAAAACATTACATGGCATTCATAACAACTTTCCAAAACTGAGCAATGACACTTAAATACTTATGAATTCACCAGCTTTATGCTGATCTACTTTTTCAAAATAACTTGTATTCTCAGGTCACCAGTAGACAAGTACGATGACCAGGTTTTGAGAAGACGGAGCACAGAAAAGACTCATCCTTTATTTTGATTACATATTTTGGTGTCTTATTACAATGAAAGAACATACATGTATTAAAACTTTACTTTTAATGAAATGGATGATGTTGTTGCTTGTTTACTACTTTACACTATTATGATACTTCACATGACGTCCTCCACCCTTGAACGTTTCCGTCGTTCTTGGTTTTAGGGTGTGACAGAATCGTTAGCAAAAATCTCATTGAGAACTTGTTTAGTCGTTTCACCACCACCTACAGCAGTTGGGGTGTTATCGCTCTCTTTCTCAGGTGTCGGGCCTACCACTTTATCATGATCACTTATAGTACTACCACCATAATCATAGCTAGCATTTCGATTGAGATGACCGTCTCCATGGATATCTAAAGCAGCGACTCTAAAGTAATCGAGCATATTTATGACGGATGAGTACAATTATTAATATTGATTGCTTGTCAGCTCATGCACTGCACTGTCCAACCTTTTGACCGAAAAACATTAAAGATTTAAATCAAACTAGTAAAAAAGCTTGCGAGTTTCCGCGCACTTCCACGTGCTTGCTAAAATAACAATTTTATATGGCTAAACCTAAAGGAATCAAGGGTTGGAGATGGGTGAGTCTACACTTTCATAACTGCACATTAGCTTGAACTCGTAGTAAAAACGTCTTGTGTTCTTGCTTTGTCCAAGGAACACCTGAAATTCCATAAACAACCATCTGTTATTGGTGATAGCGTTTAACTAATGTAAGATAGTTAGGTTATCCCTACTATGATCACGCCAACAATAGCAATTGCAACCTAAAAAAAATAGCAACATAGTTTCATTAATTTGTTTATTATAGCATTTTATTTTTAAAGTAGAATGCATTAATAAGAAAGAAAGTGAAAGTAGATTGTTATAAAGCAAAATAAATCAAATAACCTCATAAGTTTGAGCAACTGATCTTTAACTTTAGTGTTTGGAAAAATAGTTTTAAAGTGTGTGTGTATTTTTCTATATAAACTTTCTTGACTATAAGGCTTTTAATATGACCACTTAAGATGAGCACAGATGAAATGATAATAAAAAACATTGAAGAGGGTGAGATAACTCATAAATATGATGATTTTAATATGACATCTCCAATACATGCACATATACTTTTCTTTTCTATCCGCTAATATGCTCCTTTCTTGATCCAAAAAATAACTAAATTGAGGGTCTATGTGCATGAACGAAGTTATTTAGTTTGTAAAATTTATGAATTCTAAATGCAATTTGTAACACCTCAAATTTCAAGACAAAATTTTCATTTTTAATTCTTAAAATATTACTCATAAATTCAAGTCATCACATATGTTGTAAGTTATTATCAAAACAATATCAGAGTATCCTATAATCCTCAAATCTCCAAAAACCGATGGATGTGTACAATCATGCGTCCACCTTCCACGATCCGGAGATGTACCTCAGTGAAGACCCTTCGGTCTCACGGCTCGGTGTGGACCCTCCGGTCATAGCTCAATATATATATACAGTATATAGTATAACATCATAAGTCACAAAGATAGAATGTATGATAACACATAAAGCAGATAAGACCCTCCGGTCAGCAATACAAATAAGACCCTCCGGTCAATAATATAAATAAGACCCTCCGGTCAACAACATAAATAAGACCCTACGGTCAATAAGAAAAACAAGACCCCTCGGTCACTCATGCATTACCACACATGTAAATATAGTGAGAAGACACACCTCAACACTTCGCGATTAATCCTACACTACCGATGTTGTTGATAACTACTCTCAATCTGAGCCAAACACCCAACACCGTAATCAATAACTGAACAAGGCTAGACTCCAGCCTTAGGCCCAAAGATAGCCAGATAAGCAAGCCCACTAATGACCTAAAACCATTGGGCCCACCAAGGCCCAAAAGCAAATGATTCACAAGGGCCCACTAATGGCCAAATTTTCCAAATTGGGCCCAACCGTATATGGACCTAAACCTAAAGCCCAATAATCCTTAGTCCCAAAAAGTTGATCTCAAATGGCCCAAAAAGGCCCAATGCAACAATGTGGTCCAAGAACGTGAAACACAAAACACCACATGACCAAGCCCAACTGAACGCCATACATTGGGCGTACGTTCATCTACATTGGGAGTACACGGAGAACCGGATCGCGACTTATACACGGTACGCTGGGCGTACCAACTCTTACCCACGGCGTAACTCGGCTTAACCAAAAGTAATTTCCAAACTTAACCACTTTAGTTCTTTGCAACCAAACTTCAGGGAACCTTCGAAATTCACTCTTAACTGATAAACTTGGCAAGTTTATCAGTTTACATATCTTACAGAGGCCCAACAATGCAAACTAATCCTTAAGACTCATAAAAACCACCTTAACACATGCATGGCCCATTCATAAGCATCAAACAAGCACCTTTATGATCTAATGACCTTAGAGATACTAAGAGTAGAAAATCAAAGCCCCTAGAGTGGTAGCAAACCACTAGATCTCACCCATAAGACCAAAATGCGGCCAAAACTCATTTAATACTAGATCTAAGTTTCAAATGAGCAAGGTTGGAGCTTTATACCTCTAATACTGGAAATGAAGAAGGGAGTTCAGATCTAGAAGCCTTCCCTTTGATCCACCAATCTTCATCAAGTCCTAATTCTTGAATGAACACCAAAACCCACTAAAGATGCACACAAGGAGCTTAAACCACTCTGGGAGGAGGCTAGGGTTCGAAATTATGGTTTCAGAACAATGGAGGCTGATACATGAGGGAGTCTTGAGGTTATAATGATCTTTATATAGTGCCCAAACCCTAAAAATAAGGTTTGGCATCTTGATCATTACGCTTGGCGTACCTTTAGGTACGCTGGGAGTACCGAGTTCATCCGTGCGTCACTTTGCTCGGCACATGGGACTAATCTGCCAACTTATTCCACCAAGGGCCAAACTTTCCAAAACTTCAAGTTATCGTAACTCCTTTGTTATAAGTCAATTTCTAACGAACCTTATATCCATGAAAAGGTGGCGAGAAGCCCTATGCTTCTAGCAATACATCATTGCCTTAAAGCTCCTCGAACAAAAACCCAAAAATCCTAATAGACCAAGCCAACGCCTTTACCGATACTCTTGGGGTCTAAAGCACAACCCGAACTCTATTATCAAACAAGCTACCTTATCCATATCCAAATTTGGCCTAAAATTTATCCCTTAAATCCTCAAAACCTTCTCATACTTGGATTAGGACCCACGAGCCTTAAATCACAAAACGATCCAAAACATGATGTTATAATTCTCCCCTACTTAAATTAGATTTCGCCCTCAAAATCTGTCACACCCCCAAACGAGAACGGTGGAATCGTTCGAGGGCAGATGACGTCATGTAGTATCATAACAGTTGAGTAAATAGTAAAGAAAGAAAACACAACCATCATATATATAATTTAAAAAGTTACATTGTTGATTGTAGTACATTTTTGAAAAGAAATTACATTATGATGATATAATAAGTTTGAAATTTGATGCCTTAGCGCTCCTTGATTGTGAGCTTGTTTAGTTCTTAGTTCTCGGTAGTCGATGCACATGCAAAAGGATCCATCCTTCTTCTTTACGAATAGGACTGGTGCTCCCCATGGTGAGAAGCTCGGCCTGATGAATCCTTTATTGATTAGTTCGTTTAATTGGCTGGATAATTCCTACATCTCTGTCAGGGCTAGACGGTACGACGATTTTGCTACTGGGGTAGCTCCAGGAATCAAGTCGATTCTGAATTCGACTTGACATTTGGTGGAACTCCTGGAAGATCCTCAGGGAAGACACCGGGGAACTTGCAAACATTTGGAATGTCTTTGATATCTTTCATTTACTTTTTCCTTATATACCACATGGGCTAGGAGGCATGGTATTCCTTGCGCATATATATTTGGGCTTTGATGCAAGAGATGATTTGTAAATTTGTATCGGGTTTATCACCATAAATGATAAGAGTTTCGCCATTTGGCAGATTAAGGCAAATAGCCCTTTAGTGACAAAGTATATCGGCATGGTTAAGGCTTAACCAGTCCACATAGATGATGACATCAAAGCTTCTTATAGTGATCGACATTAGATCGATTTGGAACGAGTGTTCATTTAAATCTAGCGTCCAACCTATGTATATATCGTTTGTGCTTTCTGTTTTACAGTTTGCCATTGCTACTATAAATATTTTATTAAGTGATTGGGGCTTTTTTTAAGCAAATGTATGAATTCATGGCTCACGAAATTCCTCTCTGCACCACAATCAAAGAGTATGCATGCATAGGCACTATTGAGGAGAAACGTACCCATAACCACCGCGGGATCAGCTATTGCTTCGTTCTGCCCTATTGCTAGAACTCTTCCTACACCGCCAGCATTCGTTGACTTATGGCAATCTCTCTTGTAGTGGCTAACTTTGCCACACCCATAACACACCTGGCTCACCCCGACTCTAGGAACTTGGGTGATTGGTTGTGCTGGTACCTTACAGAAACGGGCAGTGTGCTCTTTCCTTGTGCAGTTATTACAGTGCATCACCTGACAATTTTCGTTGTGATGGTAATTGCATTTGCTGCATTTCGGTAGGTTTCCAGCATATTGCTTTGCGGGTGTAGGGGTGACAGGAACAACGGTGGTAGTAGTAGCGGCATGAACTGTCACTAGTTGTTGTTTCTTGGAAGGTTCTTGCGAAGGTTGACCCTTCCTTTTGTTCCAAAACTTCTTCTTCTTCTTCTTCTTGTTGGTATTGTTGCTGTTGTTGTTGTTGTTGTTGTTGCTCTCTATAGGTTGCTTCGGAATTGCAATCATGAATCCTTGGTAGACACCATGGTCAACGAGGGATTGTGCCAGCTGTTTGGCAATATCGAAAGTAACTGGCTTGGAAGCAAGTACACTTCCTTGAATGTGGGGTCGCAGCCCCCAAATATATCTCTCGATCTTCTTGGTCCCTAGAGCAACCATTCCCGGGTAAAGTATTACCAAGTGGCTGAACCTATTGGTATAGGTGGTGATATCCAAGCCTACCATTGTAAGGCCCCAAAGTTCTTGTTCGAGCTTCTGTACTTCGCCTCTCGGGCAGTACTCTTGCACGAGCATTTGTTTCAGGTTTTCTCATCCCATGGAGTTAGTGACTTGGCATGGCCATTCCACCACGTTGGGGATCGTTCAGAGAAAGTGTAGGAAGAAAATTTTACTTTGCTCCCTTCTTGGCATGAGTAGATCTCAAATACTGCTTTTGTTTTCTCTATCGATTGGGATAGAGCCATAACTCCTCTAGTCCCATTAAAGGATATGGGTTTGCTGTTGGCGCAGTCCTTGTAAGTGCATTCACCGAAACAACCTTGGTGTTGGCCATTAATAGAGCTATTTATTCCTACTCACGACCCGTTGTTACTCGTTTGTGCCATTGCTGCTGTAACAGCAGCTGTTACGGTAGCCTGGAAAACAACATTTTCCATTAATGGGGTGGTGGTGGAAACTTACAATAATAAGTGTATGATTTCCTTAGTGTTTTAAGAGCTTAATGAAATGCCAAATGAAATAACAAATGTGTGTCAATCTCATTGATATTAATATTTGATACATTGATTAGGAAAATTTGACCTTAACACAGGTCTAGAGTACATCAATGAAAATGGGAAAATTCGATAGCATTCAGACCCTCGAATTGTGTACTCAAAATATGTCGGGTTTACATACATAAAGGAAACAGTAGCACCAACGCTCACTTGATAAGTATATACATAGCGCAAAAAGTATGCGCTCTACTCCAAGAAGGTGGTAAGCTGCGGACCATGGTATGTTGTTGTGGAAGTTCGAGCTCGAGCTACTTGACGTTCTGCCTCAATGACGCGCCTCTCCATTGCGGCTTGGTTTTTCCGAAACTCCCTTACCTCGGCTCTAGCAGCGGTAATGTCCTTCTGAAGGGAAAGGTGTGCTCTATTGTTCGATCATGTTCTTCGTCCAGGCGACGAAGACGTACCGCCGTGATTTGGGCAGTGTCATCAACATCCATGATTTGGTTGGCGTTTACCCTTTCTTGGTCGCCTTGATTGACGAGGCGACGAACCATGACAGGGAGTGCTCTGTCAACTGAAGCTCTGTTATCGAGGTTATAAAAGCCTTTTCCCATGCCTTAGGGTGGACGTTGTCCTTGGTCCTTGCTCCATTGTTTCATATCTATAGCTAGTGGGGCGCCAAACCCTGAAAGTTCCATCAGGAGTTTGGTGCCTTGTGGGGAGGGTTGTAGACCTCGGGTTATGAGATAGTTCCCTCATTATCTGCTTCCTCTTCCTCTTCATTGGGATCCTCTTCGGGATCCTCTTCTGGATCTTCCTTAGGAACCTCTTCGGGATCCTCTTCTGGATCCTCCTTAATCCAACCTCCATTGCCCTGGTTTGGGTAGTAGGGATCCCCGGGGATATGAAATCTTGCCATTTCGTCTGATCGAGAACAGAGATAAGAGAGTTATATATCGAATTTGAGTGTAAAGAGAAATTTTATGATACGACCTACTCCGATTCCTCCTATAATGACCTAGTGTATACTAACTACATACAATCAAGATTGAATGGGCCGTTGGATATGTAGCTTCACTCCAAGCCCACATCCAAACAAGGAAAAGAGCCTAAAGCGAAATCATAAATCCTAAGCCCATGCAACCTATGTAACCTTAAAGTATGCACTTTGCAATTATAGCCCTGTTAGTGAAAGTTTTTAGTTTTTATAAGGTTAATTTTATTTTAATTGTAGATCCTAGTCCTAACGAGATGTCGGGGTTTACTCGCTTGTTATAGTTTTTTTTGTGTCATAAATACTCCTATAGTATTTAAATTTGTAGGTTTGATTCTAGTGTTACTTTGGTAGGCTTTTGACTTGTTGCTCACTACGACTATTCCCCGACATATGTTGGTCATATCTTGGATAAATATCGTTGATCAGACTAATATTCATTCTAGATCTTATTACATATTCCGAGGCTCAGTTATACTGTCCAACTTATCTTAATACTTTTGTATGGTTCTAACTATGACATTAAACTGTTGCATGCATGTATTTCTACATTTATGAAAACTAACATTTAATGAAGTAAGGTAGGCTCGAAAGCGTTTTGTCAGAGAGTTTTAGTCCCTTTGCATTTATAGGTTGTATATCTTATGTGGTTCGATATACTTAGTTCACTATAAACAATGCTCTGATACCAATCTGTCACACCCCCAAATCAGAATGGTGGAATCGTTTGAGGGCGGATGTAACGCCCGTAGACCAGGGCTAGTCAATTTAGAGACGATAAGTGTCAAAAATGAGTTTTTGGTAGAAGATTATTTAGAATGAATAATCTTAACTATGTTGTAGTGGTCGTGACAAGGATTCCAGATATATAAAGAATGCCAAAATCCGAGTTATAACGAAGAAATTATGACCTGTCAAACTTTCACGACAGAACCGACACGACGTTGTGTGACGTAAAAAGTGAATTTTGATAAAAGGCTTTTTAGCCTTAGCGATCTATATGAATGTTGTAGAGTTCGTTAAACCGAGAACTTGCATAAAAAGAACGTCCAAATCTGACTTCGTATGAGGAAGTTATGATTTTTCTAAGTTTCAGCTTAACAGTATGCAGCCCGAAACTCGAATTTTAGATCGAGTGATTTTTATCCGAAACAATATAAATGGGAATCGAAGATCTCGTTAATAGTAGTGCAACGGTAAGAAGACAGACGGAAATGGACGTTGGATGAAGAAGTTATGAATTTATAACGAAGTTTTCCTGTTCTGGCCTACTAAAAATAATATAATTAAAATAAAATCAAAATTAGCCGACGGAGTCTAAACGGAAGTTGTAGAGCATAGTCACACCTACGCGTGGATATAAAGAACATCGAAAACGGAGCAAGTATGAGGAAGATATGAGTTTATGAAGTTTTTAAATAATTAAAATCTATAAATAAAATATAAATTCGGATAATACCTGAATTCGTGATGCGCCGATCCTATCCACCCGGTACGCCCAGCGTACACATGAAAGAGGTGTTATGCCCCGCGTAACCTTTGATTACGCCCAACGTAACCCGGGGTTCAGCCCCTATAAATACGATGCGACCCCCACTCGGATTGTTTGCTAATTTTCTATTCTTCCACCCTTTTCTTTCTTCCATTTGAAAAGCTTTCCCCCCGAAGCCCCTGTATCAATCCCGAAACCCGAAGCAAGTCCCGAAGCCCCGAAAATCCCAAGAAATATAGTTTTTGAGCCAAAACTCTGCCCGCGTGAAGCCTGGTTTTGGAGAAAACATCCCGGTTTCAGCGAAGAATATTATTTTAAGAGACGAGGTGTTGTTCGATCATTGTCTTATCAAGTGAGTGTATAGTCCCTTTTATAAACACGATTTTAATACAAGTATTGTTTGAATGTATTAAGTATATGTTTTGGGTGAGTGAATAGTCCCTTTCATAAACACGATTTTAATACAAGTATTGTTCGAATGTATTAAGTATATGTTTTGGGTGAGTGTATAGTCCCTTTCATAAACACGATTTTAATACAAATATTGTTTGAATGTATTAAGTATATGTTTTGGGTGAGTGTGTAGTCATTCTCTTCTAACACATAAATATGAAGTATTTGCTATTAAATACGTGCTATGTGTTTATATATTGTTGTATATTTAAGATGAGTGCGGAATGGGTGTTTTATATAGTTTTAAATGAGTTAAAGTGTATATGTATTTTATATCTACAAATATGTTGGGTAGAACATGGGTAGATGAGATAGTTGGTGTGTGATAAAAGATGAGTTTGATAATGAGATCAAGAGGTTAGTTTTAGATCCGGGAGTATGGATCAAGTAAAGAGATAAACTTGTTATTAGTCCGGAAGTATGGATTAAGACTAAGTTAATTGTCCCTAGTCCGGGAGTATGGATTGGGCATGGTTATTGATCTGAGAGTATGGATCAGATCAGGAGATTAGTTTTAGATCTGGGAGAATAGATCATGCGAAGAGATTAGTTGTAGATCCGGGAGTATGGATCAGTTGAAGAGATTAGTTTTAGATCCGTGAGTAAGGATCAGGTAAAGAGGAAGGTTTTAGATACGAGAGTTTAGATTGTGTCATTGTGAGGATTGATGGGGTGCGATAAGGGTTGCTTTTATATGGTGAAATTATATAAGTTTGTGAGTTCTAATATATATATATATATATATATATATATATATATATATATATATATATATATATATATATATATATATATATATATATATATATATATATATATATATATAACATTGTGGGATGAAAACCCTATATGCTTACCAGGCTCCCAAGCCTGACCCACTCAGTTTTCTTTGTATTATAGGTTATTGCACGAGAGCATAAGTTGGCTGATATAACGAGAGATTTTGGATTATAGGCTAGTAGTTATGTGTCACACCCCCGAACCGTCAGAAAACATCGGCGGAAACGTTCGGGGGTGGGTGACGTCATGCGTAGTATCACAACAATTGTATCATAGCAAGCGAAGTAAACACAACCATTACATTAGAATATGATTATTTACATCTGTTTGAAAACATAGTTTGTACATAACAATATATAAAAAGGGTAAAATACGTGACTCCAAAATGCTCCATCTTCTCAAAAAATTGGCAAGAGTACCTATCTATTGTTGGCCTGAGAATACAAGCAGTTTGGAATAGTATCAACATAAAGCTGGTGAGTTCATAAGTATTTAGTTTTGGTGAAAAATGTTTCTTTGATCCTTTGAATATTGTTTCCCAAGAAAATCCTATATTTTCTTATAGAAAGTGTGTTTGAACATCCATTAGTTAGTTGTTGAACAACCTGTTTATAAGAAATCGAGTTATCTCTGGAAAATCCCATATTTTCGCTTAAAAGTTGATGATTGGTTATCGGTTCTAGTCCGAGGTGTACAAGTATCTACTATACTTATATTGTTAGACGTAGTTTTCTTGAAAAACTTAGTTTGCTTCCTGTGAGGTGTATTAGCCTTATTACATAAATAAAACTAATAAATATGTGGTGAACTAAATTCTAAGGGTATTATTAATACCCTCTACTAATCAAATCGTTTATTACTTTGAGGTTGGTTCACTTGTTTCGTTATTACAAAAGTAAGTCTTCTTTATCTAGGTTGCGATTTTTATAATCATACATTAACTTGATATGGGACGTAACGGGGCCAGTATCCTTTATGACTTCGTCACCCTAGGCATGGCTGCCTAATTATAGCTAGAAGTTTAGGTGCAGGATAGTCAGTCCCATATAGATCTATACACAACAGTCACGCTCTCCCTATAAGAGATTCTGGTCACAAGTGCTAGTCGTACACTCTCGAATTCGGTTGGAGTGTTACCAAGGATGTGTCCCCAACATTTAGACTAACAAATTTACAAGTAATAATACCGAAAATCCTGTTTATGATTTGCATGAATCTATTATAAAATAATATATTTTACAACATGGTTCACAAGTTAGTTACCGAGTTTCGAAAACAGTTTCTACGAGTTGATTTCTCAATCGCTTGGTAAATTTGTTTTCCACGTTAAAAGCATACTGAAAATATAATTATCTTAGACAAAATAATATATTTTGAGCACAAGTTTCCTTGTACTTTTACTTGTATTCCCACTTGAAAACATGAAAACTCAGAAAAACGTAGGTGTATGAACTCACAGTTTGACGTGGGATTCGAGGGTAGGTTGCTAGGAATTGCTGAGTGTCAAATAAAGCCTCGGGCACAAACGGATCATATTTAGCATGTAGAAGTACATATATGTATTAGGTGAGGGCATAACAATATTTTTTATGGAAGGAAACTGTGACAACCCTATATTTTTCCAAAAGCATTGTAACGCTCGGAAGCTAAGTACAACGAAATTAACCTCGAAAATAAAGTGTTCAAGTATCTAAGTTGGGATGCATCGAATATTAGATATCATGCCAAGGTTTCCAAAAACATAAAGAACGCTCAAAACCGAGTTATATTGAAGAAATTATAACCACTCGTATATTTACGACACGACGTTAAAACAATATTTGACATAAAAAGTAGAATCTCAATAAAATGCATTTTAAAGCCTTAAGTATCTAAACAAAAGTCGTAGATCTCGTTGAAAGGTGAACGTGCATAATAAGATCGCCCAAATTGGACCTCATATGAAGAAGTTACGAATTTTCAAAGTTTCGTAACGGTAGTAGAGGGCTAAAAAACTCAGATTGAAGATCGAGTGTTATTTAGCTAACGCAATCTAAACGAAAGTTGAAGATCTCCTCAGTAGTAATAAAACAATAAAAAGACAAACGAAAACCGATGCCGAATAAAGAACCTATGAATTTTTTTTAACGACCTTTAGGAGGCCCGGCCTATTAAAAATATATCATTAAAAATAAAGTGAAAACTAGCCGACGGAGTCTAAATGAAAATTGTAGAGCATAATCTCACCTACGCGTGGATATAAAGAACGCGAAAAACGGAGATCGTACGCGAAAGTTACGGAATTTAGAAGTCGAAAGCAGGGATTACGCCCCGCGTACTAGACCCAGAGTCGAGTCCCATCGGCCCGCCCAAGCTACACTTAGCTAGCCAGGAGTTGTAAGCCATGACGCCATATTACGCCCAGCGTAACGACGTACGCGCCGCGTATGTGAGTACGCCCAGCGTACTCCAAAATTACGCCCCGCGTACTCACTCTTCCAGCACTATAAATAGATGGCATGAGCTCGAGTCTTTGCACACCTTTCTCAAATCCCCAGTTACTCTCACACACTTCCAAGCACAAGAAGCTATCCCGACGACCTCGGTTTCCGCACTCGAGCCCCGACGAAAGATTTACGCTGCAGAGATCCCCGAAGAGCCCGACGACGCAACCATCCGCGGACGAAGTTCTGCTCAACCCTAGCCTCTCTCTTCGAAACGAGTGAGTTCATACCCCTACTTTCCAATTCTTTTCACGTTTTAGGGGGGGAATACAAGTACATTACAAATCAAAGTATCATTTTTATAATATCGTTCTTATAGAGTTTTGATACAAAAATAACTTTATGTTTAAAGAGATATTATATCACCAGGTTGTTATTACCAAATGGGAACATACTTTTGGCAAACTATAATGAGCATAGTATTCAAGTGATTCATCCATTTTACATATACATCTCGACAAATGAAATGCTTTCAAAAGAAGTACAGTCTTTTATCATCATAAATCTGTTTATACCTAGTAATGTGAGACAGCTTCACGTACGTTCGAGTATGCATTATTAAGTCCTGTATTATATACCATAATCACTTGTAGGGGGAGCGTGATACTTGTGTATAGATCTATACGGGGTTGACAATCCCACACCTAAGCTGTTAGCTACAGCTAGGCCGGCAGGCCTGGGGTGACAAATGTCATAACAGTTCCAACGCCTGAAGAACGTTGTTACAGGCCATCATTGTCAATAGCATGGTTATAAAACTCACATAAAAGTATAAAAACAAGTTAGATTTACGAGACTCATACATGCATTTCAGTTTTCCATTTTATTGTTAATACAAATTTTATCACTATTATTCAAGCATGGAAAACACTAATGCACTCCAACACGGGAAACTTTTCAAATCATTTATAGAAAATATTGGATTTTCTGAAAACCTCGTTCATCGATTTACTATAAAAAAGGACATACTTTTCAATGCAAAACACTTATGAACTCACCAACTTAATTGTTGACATTTTTTCGAAACCACTTGTATTTCTCAGGGAATCAGTAATACAGGTAACCACCAGCTTTTGGAGAAGGAAACACTAAAGATGTTTTATTATTGAACATTTATCATCTCATTGTAATATTCTTTTGCTATTATGTATAACGCAACAACATACGTTTTCATTATATATGTGATGGTTGTGTTACTTTCTTTACAATATTCAATGGTTGTGATACTACGTGAAGTCATCCACCCCCGAATGTTTCCGCCATTCTGGTTTGGGGGTGTGACAGATTGGTATCAGAGCATTGTTTATAGTGAACTAAGTATATCGAACCACATACGATATACAAACTATAAATGCAAAGGGGACCAAAAACCCTCTGGTGAAACATTTTCATGAACAAAATACATTCTTTTAAAGATATACATTTTTACAAGCATGCATAAATCTCGTATCATAACAAGTTTTACTAAAAAGTATTACGGCAAGTTACGACACTACGATTGAGCCTCGGGGTATGTAATCATGTCGAGAATAAATATAGCCTGATCAACTATATTTATCCTGGATTTGACCAACGTACGTCGAGGAATGGTCGTAGTGGACAACAAGCCAAGAACTTACCAAATACAAATTAATTTAGTTTCGCCAAATTGAAATATTATAGGAGTATTATTAAAAATAGTTGTACAATTTATAGTTAAGAATAATAAGTCGTTAAATAAAATTTTCTTTTCTTATAAAGTTCTCATACATCCATCCTAGTACAGACAAATGGCCGGATTCCATTTACCAGGAGATCCCTACTACCCAAACCAAGGCAACGGCGGTTGGATAGAAGAAGACCCGGAGGAAGACCCAGAGGAAATCGAAGAAGAGGTCGAGGAAGAACCCGAAGGGGTTATCGAGGGAGAATTCGAAGTCGAAGTCGGAGAGGAATTCGAAGTTGACGAAGAGATCGAGGAGATTTCTAGCGGGACAGACTCCGAGCCAGAAGTGTACGACCCTCCCATCCCCCATCCTCCCGAAATCAGACCATATCAACCGGGACCCATTCCCATGTGGGGAAGTCACCTCTACTACTGGAGCCGCCAGCAAGGTGTACGCCCTCCTTTCGGCATGTGCCGAGATTTTTACAATGTCAGTGGGGGAAGCTCAGCTGATCGAGCACTTCCTGTTATCGTGAACGCTATAGCTACCCAGAACTACGAGACGGACAGGCAAGCAGCCAGAGATCGTGAAATCAATGCTGCTACCCAAGGTAACGCCGCTGACATCCACCGTTTGGAAGGACTACATGAGAATACCCAAATCTACACGGGAACACTTCAGAACCAAATGATAGTGGCTCTGGCAGAAATAAGAGGGATGAAGGAACAACAAGCGGATCTTGAGAGGCGACTAATGGGAGTCAAACGGTCGGATGCCGAGTCTAGCTCCAAACGCCGCAAGTAGAGCTTGTTCGATGCCCAACAATTTTGTTATAGATTAGGATTTCGGATAAAAGTTTTTCCTTTATTTCCCTGTTGTATCCGTAATCGGAGATCTCTAGGAGGATCAAATTTTCCCAAACAAGATATGCAATGTAACACACCTTAGGTGTGACCTATATGTATAAATATGAAGTATTTCTTATTATATACCTCTAAGAAATTTCGAGTTTTAAATTTCTATGCCTACCTTGAAACCATAAACTAAAGTCAAAACAAATTACAAGATGCAACTAACACACGATTGTCAAAACATTAGAAACTTATAGTATTCATTCTTATTTTTCTCTACCAGAACATGCCTCCTCGTAGATCAACACGCAGAAACTCAACTTCAACACCACCTCCACCACCTCCTCCAATTATGGACACCGTTATGTTCCAGACTGCTGTAACCGCTGCTGTAACTGCAGCAATGGCACAAATGAGCAACAAGGGATCGGGGGGAGGAACAAACAGTTTTACAAATGGCCAAGGTCAAAGCCGTTCAGGGGTATGCACTTACAAAGACTTCACCAACGGAAAACCTATTCCCTTTTATGGGACTGGGGGAGTATTGGCTCTATCTCAATGGATAGAGAAAACAGAAGCTGTATTCGAAATCTGTGCATGTCCTGAAGAAAGCAAGGTAAAGTTTGCCGCTTTTACTTTCTCTGAACGCGCCCTGACATGGTGGAACGGCCACGTCCAGACACTAACCCTGGTGGTGGCAAACTCCATGGGTTGGGAAAACCTGAAAAGAATGCTCCTTCGAGAATACTGCCCAAGAGGCGAGATTCAGAAGCTTGAACAGGAACTGTGGAACCTCTCGATGGTAGGATCGGACATAGCTGGTTACACCAATAGGTTCAGTGACTTAATAACACTTTGCCCAGGAATGTTAACCCTGGAGAGCCAAAAGGTTGAGAGATACATTTGGGGACTATCACCCCAACTTTGAGGAAATGTGCTAGCTTCCAGACCCTTGACTTTCGCAAGCGCCAAGGAACTAGCGCAATCTCTTGTTGATCATGGTGTCTGTCAAGGAGTCGCGGCGATTATGGCTGAACCAACCAAAGGGAACAGCAACAATGAAATCAATGCCAACAACAACAACAAGAAGAAATTTTGGAACAAAAGGAAGGGGCAAACTTCACAAGAACCTTCAAAGAAACAAATGGTTGCGGTTCATGCTGCTACTACCCCCACCACAACTCCTGCTACCTCTGCACCAACAAAACCATATGCGGGGATTCTGCCCAAGTGCAGCAAGTGCAACTACCATCACCATGGTATTTGTCGCGAGATGCACTGCAAGAACTGTGACAGGAAAGGGCACACAGCCCGTTTCTGTAAAGCACCGGCACGACCAATTACTCAGGTTTCTGGCACTGGAGTAAGCCGGGCATGTTATGGGTGCGGAGAGACTGGACACTTCAGGAGGGATTGTCCCAAGGAAAGAAATATTGGCGGTGGGGGAGAGTGCTGGCAGTAGGACAGAGAGAAGCAATAGCGGACCCCACGGTGGTTACGGGTACGTTTATACTCAACAACACTTATGCATGCATACTTTTTGACTGCGGTGCGGAGAGAAGTTTTGTGAGTCATAAATTCAAACATCTACTTAATCAAAAACCTCAACCGCTCAATAAAGTATTCACTGTAGAAATTGCAAACGGTAAAACAGAACACGCAAACGATTTATACGTAGGGTGCACACTAAATTTAAACGAGCACTTGTTTCAAGTCGATCTTATGCCCATTTCCATAAGAAGTTTCGATGTCATCATTGGTATGGACTGGTTGAGCCTTCACCATGCCGATATCCTTTGCCACGAAAGGGCTGTTCGCTTAAATCTGCCAAACGGCGAAACTCTTGTCATTTATGGCGACAAACCTAGTTCAAGTTTACAAATCATTTCCTGTATTAAAGCACAAAAGTATCTTCGTAAGGAATATCATGCCTTTCTAGCCCACGTAGTAGACAAATAACGAGAATCGAAAAACATTAAAGATATTCCGGAAGTCTGTAACTTCCCGGATATTTTCCCAGAAGATCTTCCAGGAATCCCACCTGAACGTCAAGTCGAGTTCAGAATCGACTTAATCCCCGGGGCTACCCCTGTAGCAAAGTCGCCGTACCGTTTAGCCCCAGCCGAGATGCAGGAACTATCCAGTCAATTAAACGAGCTGCTGAGCAAGGGATTCATCAGACCAAGTTTCTCACCATGGGGAGCGCCAGTCCTATTTGTGAAGAAGAAGGACGGATCCTTTCGCATGTGCATCGATTATCGGGAGCTAAACAAACTCACGATCAAGAACCGATATCCCTTACCGCGCATAGACGATCTATTCGACCAACTTCAGGGAGCAAGCTACTTCTCAAAGATCGATCTAAGGTCTGGTTATCACCAACTGCGAGTACTGGAAGGAGACATCCCCAAAACGGCTTTCCGAACACGTTATGGTCACTACGAATTTGTGGTAATGCCCTTCGGATTGACGAATGCTCCAGCAGTGTTCATGGACTTGATGAACCGAGTATGTCGTCCTTTCCTGGACAAGTTCGTGATCGTGTTCATAGATGATATACTCATCTATTCAAGAAGCCTGGAAGAACATAGCAAACACCTCCGCCAAGTACTGGAAACATTAAGGGCAGAGAAACTTTACGCAAAATTTTCCAAATGTGAATTTTGGATTCGGGAAGTGGATTTCCTAGGACATGTTGTAAGCAAAGAAGGAATACACGTGGATCCTTCCAAGATAAAGGCAATAGATAATTGGACTACTCCAAGAACCCCTACAGAAATCCGGCAATTTTTGGGACTCACCGGGTATTACCGAAGATTCATACCGAACTTTTCAAAGATTGCCAAGCCACTTACCACCCTAACCCAGAAGAATGTGACCTTCGACTGGGGAGAAAAACAAGACAGCGCATTTCAGACACTAAACCGAGCCTTATGTAGTGCGCCCATCCTAACCTTGCCAGAGGGAACGGAGGACTTCGTGGTCTATTGTGATGCATCAAACCAAGGACTTGGGTGTGTCTTAATGCAAAGAGGGAAGGTCATCGCCTACGCCTCAAGACAACTAAAGACGCACGAAGTGAACTACACAACGCACGATCTTGAGCTAGGAGCAGTCGTCTTCGCTCTGAAGATATGGAGACACTACCTCTACGGCACAAAATATACAATCTTCACCGATCATAAAAGCCTCCAACATATCCTCAATCAGAAGGAACTCAACATGAGACAAAGACGATGGGTAGAACTACTAAGTGATTACGAGTGCGAAATTCGATATCACCCTGGAAAGGCTAATGTAGTGGCTGATGCACTCAGTCGGAAGGAGTACTCAGGACGCCGAGTGAAGTCCCTAACTATGACGATCCATTCACACCTGTCCACGCAAATCAAGGAAGCCCAAATAGAAGCCTTGAAATCCGAAAACGTGACAGGAGAAGCCCTAAGGGGAATGGATAAGAACCTTGAGACCAAGAGCAACGGGATTCGTTATTTCATGGATCGAATTTGGATACCGAAGTTTGGTGGATTTAGAGAAATCATTATGGACGAAGCCCATAAAACACGATACTCCATACATCCCGGCTCCGATAAGATGTATCTCGATCTCAAGAAGTTGTACTGGTGGCAAAACATGAAAGCCGAAATTGCTACCTACGTAAGCAAATGCCTGACATGTGCCAAAGTCAAGGTGGAATATCAGAAGCCCTCGGGTTTATTACAACAACCGGAAATACCCGAATGGAAGTGGGAGCGGATAACCATGGATTTCATAACAAAGTTACCCAAGACAACAAGCGGACTCGACACCATTTGGGTAATTGTCGACAGGTTAACTAAGTCAGCGCATTTCCTACCGATCAAAGAGACGGATAAATTGGAAAGGTTAACAAGAACATACCTTAGAGAAATTGTATGACTGCATGGTGTGCCCATATCCATTATCTCGGACCGAGATAGTAGATTCACCTCAAGGTTCTGGCAGTCGCTACAAAAAGCTTTGGGGACAAGACTAGACATGAGTACCGCTTATCACCCACAAATCGACGGCCAGAGCGAGAGAACTATACAAACCCTAGAAGACATGCTGAGAGCTTGCGTAATCGATTTTGGCAAAGCGTGGGACACACATCTACCATTGGTCGAGTTCTCGTACAACAATAGCTACCACACCAGTATCAAGGCTGCACCGTTCGAAGCCCTCTATGGTCGCAAATGCAGGTCACCTTTGTGCTGGGCCGAAGTGGGGGACATGCAACTAGCAAAAGGACAAGCAACCGACAACACGCTCACTGGAGCAGAAATCATAAGGGAGACTACGGAGAAAATTGTTCAAATCCGAGAACGTCTAAAAGCATCAAGAGATAGACAAAAGAGTTACGCAGATAAGAGACGCAAACCCTTGGAATTCGAAGTTGGAGACCATGTCCTACTCAAAGTCTCACCTTGGAAAGGCTTAATACGCTTCGGAAAACGTGGAAAACTGAACCCTAGATACATCGGACCATTCGAGATCCTTGCCAGGATCGGTCCAGTGGCTTACAAACTTAGACTACCTCAGGAGCTACACAACGTACACCCTACCTTTCACATATCAAATCTGAAGAAGTTCTTATCCGACGAGACCCTTGTCGTCCCTCTAGACGAAATTGCAATAAATGAAAACCTTCAATTTGTGGAGGAACCAGTAGAGATCATGGATCGGGAAATCAAAAGGACTAAACAAAGCCGAATACCCATTGTAAAGGTCCGCTGGAACGCCAAGCGAGGACCTGAATACACTTGGGAACGCGAGGATCAGATGAAACAAAAGTACCCGCATCTTTTTCCAAAACTGTAAACGCTATCTTAGAGTAAATTTCGGGACGAAATTCCCTTAACAGAGGGATGATGTGACAACCCTATATTTTTCCAAAAGCATTGTAACGCTCGGAAGCTAAGTACAACGAAATTAACCTCGAAAATAAAGTGTTCAAGTATCTAAGTTGGGATGCATCGAATATTAGATATCATGCAAAGGTTTCCAAAAACATAAAGAACGCTCAAAACCGAGTTATATTGAAGAAATTATAACCACTCGTATATTTACGACACGACGTTAAAACAATATTTGACATAAAAAGTAGAATCTCAATAAAATGCATTTTAAAGCCTTAAGTATCTAAACAAAAGTCGTAGATCTCGTTGAAAGGTGAACGTGCATAATAAGATCGCCCAAATTGGACCTCATATGAAGAAGTTACGAATTTTCAAAGTTTCGTAACGGTAGTAGAGGGCTAAAAAACTCAGATTGAAGATCGAGTGTTATTTAGCTAACGCAATCTAAACGAAAGTTGAAGATCTCCTCAGTAGTAATAAAACAATAAAAAGACAAACGAAAACCGACGCCGAATAAAGAACCTATGAATTTTTTTTAACGAACTTTAGGAGGCCCGACCTATTAAAAATATATCATTAAAAATAAAGTCAAAACTAGCCGACGGAGTCTAAATGAAAATTGTAGAGCATAATCTCACCTACGCGTGGATATAAAGAACACGAAAAACGGAGATCGTACGCGAAAGTTACGGAATTTAGAAGTCGGAAGCAGGGATTACGCCCCGCGTACTCTGGGAGTATGCCCCGCGTACTAGACCTAGAGTCGAGTCCCATCGGCCCGCCCAAGCTACACTTAGCTAGCCAGGAGTCGTAAGCCATGATGCCATATTACGCCCAGCGTAACGACATACGCGCCGCGTACGTGAGTACGCCCAGCGTACTCCAAAATTACGCCCCGCGTACTCACTCTTCTAGCACTATAAATAGATGGCATGAGCTCGAGTCTTTGCACACCTTTCTCAAATCCCCAGTTACTCTCACACACTTCCAAGCACAAGAAGCTATCCCGACGACCTCGGTTTCCGCACTCGAGCCCCGACGAAAGATTTACGTTGCAGAGATCCCCGAAGAGCCCGACGACGCAACCATCCGCGGACAAAGTTCTGCTCAACCCTAGCCTCTCTCTTCGAAACGAGTGAGTTCATACCCCTACTTTCCAATTCTTTTCACGTTTTAGGGGGGGAATACAAGTACATTACAAATCAAAGTATCATTTTTATAATATCGTTCTTATAGAGTTTTGATACAAAAATAACTTTATGTTTAAAGAGATATTATATCACCAGGTTGTTATTACCAAATGGGAACATACTTTTGGAAAACTATAATGAGCATAGTATTCAAGTGATTCATCCATTTTACATATACATCTCGACAAATGAAATGCTTTCAAAAGAAGTACAGTCTTTTATCATCATAAATCTGTTTATACCTAGTAATGTGAGACAGCTTCACGTACGTTCGAGTATGCATTATTAAGTCCTGTATTATATACCATAATCCCTTGTAGGGGGAGCGTGATACTTGTGTATAGATCTATACGGGGTTGACAATCCCACACCTAAGCTGTTAGCTACAGCTAGGCCGGCAGGCCTGGGGTGACAAATGTCATAACAGTTCCAACGCCTGAAGAACGTTGTTACAGGCCATCATTGTCAATAGCATGGTTATAAAACTCACATAAAAGTATAAAAACAAGTTAGATTTACGAGACTCATACATGCATTTCAGTTTTCCATTTTATTGTTAATACAAATTTTATCACTATTATTCAAGCATGGAAAACACTAATGCACTCCAACACGGGAAACTTTTCAAATCATTTATAGAAAATATTGGATTTTCTGAAAACCTCGTTCATTGATTTACTATCAAAAAGGACATACTTTTCAATGCAAAACACTTATGAACTCACCAACTTAATTGTTGACATTTTTTCGAAACCACTTGTATTTCTCAGGGAATCAGTAATACAGGTAACCACCAGCTTTTGGAGAAGGAAACACTAAAGATGTTTTATTATTGAACATTTATCATCTCATTGTAATATTCTTTTGCTATTATGTATAACGCAACAACATACGTTTTCATTATATATGTGATGGTTGTGTTACTTTCTTTACAATATTCAATGGTTGTGATACTACGTGAAGTCATCCACCCCCGAATGTTTCCGCCATTCTGGTTTGGGGGTGTGACAGAAACCACCTTAGGGACTAGGAAACACTTAAAACTAAGTGTTAGAATCACATGTGATTGAAGAAGGGAGTTTGCGGCCGTAATCATGAGTTTATGGTCCATGTGTTTACGGTTCATGAGTTTACGGTGCATGGGTTTACCGTCCATGGGTTGACGGTTCATGAGTTTACGATCATTGAAAGGTGTACGGTCTAAGGATATACACTAGACCGTAAACACCTTTTGTTCATGGAAAAGTGACGATTTCAAGGAAAAACACAAGAATCCTAACTAGATATAAGTATGGGGGGATGATACTTACGATTTGAAGGGAAAGAAAGGTGTTTTCGGTCCAAAACACTAAGGTGTTCTTAAGGATTCTTGAAGATCTAGATAAAAAAGTGAAATCCATGGATTAATCAAGAGTGAATCATAGATATAGGAAGGATTAACACCCAAAGGAAGGAATCACTTACATTCTTGAGGATTTCTTGAGCAAACTTGATAGTTGTAGAGAGGGAAAGTAGAGAGAGAAAGCCTTTCAAGTGTAAAGTAACAAATGAAGGCCATATACCCTATATATATGGTAGAGTTTTCGGTCAAGGGGGAGGGGTGGGGGTGTACGACTGTAAACTTGAGTTTGCAGTCGTACACTCCTCTCAAAAGGGTGTTTGACTTGGATGCTATGCTTTGACTTGGAAAAATTCATTTTTGGACCCAAACCTCGATTTTACTGAGTTTAGAATATTTAATTAGACCCGAGATAATGCTAACAAGAGCATAAATAAATTCCGAATTGATTTATTTTTGACGGTATGAACAGAAGAAATTTCGGGTTGTCACATCATACCCCCGTTAGAGGGAATTTTGTCCCGAAATTCTAACATAGAATACAAATCATGGATTTGGAAAGTGATGCTGATACTTCTACTTTATCTGATCCTCATGCTCCCAAGTGAATTCGGGTCCCCGCTTGGTATTCCAGTGAACCTTCATTATCGGGATGCGACTTGGTTTCGTTCGTTTGATCTCTCTATCCATGATTTCGACTGGTTCTTCCACGAAGTTCAGGTTCTCATTGATTTCAATCTCATCGAGAGTGACCACAAGGGTTTCATCGGATAAGCATTTCTTAAGATTCGAAACGTGGAAGACATGATGAATGTTGTTAAGTTCTCGGGATAGACGAAGTTTGTAGGCTACGGGACCAATCCTAGCAAGGATCTGGAACAGTCCTATGTATCTTGGATTTAGCTTTCCACGCTTTCCAAAGCGTATCATGCCTTTTCAGGGTGAGACCTTCAACATAACATGGTCTCCTATCTGGAACTCCAAGGGTTTTCATTGTTTATCGGCGTAGCTCTTTTGTCGGTCTCGTGAGGCTTTCAGTCGTTCCCGAATTTGTATGATATTTTCAGTGGTCTTGCGGATGATTTTTGGGCCTGTGAGAGTGTTGTCAGCGACTTGTCCCTTGGCCAGCTGCATGTCACCTACTTCAGCCCACTGCATAGGAGATTTGCACTTACGACCATAGAGAGCATCGAAAGGCGCAACCTGGATACTGGTGTGGCAGGTGTTGTTGTAGGAGAGCTCGACCAAGGGTAAATGGATGTCCCACGAATTACCGAAGTCGATGACACATGCTCTCAAGATGTCTTCCAAAGTTTGGGACGTTACGGGGCCAGTATCCTTTATGACTTTGTCACCCCAGGCATGGCTGCCTAATTATAGCTAGAAGTTTAGGTGCAGGATAGTCAGTCCCATATAGATCTATACACAACAGTCACGCTCTCCCTATAAGAGATTCTGGTTACAAGTGCTAGTCCTACACTCTCAAATTCGGTGGGAGTTTTACCAAGGACGTGTCTCCAACATTTAGACTAACAAATTTACAAGTAATAATACCGAAAATCCTGTTTATGATTTGCATGAATCTCTTATAAAATAATATATTTTACAACGTGGTTCACAAGTTAGTTACCCGAGTTTTGAAAACTGTTTCTACGAGTTGATTTCTCACTCGTTTGGTAAAACTGTTTTCCACATTAAAAGCATACTGAAAATATAATTATCTTAGACAAAATAATATATTTTGAGCACAAGTTTCCTTGTACTTTTACTTGTATTCCCCCCTGAAAACAAGAAAACTCGAAAAAACGTAAGGGGATGAACTCACAGTTTCACGTGGGATTCGAGTGTAGGTTGCTAGGAATTGCTGAGTGTCAAATAAAGCCTCGGGCACAAACGGATCCTATTTAGCATGTAGAAGTACATATATGTATTAGGTGAGGGCATAAAACTATTTGTTATGGAAGGAAATCACCTTAAGGACTAGAAAACACTTAATACTAAGTGTTAGAATCACATATGATTGAAGAAGGGAGTTTGCGGCCATAATCATGAGTTTACGGTCCATGGGTTTACGTTTCATGAGTTTACGGTCCATGGGATTACGGTCCAAGGGTTTACGGTTCATGAGTTTACGGTTCATGAGTTTACGGTCATTGAAGGGTGTACGGTTTAAGGAGACACACTAGACCGTAAACACATTTTGTTCATGGAAAAGTGACGATTTCAAGGCAAAACACAAGAATCCTAACTAGATATAAGTATAGAGGGATGATAGTTACGATTTAAAGGCAAAGAAAGATGTTTTCGGTCCAAAACACTAAGGTGTTATTGAGGATTCTTGAAGATATAGATAAAAAGGTGAAATCCATGGATGAATCAAGAGTGAATCATGGATATAGAAAGGATTAACACCTAAAGGAAGGAATAACATACATTCTTGAGGATTTCTTGAGCAAACTTGATAGTTGTAGAGAGAAAAAGTAGAGAGAGAAAGCCTTTGAAGTGTAAATTGACAATTGAAGGCCATATACCCTATATATAGGGTAGAGTTTTCGGTCAAGGGGGAGGGGTGAGGGTGTACGACTGTAAACTCGAGTTTACGGTCGTACACTCCTCTCAAAGGGGTGTTTGACTAGGATGCTATGCTTTGACTTGGAAAAACTCGTTTTTGGACCCAAACCTCGATTGCACTGAGTTTAGAATATTTAATTAGACTTGAGATAATAATGACAAGTGCATAAATAAATTCCAAATTGATTTATTTTTAACGGTATGAACGGAAGAAATTTCGGGTTGTCACATTATGAATAACTGTTCTAAGGTCTATTTTGTTCTGTTTATGCTTTTGGTCTGTATTGAACATGACCTCCCGAGATTTAGTTATATAATGAAAATACATTTCCTTAAAGAAATGCTTTGATAAATTCTTATTATATTTTGTTTTGGGAATAAATTCCGCGACTGCTTTCTGTAAAAGATTACTCTGATTTTAAAAACAAAGCATAAACAAATCGGTATTTTCTAGCTGTGAAATTTGATTTCTAGATTTAAACTTAGAATGGTAAGTGATGATAGTGAGATGTGTGTCTACCATATTTTAGACATGAGCACTCTTATATTTTGAGGAAAGATGCCTAAAATGTTTTTATGTGCTAAATGCTATTTGTTTTCCATATATGAAATTCTTTGTTCGGCTCTATGGTTTGTTTCCGACCGGATGTGGAAACCTCATATGTTTAGGATTCTAAGCGTACGACTACGGTATTGGAACCAGGCGTTACGCCCCTCGTAACCTTTGATTACGCCCAACGTAACCCGGGGTTTAGCCGCTATAAATATGATGTGACCCCCAGCCAGATTGTTTGCTAATTTTCTATTCTTCCACCCTTTTCTTTCATCCATTTGGCAAGTTTTACACCCCAAATCCCCAGTATCAATCCCGACACCCGAAGTAAGTCCCGAAGCCCCGAAGATCCCGAGAAATATAGTTTTCGAGCCGAAACTCTGCCCGCGTGTAGCCGATTTTGGAGAAAACTTCCCGGTTTCAGCGAAGATTATTATTTTAAGAGATGCAGTGTTGTCCGATCATTGTCTTATCAAGTGAGTGTATAGTCCCTTTCATAAACACGATTTAATATAAGTATTGTTTGAATGTATTAAGTATATGTTTTGGGTGAGTGTATAGTCCCTTTCATAAACACGATTTTGATACAAGTATTGTTTGAATGTATTAAGTATATGTTTTGGGTGAGTGTATAGTCCCTTTCACAAACACGATTTTAAACAAGTATTGTTTGAATGTATTACGTATATGTTTTGGGTGAGTGTGTAGTCACTCTCTTCTAACACATAAATATGAAGTATTTGATATGAAATACTAGCTATGTATTTATATATTGTTGTTTATTTAAGATGAGTGCAGAATGGATGTTTTATATAGTTTTAAATGAGTTAAACTGTATATGTATTTTATATCTACAAATATGTTAGGTAGAATATGGGTAGATGAGATAGTGGGTATGTGATAAAAGATGAGTTGGATAATGAGATCAAGAGGTTAGTTTTAGATCTGAGAGTATGGATCAGGTAAAGAGATAAACTTGTTATTAGTCCAGGAGTATGGATTAAGACTAACTTAATTGTACCTAGTCTGGGAGTATCGATTGGGCACGGTTATTGATCCGGGAGTATGGATCGGATCAGGAGATTTGTTTTAGATCCGGAAGTATGGATCAGGTGAAGAGATTAGTCTTAGATCCGGGAGTATGGATCAGGTGAAGAGATTAGTTTTAGATCCGTAAGTAGGGATCAGGTAAAGAGAAAGGTTTTAGATACGAGAGTTTAGATCATGTCGTTGTGAGGATCGATGGCGTGGGATAAGAGTTGCTTTTATATGGTGAAATTATATAAGCTTGTGAGTTCTAATTAATATATATATATATATATATATATATATATATATATATATATATATATATGATATAACGTTGTGGGATGAAAACCCTTTATGCTCACCAGGCTCCCAAGCCTGACCCACTCAGTTTTCTTTGTATTACAGTTTATGGCACGAGAGCATAAGTTAGCTGACATAACGAGTGATTTTGGATTATAGACCAGTAGTTATGAGTAACTGTTGTAAGGTTTATTTTGTTATGCTTATGCTTTTGGTCTATATTGAACATGACATCCCGAGATTTTGTTATATAATGAAAACACATTGCTTTAAAGAAATGCTTTGATAAATTCTTATGATATTTTGTTTTGGGAACAAATTTGGCAACTGCTTTATGTAAAAGATTACTCTGATTTTAAAAACAAAGCATAAACAAATCGGTCTTTTTTGGCCGTGAAATTGGGGATGCCACAACGGATGACTTCATGTAGTATCATGACAGTTGAATAAATAGTAAAGAAGGCAAACACAACCATCATATATATAATTTAAAAAGTTACATTGTTGATTGTAATACATGTTTCAAAAGAAGTTACATTATGATGATATAATAAATTTGAAATTTGACGCCTTAGCGTTCCTTCCCCAAAAGTTGTTGTTATATATGTATTACTGAATCCCTGAGAAATACAAGTAGTTTTGAAAACGTGTCAACAATTAAGTTGGTGAGTTCATAAGTGTTTTTGTATAAGAATTATAATTTTTAAAAGTTTCAAAAACCGGAATGCATAAGTATTTTCCATACCGAAAATAGTGTAAGTATATATATATATATATATATATATATATATATATATATATATATTTATGTATGTATATATATATATATATATATATATATATATATATATGTATATGTATATATATATATATATATATATATATATATATATATATATATATATATATATATATATATATATATATATATATAATCACTAAGGCGTTTGATAGCCTCGTAAATCAAATGTTTTGGTACTTCATGTGAGTTTTATAACCGTACTATTGATCCAGACTGCCTGTCACAACGTTCTTTAGGCGTTGGAATGATATGACGTTTGTCACCCCAGACCTGTCGATCCAACTGTACCTAACACTTTAGGTGCGGGATTGTCAATTTCGTATAGATCTATACACAAGTATCATACTCTCCCTACAGGAGATTATGATTTACAATACAGGACTTGAAATGTGTACTTGAAAGTACGTGAAGTTAAATGTCTCACAAAAGTTTGTATCAAATAGATATACGTATGAAAAGTCCATTTTTCTTGTAAATGTAAGTGTTTCTTTCTATAGTCTTCATAGAGTGTAAAATATCATGAATATCGCGTAAATTATACCTATTATAGTTTTTCAAAAGTGTGTTTCATTTGAATGATAAACCTTAATGTGCTACCAACTTTGCATGTAAAGTATAACATTTGTAAAAACGTTATTTTACGTACTTAACATTTATACACAAAATGTAGATACAGTTGTTGAAACTGTATGTAATGATTTGCATTTTAACATAATTTTTTCTTGCTTTTCACTTGTATTTCTCCCTTAAAATATTGTAAAATCGTGACAATATAGGGGTATGAAATCACCTGGTAGAAGTGGCGGTTTGATGAAAACGAGACTAAACTCGGGTAGCACTTCGACCGGAGAAAGTCGATTTCTCGGAAATCTCGGAGCTTCGAACGTTCTTCGGAGCTTGGATATGGAACCGGGGCGTCGGGGTATCTTTGAAAGGCTCGAAAGTGAGAAAATGGGAGAGAAATGGTGTAAATTAGAAAAAGAAATCGGAACCCTCACATCTTATTTATAGGGCTGGGATGAACCTCGAACACGAGGCGTTCCTGCAAAAGAACGTGGGGCGTTCCCGGAACGCAGGGCACTCCCTCGTATGCATTGCGTTCGGAGCCTTTGTGCGTCATGCATACGAAATTCGGACTTGATGGAGTGATGGGACTGGCTCTGGTGGAAGAACGCAGGGCGTTCCTTAGAGGAATCCAGGGCGTTCCCTCTTGGAGTAGCCTTAGATTTTGTGCCCCAATCTTTGAAATTCCGTAACTTTCGTATGTGTGCTCCATTTTGGCGTTCTTTATATCCACACATAGTTGAGAATATAATCTACAACTTTCATTTAGACTTCGTTGGCAAATTTTGAATTTGTTTTTAATTAAATATTTTTAAGGACGGGACAGGAAAAGACCGTGAAAAATTCATAAGTTCTTTATCCGATGTCTGTTTTCGCCTGTCTTTTTACCGTTGTATTACTATTATCCAGATCTTCAATTCTCGTTTAGGTCATGTTGGCTAAATATCGCTTGATCTCTTTTTCTAGTTTTTAGCTGTCTACCGCTACTCCGAAACGTAGAAAAATCATAACTTCCTCACACAAAGTTAGATTTGAATGTTCTTTTTATGTACGTTCACAGTTTAATGATATCTACAACATTCGTCTAGATACCTAAGGCTAAAAAGTATTTTATTGAAAATTCGTGTTTTACGCTTAGTAGTGTTTTACCGGTTTTGCTGCGGATTTTCGATTGGTCATAACTTCTTCGTAATAACTCGGATTTTTGTCTTCTTTATATTTATGAAAACCTTGTTACGATATCTATCATTTCATGTATCCTAATTGAGACTCTTGAACATTTCATTTCTGACACGATTTATTTATTTATTTATTAGTTCAAAAATAGGTTACTATACTTGACTTAGGTCATTACATTAACTTGAAATATCGGGTTGTCACATCATCCCCCCATTAAAGAGAATTTCGTCCCGAAATTTATTCTAAGATAAGTATTTATGGACTAGGGAAAAGATGTGGGTATTTTTGTTTCATCTGATCTCCGCGCTCCCAGGTGTAATCAACTCCTCTCTTTGCATTCCAGCAGGCCTTCACAATGGGTATGCAACTTTGTTTTGTTCTTTTTATTTCCCTGTCCATGATTTCTACTGGTTCTTCTACAAAGTGGAGACTCTTGTTGATTTTGATTTCGTCCAGAAGGACGGCGAGGGTCTCATTGGACAAGCACTTCTTTAAGTTTGACACATGAAAGGTAGGATGTATGTTGTTGAGTTCCTGCGGTAATCGAAGCTTGTATGCTACCATGCCAATCTTGGAAAGGCTCTTGAATGGTCCGATATACCTTGGATTTAGTTTACCATGTTTACCAAAACGTATTAATCCCTTCCTGGGTGAGACCTTCAATAGCACTCGGTCCCCAACCTTAAATTCCAAGGGCTTCCGTCTTTTGTCAGCATAACTCTTTTGTGTGTCTCTTGAAGCTTTTAGGCGTTCCTAGATTTGGACAATCCTTTCGGTTGTTTCTCTTATGATTTTCGGGCCTGTGAGTGTGTTGTCAGATATTTTTTCTCTAACTAGTTGCGTGTCACCGACTTTAGCCCAGCATAAAGGTGATCTGCACTTACGACAGTAGAGGGCTTCGAATGGAGCAAACTTGATGCTAGTGTGATAGCTATTGTTGTATGAGAACTCGACTAGTGGTAAACGGGGAGCCCACGCCTTACCAAAATCGATCACACAAGCTCTTAGCATATCTTCCAAAGTTTGAATGGTCCTCTCATTCTGACCGTCGGTTTGTGGATGGTAAGCGGTACTCCTGTCTAGTTTCGTCCCTAAAGATTTTTGAAGTGACTTACAGAACCTTGAGGTGAATCTACTATCTCTGTCGGAGATAATAGATATTGGTACACCATGCAGTCACACAATCTCTCTGATGTATGTTCAAGCTAGTTTCTCCATCTTGTCAGTTTCCTTTATTGGTAGGAAGTCCGCGGATTTGGTTAATCTGTCGACGATCACACAGATGGTGTCAAGTCCTCCCGCTGTTTTGGGTAACTTGGATATGAAATCCATGGTTATCCTCTCCTACTTCCACTCAGGTATTTCAGGTTGTTGTAACAATCGCAAGGGATTTTGGTACCTTATTTTGACTTTGGTGCTAGTCAGACACTTGCCTACATAGGCAGTAATTTCGGCTTTCATGTTCGGCCACCAATACAATTTCTTGAGGTCCTGATACATCTTGTCAGAACCGGGATGCACAGAGTATCGAATCTTATGAGCCTCATTCATAACAACATCTCTGAATCCACCAAACTTTGGTGTCAAGATTCGATTCATGAAGTAACGAACTCCATCACCCTTGACTTCAAGATTCTTATGCATTCCTCTTAAGGCTTTGCCAGCCACGTTTTCTGTTTTCAAGGCTTCCTTTTGAGCTTCCTTGATTTGCGTGGACAGGTGTGAATGGATTGTCATGGTTAAGGACTTCACTCGGCGGCCCGAGTACTCCTTTCGACTGAGAGAATCAGCTACTACATTAGCTTTTCCTGGGTGATAACGAATCTCACATTCGTAATCGCTCAGTAGTTCAAGCCATCATCTCTGTCTCATGTTGAGTTCTGTTTGGTTGAGAATGTGATGAAGGCTCTTATGATCGTTGAAGATTGTGCATTTCGTGCCGTAGAGATAGTGCCTCCAGATCTTTAGGGCAAAAACGACTTCTCCTAGTTCTAGGTCATTGGTAGTGTACTTGACTATGTGTGTCTTAAGTTGTCTCGAGGCGTATGCGATGATCTTTCCTCGTTGCATTCGAACACATCCCAAACCTTGGTTTGATGTGTCGCAGTAGACCACGAAGTCTTCTGTTCTGGCAGGGATAATATAGGTGCACTGCATAGGGCTTGTTTCAGTGTTTGGAACGCAACGTCTTGCTTTTCTCCTCAATTGTAGGTTACACCCTTCTGAGTCAGGGCGGTAAGTGGTTTGGCAATCTTTGAGAAGTTTTGTATGAATCTTCGTTAATAGCCAGCAAGGCCCAAAAATTGTCGGATTTCCGTTGGAGTTCTTGGAGTTGCCCCAATTCTTGATTTCCTTGATTTTGGAAGGGTCCACGTGTATCCCTTCTTTGCTGACCACGATACCAAGGAAATCTACTTTGCGAATCAAAAATTCTCACTTTGAAAATTTTGCGTATAACTTCTTTGCCCTTAATGTTTCCAAGGCTTGCCGGAGGTATTGACTATGTTCTTCTTTTCTATTCGAATAGATGAGTATATCATGTATGAGCACAATAAAAAATTTGTCTAGGAAAGAACGACATACTCGGTTCATTAAGTCCATGAAAATCGCCAGTGAATTTGTTAATACAAAGGGCATCACTACAAACTCGTAGTGACCATAACGAGTTCGGAAGTCCATCGTAAGAATATCTCCTTCCAGGACTCGCAGCTGATGATACCCGGATCTCAAATCGATCTTTGAGAAACAGCTTGCTCCTTATCAACATGTTGATCGAATCAAAGAACCCGAGAAGCGTAACTGAAAAACTCAGAACATACAATGATCTCCCTAAAACATCCGAAACCAATCAGAAGCTTCCAACCCGAAGAAGGACAAACCCTTTGCGGATTCAGAACCACTTCCGCCTCTCCGAAACGTAGAGTCTATATTGGTCTATCTCCCCGACAGACCAACGTTGCAAAACATCACCATATCAATCCCTCATCGAATAACAGACACAACAAAACACTTCCAACATTGATTATCTCGATGTGACTGATGGAGTCAAGTTGTTGACCATAATGAGTTGCTTAACACTTATGCTTGACATATAAGTCGATTTTGACAAAACCCAAAGAAACGGAGGGGTCTCCTCGCACCGAAGACCAACCACCGATACAACAATCAAAACCCATATGAGGAATGGACCTCGATACTATGCCCTCAAACATTAAAAGAACAACCTGCGAATCCGCATGGAAGCTGAAAAATTTACTCTATATCTGACCTCCCGTTAGATAGGACCATTCCAATACGAAACCCAGGACGATTCAACTTCGATCCCAAACTAAATGACCATGCCTGACCGGAACTATCCGCTGATATCCGTAAAGATAAGCGCCAAATATCTCAAAATTCTTAACACCAAATTTGAATACATGATCGACTCCCAACCCAAAAGTTGAACCGCCAAAGGCTACCCTTGCATATCCGGCACAACGACTCCATAGCCGTTCGTTCTAACATATGTATCTCAAACTATCATATTGCACACGCAATCACAAAGTTTGCTTTACCCCCAAGCAAATATTCCAACTTATATAAAGTCACACCTCACCTCCGACCTCTGTCATCTACCACTTACTAATTCCATTTGTGTTGCGGTCCTCCACAAGCTAAACGAACCGACCCACCCAGGTCTAAAATATCAGATGGAAACCATAACTACTCAAATGAAATCCATCTGAAAATCCGAAACCCTAACCAGATTATCCTTTACATAGATAAAGCAAAAATCAAGCACAAGAGTTTGGTCCGAAAAGAAAAAAAGATCCCACTCATATCTGATCTGATACTCAAATCAAGACCCGAAATTCGCGAATATACGCGTGTATTACACTCCAATCCTTCTGACTTATGACAAACCCTCCCTAAATCGAGATATAACGGTTCCCTACCATCGTTGAGACCGCAGTCTCGCCCCTGGTCCGGCCACTAGGTCCCCAAAGACTCAAATGACAAGGCTACTCAAGCCTAAGAACGCATCTGCATCACACTATGACTAGTGAATGCTACGGTTCCCTGCAGTGTTCCAACACTTTCTCACTGACTAGTGAATGCTATGGCTCCCTACAGTCTTACAACATTCTCTCATTGACTAGTGAATGCTACGACTCCTCACACTCTTACGACACTCCCTCACTCGCCCTGGTCTCACCCCATGCTTTTCTTTGAAAGTCCTAAGTAATTACTCCCACCTGGATCCATCCACTCTCTCACCACCTTACATCCGCTAGTTTACCGAATAATCCCATAATCTCATCATCAAACCATCACTATACTAAGTTCACCAAACTCATGCTCCGCCATCCAACATAGATAGGTGCACACACCCACCCAGATTAAGCATCACTACTCTTGACGACAATTTTCTGATGGTTCCACCAGTTGAATAGATAATAGTCACTCGATGCTCCACTTGCCGTCTAAAAAACCCGAGTCTAATGATAATCCAACAATTTAGGGCATCATACTTGGATACCATGATACACCATCACAAAATCTCATGATAGCTTGCGACGACCACTGATCTTTAACTTACAGAACCCAAAACCTTTGAAGTACTCTAACTCATAATTTGAAGTACGGAGGAATCGTCAATGACTGAGAACACGTTGACAACAATCCAAAACCCCATCCTCTCCTGATCAAAACCCATATGAAACTACACATACCGACTCTGAAGTTGATCATCTGTTGCCCCTCATGGAGTATAGATAGAAAACTATACATTGAACTAGAAAATCTCTTAACAATCGTAACTTGACCTCAACGACCCAACCTCCTCAAAACCCGAACATTGACGAACCCGAAAGAAACACTGACCACAGTAAAATCCCTGTCCAATGGCTACCTACCGTGTAGACACTCATTCTCTCCTGATCACATACAACATGCATCATTTCGCTTTGTACCTTGCCTTCACTACCACAAGACGCAAGTTTCATATACCCGGACCGTAGATCCCTATAACCCAATATTTTGCACTGCAACTTAAACAGATTGATGAACCTCCCAATAGAATACCCAATTCTCCCCCACTTAGGGTTCGAACCACCGCTAATTCGCGTACCAACCTGACTGTTGGGAATGAAACCCTAATTGAGATTTGATGAACAAGATGCGGAAAATAAGAACAAACACAAATAATGAAGAATATGTCGAATGATCACTCGATTTATTGAAATATGAGGAATAAATTACACTTAAAGCATAGACTAAAGAATCTAACACTACATAAGAAACCTCACGTGGCGGCTACATTTTGCCTCCCTCTCTTAACCCTAATTATGAATAATACATGACTATTTATAGGGAAAAGACAAGTCTTGGGCTTTTAACCTAGAATTCATCAAAGGGGCCCATTGCCATCATCCATGGAGTGCTTTGAAACCCTACAATCTCCCCCTCAAAGTATGGAATGGTTGACAATGCTTTAACTTCCAAAACAAGCATCTAGCAAATAAAAAGATCTGCAACGAGGAATATATGAAGCAATCCACGAATCTTGATTCTTCAATAGTCTTCAAACACGGGCTCTAGGATATATAAATCAAGCACTGAAGTAATGTCTTTAAACTTCATTTTCGAATGTAATCCCAAAGAATCTTCATGAAAACCAAACCCGCCATAAAAACTCATTTCAGAACAAATAAACTGAATCACTTCTTGTCTTTGAAGAGCTCCCCCTCCAAGTCACAACAATCTTCAAATAAGCTAATGATATAAGCCATCAAAAAATATCATGTAACAACCCAAACTTTAAGATTCGTAACGCCACTTGATCGAGAAAATACAAGAAGTCGGAGATATAACAAGTCCTTAGCAGAGCTCGATGAAAACTTCCGCTGTAAAGGATACTTCTCTGTAAAAGCTTTAGTAGAGCTCGATGAAGAACTTCTGCTATAAAAGCTACCTTCATAATTCTACCACAAGCTTTATCAAAAATCTTCAACTTTGAAAAGTCACAAATCTAATTTCGAATGGCCATACCAAATTCTCCCCCGATTTATAATCAAAAACATGATTATAAAGCCTTCAAATGATCATGAGAATGATCTTGAATGGATAAAAAATTACTAAGCTCCCCCGTGACAAAACGATATACACAATGAAGTATAAAATCCGAAAAAGTCGTGAAAAATTTGATGATATCATGAAAAACGACCTTCCGAACCGCCAAGACTTGATGGAATCATTATTTTGCTGTTCACGAAAAAATATGAGCGTTAAAAAATTCAAAACTGTTCACCGGCCCTCAAAGTTGTAAACTTTTCTGAATACATGGCTGAAATTGTCACTTTGCAGAAATTCTGGGACTGAAAATGTAATTCTGCATCAATACCCCCTTTATTTGTGACAAAATCTGAAAATGGTCCATAATCACCAAGCTGTGAAAATAACAGGGACCAAAAGTGCCAATGCGCTGAAGTTGCAGGGACCATAAATGTAACATGTTTATCTTCTTCACCAATTAGACGACTGATTAAAAGAACGGCAACAGCTACTCGATTCCAATGATCTGAAATAATAATACCAATTACGAAACCTTCACATTGAAAAGAAGAAATTGTTCCAATCGTTTTCGTTCTGAACCGTTCGTAATTTTGAGCATATGTTCGTTCCGAATCAATCCATCCACTTACACTTCCGATTGCGAGCATTTCCGATTGCGAGCATATTCCGATTGCGAGCCATATTCCGATTGCGAATTCAATGATGCCAAACTCCGAATCAATCAATCGCTCCGAGCACACAGTTGCGAATTCGAGTCTAGTATTATTTCTGATTGTGAGTCGGTTCGCTTCTAGTCAACAATATCAGTTCCGATTGATTGAAGCCCCGATTACGAGACCCACTTGACGATTTTGAACAGGTCTTCAAAACAATTACGAATTGTTTTAGTTCCTGAACACAAAATTTTGACTTTAATCGATGACAAGCAATTGCGAACACGACCATTCCGATTCCAAATCCAATATCATTTGTTCCGATTATAGTCACGATTCTGATTAAGATTGCAATCTGATTTTGACTTTCTATGGTTTGACCCTCCAAATCGAGATACAGTGTTGTTCATCCGTTCATCATTAGAATTTGAAATTTCCATTGAACAAACACCCAATCGACATGTGGAACAGATTAAGCAAATTGATTCAAACACCATAATCAAATAAAATCAAAAACGATTTTGAGAATGAAACTATTTAGAAATTTTGACTCCAGAACAGAAATCGATTAGTAAATCAAATTAGAACAAATGATTAAATAAGAGTCGTGAATCATGAATTGCAACATTCCCAATTTTGAGATGTGTCGACTGCGAGAACCAGAACGTGCGACGTCAAAGAACAAGTTAAGGGTTTACACCAATGAACCCGGCTGAATGAATATAAATCAAATACAATTGGGCCACTATTGACAAAATAGACGATTTTCAGATCCAAAACTAAATACAGTGAATACGACGAACAGGAACATGATTCTTTGGGCTAAATCAAAAGAGATATTATTGATCGATTTTGGATCCAACAATCGATCAAATCCAAAAAAAAAAAAATACGAACAGGATTAATAAAGAATTACCCAGATGAACAGTGGATGAACAATCCCATGAACAATAACTTGAACAGAATTTTGATTCGATACCGCCAAAACACCAATAATCTTCAATATATGTGCAGAAAATCACCAAACCAAGAACCGATACTTCAAAAATCAATAGATCTTCAAAGACCCGCTCTGATACCACTTGTTGGGAATGAAACCCTAATTGAGATTTGATGAACAAGATGCGGAAAATAAGAACAAACACAAATAATGAAGAATATGTCGAATGATCACTCGATTTATTGAAATATGAGGAATAAATTACACTTAAAGCATAGACTAAAGAATCTAACACTACATAAGAAACCTCACGTGGCGGCTACATTTTGCCTCCCTCTCTTAACCCTAATTATGAATAATAAATGACTATTTATAGGGAAAAGACAAGTCTTGGGCTTTTAACCTAGAATTCATCAAAGGGGCCCATTGCCATCATCCATGGAGTGCTTTGAAACCCTACACTGACCACACTACAAACTGGGTCACCAGATATACCATACCCGACTCTTGGAACGTATCACACAATACTCGATGACCTTCCAGATAAAGACCACGCAACTCCAAGTAATCCGATTCTCCGACGGAAACCTCAAAAACCTCCCAATGTGACTGGCTCAAGTCACCCAAAATCTCATTCGGTTGCACAGGAAAATAATTTGACAATCCTAAAATAGCACCGACTCTTTATCAGGAAATAATGGACCAATGCATACTTCATTCTTTGACTCCTCAACCAACACCCCATTGCAAAAATTGACATAGGAACAGGAGACCTCACGCTCACAGTCAACTCGAAGCATACACAACAAAGGTCGTCATCCCGAGATACTCGCCTGGTTACCTGGAACTGTTGCTAGAATACGCCTTAACATAGTCAATTGAGGCGCATCCTTGTCCTCGTCTATCACAGTCCCTATTAGTGTCTCCTTCCCGGTATAAGAATAACTCAAGGCATTCATACCATAAAATCCCTTCGCTGCTAATGCCGCTACTATTTCGTACACCACGGGGTCTTCCTCAAATCTCTGAAAACAGAAGCTCAGTCACCCTTCCTTCCAAAACGAAAAGCGATATTAATATCATCTTCGTCATAGAAATTTCCATCACAATTCATCGGTCAATCACTCACTAAGACTGCAATCCTCCACAACGCATCATCTCCCCTTCCTTTTTGAGTCCTACGACTCCAATTGGCACCTCACCAGTCAAATCCCTCGAGATCTACACTCAATTTTTTCCTCGCAAGATATACTCCATTTAAGCTCGACCGACGTGGCCCTCTGGCCCCACAATTTACCATATCCACTCTCAGTCTGAACAACGAGAGTTACATAACCGGTAAAGACGGAAACACAATCTGCTGTGAATCATGGGTCCTCTGCTTTCAGCAGTACGGGCCTAATACTACCTTCCACATCTAGCCATACTTTCCACAAGGATCGTCATAGATTTCCTAAGTGGCTGCTCAACCTTTACGATCGACCAATCCCATTCCACATGCTCGCTCCCCAGTGAATACTCACCTCTAAACAACGCACTCATCTAACTGAAATTAATCTCTAGGCTCTCCTAGGTTCCCATACTTCTCTTCCATCAGCTGCTGAAGAATTCCTCGCAATGTCAATTATTTATTCTAGCTAACTCGCATCACTCATGTCACAACTAGAAATTTGGGGTTAACATTTTGATCCTTACACAAGACAATTTCTTCCATGTAACACTGCAACATTTCATTTAATGAAATTCAAACTACAATGCTATTTAAGTTCCTACCTTCATACATTGTGATTCAAGCCGAAACAACCTCATGCAACTCCAAAACTCGATCTAATATGCCAAGTCCAATCAATTTTGGGCCATAGCCCAAGAATTCTCGAACCAAAACCCCTATTGGACCAAAATTTCTTCAATGGGTCCTATTGGGCCGATAACTTCTCCAATTGGTCTTGTTGGTCCGAAGACCTTTCTTTGGGCCATAATGGGCTGAAAACTTCTATTGGGCTTTACAGTGAGCAGAAAACCATTCATTGGGCCTTATTGAGACGAAAACCATTCATTGGGCCTTATTGGGGCTGAAAACCTTTTATTGAGCATTATTGGGCAGAAAACCACAATTGGTCCTTTCAATGGGCTGAAAACACTTGAATGGGCCTTGTTAGGCTGAAAACATCTATTAGGCCCTCTTATTTCGCTGAAAACTCTTTTGGGCCAAGCCAAAAATTGAAACCATTTATTTTTGCGCCGAGAACCCTATGGGTCGGTAATGGGTTAATAAAAAAAAGAAGAAAAAACAAAACAAAACAAAAAAGGGAAAAGGATTGGATAATGAGCATGCCGCCTCATTTTTGTCTAGCATGCCTCCAAGCCTTTAACCTCCACGCATCAAAGCATATATCCCATCACTTTAAGAAGTCAACACCTACTCTCCCCCCCACCTTCTCTTATACAGCTGAACACACACACACACACACACACACACACTTCAAAACCTCATTTTCCTCACATTACTCTCAAGAACATCCTCCATTGTTCTCTCAAAAAATTCCGAGTTCATCACTACAAAAATCGGATTCTAGGCTTCTTGGTAAGTTCTTTGTTAAAGTCAAAGTATTTTATTTCGTGATTATTCTAAGATCCTGCCACTTACACCCTCATTTCCGTGTATATGACCCTTAGAACACCCACATTTCGAGAATCTCTCCAAGAACACAAGCTAGGCTCGAAATTTCCTCCTCCTTCTTCTTCTACTATCACTCGAAAACTCCAAGGTGAGCTTCATAACCCACTCTTTTTCGTGTCTTTCATACTCTTTGGGGGGGGGATACAAGTAAAACCTCGTTTAACCATTGGATAATTCCATGGACCAATGTGTAATGTGTTTAACCTTTGGGTATTTGCATGAACATGAAGTTTATCTTATGCATCTTCATAAAAATAATGAGAAATGTGTTTGTTAACATGTATGTTGTATGAAACCTTGTGGATATGGGTTCTAGATTCAAAAATGACAAGACTATGGGTTTATACTCAAATATGTTAACATTTGGGACGTCTATTTTTTAATACATATACTTACACAAATATTTGATGTAACAAGTTTCAAGATTTTATGTGCATCTTGTATAAATTGGGACATGCTAATGTCATAACAAAATAATATATTTTGTGTTAGAAAACTCCTAAAACTAAATTTTTGTGTGTTAAACAAACTACAAACTTGATTATTTTACTAAAAACTATTTTTATTAGTAAAATAGTCGTAATATGTTGTCATCATTTTAATGTTTTAAGAACTTGAAAGATTATGCTATTTACACAACATATATTACAAGTAGATAAGTCCATTAATGATTGTTTAGAAAAAGTGTTATAAATAATTTAACCAAAGTGGTATACAACACAGAATTATTACGACAGAAAAATTTGCATGTCATAATCTGTCCATCATGAAGCTGTTAAAAGAACAAGTTATATGATGTATGTCATAAAGCTGTAAAACGCGTGTCATAAAACTGCAACCATAAGTTTACACTAGTAATGTTGTTTTCATTATTTAATAATGGGAGTCAAATTTTGTGTGAATCTGTTAAGGCACTTGTGAGACTTTCCTTCGTCATACCTATCTAGCGTACACCGTAAATCCTGTAGTTACAACCAGAGTCTCCTGGAGGGAGAGAGATTTAATTGTGTATAGATCTATACAGGGTTGACACTCCCACACATGAGCTGTTCGCTATAGCTAGACGGGGCCACTCTTGGGTGACAAATATCTTCCCGAAACTGACTCCTGAAGAACGTCATGAAAGGTATGTCAGTCATATTAAGCATGGTTGTAACGACTCACATAGGGATTAACAATGTTATTTTGGATTTACGAAATTATACACTTCACTGGTTTTATAAAATATAAAAATACACATCATTTTGTACATCACTATCATCATCCTGGTCTTAGGGTTTTAAGATTACAATTTTTCTAAAAGCAGAAAATACGGGATTTTCTGGGAACACACACTCTTTTCAATTTCGAAGTAAAGAAAACAAAGAACACGGATGCAATTATTCACAGTTTTGGAACGAGACTTACAAACCATTTTCACAGAAAATATCAGATTTTTTTTTGGAGTTTTACAAATTATTACAATGAAAGATCTTACAAAACTTTTATATAAATATAATTATGAACTCACCAACTTTTTAGTTGATGCTTTTCTAAACGACTTGTATTCTCAGGGACTCAGTGAGCAGGTATCCAGGCTATGGATTTTGGATATTTACCACATTTTGGAACATCATATTTATTGTCACTTTTGTGTAAACTTGTGAACAAATACAATCTGTAAAAAATGTGTGTTGGTATTGTTAATGTATGATGTTGGTTGCTATGTTCTCAATTATATTCAATTGTGATGATCTATGCAGTTAATATCGGCGATTTCCAGGTGATTTCCAGGTGGGATATCGGTTATCGATACCTTTCTAAATATCGGTGTACAATATTGGTCCAAAATATCGGCACCGCTAAAATCAGTGATATTTACTTAATTCTTAGTTATATGTCATAGACTCATGGTTTTAAGTCTTAACTAATCCTATTGTTGTGTTAATTGTTAAATACTTAAGTGTTAACTTTCTAGTTTCTACAGGTTTGATCAGCTTGTTATGTTAAGTACTTAATTATTAACTGGTGATGATAATGATGATGATATTAGAGTTGATGTGGAAGATCTTTATAAAATAATTAGAAGCCTATGTTGATGTGGACTTGGAGGAAGATTCCATGGCTTACGTATGATTATGCTCAAAAGATTGACACTTTTGAGTTATCATTTTTGATATTACTATTATATATGTCTAACATATATATATATATATATATATATATATATATATATATATATATATATATATATATATATATATATATATATATATTAAGCATGATATAAAAATACCGATATCTCACCGCAATAACCTTTATCTCAAATATCGGCCCTTGACCGATATTTGATTTTGGACCACTATAACTGCCAAGGTGATGATACAATAAATTGAAGTCATCCGCCCCCGGACGTTTCCGCCGTCCTGGGTCGGGGGTGTGACAGATTTGTATCAGAGCATTGTTTATAGTGAACTAGTATATCTAACCATACAAGATATACAACTATAAATACAATGGGACTAAAACAATCTAACTAAAAGTATAGTTTAAAATATAAATATTTTACCAAAGTGTACATACATACATGCATATTTGAAAACAATAAGAAGAGCTGGACAACGTCACTAAACTTAGACAATTATGTGCTCATATCTAGGCAAAATATAGCCTGATCAACTATATTTATTCGAGATATGAACAAAACTCATCAACTGCAAATCAGAAGGTTCTAAGAACAAAACTAAAAGACATAAAATACTATAGGAGTATTTTAACATTGTACATATTTTCTCGTACTTATATATTCTCGTGCATACACTATGGCTGGCTTCCACCACCCTTGGGACCTATAGTTCCCCAATCAGGGGAATGTGTCACACCCCAAAACCGGAACGGCTGAAACGTTCAGGGGTGGAGGACGTCATGTTTAGTATCACAAGATATGTATATGGTAAGCAAGTAATAAACAACCATTTCATTTCGAAAGAAAGTGTTTACAATGTGTGTGTTCACAAAACATAGAATTCATACAAAAATAACAAAACAAGATTTGAAGCTATATTGCTTCATCTTCTGAATCCCCAGTACAAGCACGTGTCTAATTGTCTCCTGAGAATACAAGTTATTTGAAAGAGTTGATTAGCAATTAAGCTGGTGAGTTCATAAGATTTTAGTCATGTGAGTAAGCATTAAAATGTGGTTGAAAATGTATATGCACAAGTGGTGTAAGCTGTAAGTTCTGTTTTGAAATGCTCGCTTGTTCCTCTAGAAAATCCTATATTTCCTACTTGAATGGAAGTTAAGTAAAATGACACTACAAGCCTTTCTATGCGTACTAAGTGGGTACAATTTGTATATACTTAGAGTAAATAAACAATCGATTGTGTGCATCTGCCCTAAACTCCCAACCCAATGGGGAACAGAAAGTAAGGCGGATAACACACATTCCATTGGTTGTTAGATCGTTGTCATATATAACCCTGGTGTATTCACTTCTTACTCATGGAGTTATTTGTAATGGTTCCTTTATATCTAATGAAGAGTTCTTTTAAGAAAACCAATCTTCCTTATAGTAAAATAATGACTACGGTGACTATTTTTATAATAGCTTTGTTTATACTGCCATATATAATCTGATATCGGGTAGAAATTTAATTGAGTGAATCTGCCCTAATCCCACAATCCAACGGGAACAAGAAGTAAGGTGGAAAACACACATTTAACTATCTATTGGATATTAGTTTTATGACCTGATCCAAACTTGGTACCCTTATGATGACTTAATGTATACTAAGCATAGATATATATAGATTCGGTTAGGTAATAGATTGGGTGACCTCATTCCAAGCCCACAATCCAACGAGAATAGGAAATGAAGCGAAGAGCACACATCCTATTAGCTGTCGAAATCTATTAGCATATATGTATCCTATAGTGTATACATTAAGGAATCATAAAGCTAGCATTATGATCCTAACCTTTAATCGTAGCCTTCTACCAAGGCATCTTCTGTTCTGAGTTAAACCCGACTGTTCCTTGGTCAAATGTAAAAGTATATTCTCCCTAGTTTATAACTATCTTGAATAGAAAATAGATCAACTTTCAAGTGGTACTGACACTTTATGAAAGTAATGGGAAAAATAAGTACACAGATGTTGTTTATAATGACATGCGGATGTACTAATAACCTAAAAACATATTTGTTTTATTACGGTCATAATGTGAAAGCTAGAACCCGTACTAAACGCTCTCAATGTAAAGAGATTAAGGGAACCAAACGCGACCCCATCAATTTCTTACAAGCCGTGTAATTCACATTAAAGTTATATGATCATGTATACCCAATATAACTATCACTAATACGTTAGTGATTCATTAGTATAATTAGACCCTGTTTGTGTGTTCTCATGCTATAGCAACCTAACTTGTTTGTTATGTTCTGTTTTGGTATTGTTTGATTCTCTTCACTGTTTGTTCTAATATAGTATTGATTTTTTGGGTGCTTCATTGTACTAGAAGTAATGAATAGCATTCTCCTAAAATATACCTATAATAGTTTACTAATGCTCTACTTGGACTGTTACTGACAAGACTCATTTCTCTACTAAGTTATGCTTTTACTTTAATAACGGAGTTTTGTATAACTATAAAGTAGCATAACTTTAAACGAGTTTTGAAAGGTTTTGACAACTTATAAATAACATAAGTAACATTTTAAAAGATGTTTAACAACAAACATTTACACAATTATCATTGTGTTCAACCTGTATTCCCCTTTTTAAAACAATTAAAATACTTAAATGATTCATTACGGGGTATGAACACACCTGATATGGGTGATTCAAACGGGTATGTGTGTAAGGATGAGAAGTTCCACGAATGAAGTCCCGAGGCACAATAAGTCCTAAATGACATATAAGGACACATATTGAAATGGCACTAATTGGTTAAGTGTTAGAATAACATGTGATTCAACAAAGGGGAGTGAAATGGCACTAATTGGTGTTTACGGTTTTGTAGCCAACTCCACTTGAGTTTATGGTTGTAAACCCATGAGTTTACGGTCGTAAACTCATGGTACTTTATTTTGTGCTTTGAAGTCCTAGAAGTCCTTTTGAAGCATCCTAACTTCAAGTCTTAGCCTTAGGAAGTAATTAGGGAAACATATCACCCCTTTATGGGGTTTACGGTTTTTGGAGCATTTGTCTTTGGGTTTACGGTAGTATACCCAAATGGTTTATGGTCTAATGATGTTTTCACGTCTTAAACACTTCCAGGTAAAGGTCTAGGCTAGTTTCTAATATTAAGGAAAGAGTTTCGGGCATAAAAACATGCCTTTGGGGTGTTTACGGCTTTGGGAGATCCCCAAACCGTAAACACATATAAATGGGACATTTTGGTGGTTTTTATGTGCTACACACATCAAAGGAAGGTTCTAGATTTGTTTCCAAGGTTTGGCAAGAGAATAGGGACACTTTAGCACCCTTTTTAGGGTTTACGGTCCAAGAACATCTTGGAACGTAAACACCTTTGATCTTGGCTTTCTTGGATGTTTTCTTGATGTTTAGAAGTGTAAGAAGGCTTATAATACTCTAGGATAGAAGAACTTACAAGGTAGAAGCTTGAAAAGGCACTCAAAGTTCAAGAACACTAGTGTGTGTTCTTGGTGAAACTTGAAGATCTATACTTTTGAAATGATTTCACAGATGAAATCATGTTAGATCACTAGATTAAGGTAGATATCAACTTATTAGAGCTTAGAAATACTTAGAAGTTGAAGATCTTGAAGAAAAATGGGATGATACTTGAGAGAGAAATGGCTCTAGTCTTGGAAATGTGAAAAAGTGATAAAAATATCAAAGTCTCACTTATATAGTCTTTAGGGTTTACGGTCCCAATTCCATCTTGGACCGTAAACTCCAAACTCTTGAGGTTTTGGGCACTTATTGCTACATAATAAACCCTAGGGTATCCTCTCTCCTGATATCTTCTGAAGCACTAACTTTAAAACACTCAAACTTATTCCAAAAATCTTGAAAGTTAGCAGGTATAGTTTTGACTTCTATTGAAGTGAGTGGTTGTACAGAAAAGAAATTTTTGGGTTGTCACAGAATGGAGGTTGGATTGAGGAGGATCCGGAAGAGGATCTAGAAGATACAGAGGAGGAGTTTAAGGAGGAGGAACGCGACAAGGACGAGGAGGGAGATGATGCTGACTCGGATGCAGAGTCCGAAGTCATCAATCTACCCTACATGGCGAGGATGTCGGCACACCAAATGGGCTACAATGGCCCTATGCCCCCTTGGGTAATTGATATTGAGAGGTGGTGCTGACACCAAGCCCAACGCCCACCATTCGGCATGGAGTGAGGTTTCTTTAACCTCCAGCATGGAGGCCCAGCGGATCGAGCTCTTCTTATTACGGTCTGAAGGACTAGGGAAATTGGCGATCAGGCACATGTGCCCACTAACTAGATGATCGAGACGAGAGCCACAGTGGAGCGTGCTCAGAGGCGTACTCGGGACCTCGTGAGGTAATATCAGGAGCGGCAGGTTGCACTGGAGGCGAGGGTGCAAGCCGTCGAGCGCCGACTAGCCGAGCTTCAGGGCGCTTCTACCTCATCACAGACACCATTGGGGTCACTCGTCGTGAGTAGGACTTATCCTACCCACAACTTGTTGTAGTTTTAGGTACGCATTGGTGCTACCCCTTTTATTTTATCTATGTATATAGGATTGACCGTATGTTTAAGTGATTACACTACTCGCGGGGTCGTTATGCTATCAGATTTTATCCTCTATGTACTGTATAGCTTTTTAAAAGGTCAATTTTCATGCATTAGGTACTAAGACATTATTATTAATGAAACGATTATGTGTTTTATTTGTGATGTTGTTATCTGCTATGTTCTCTCTTTTCATTTTTATTTAATGTAATACAGTTTCAACATAAGTAAAATCGAACCTCCGTAACCGCGAAAAACAAAGGGTTTTCATAAACTCACCATCATTCCTACTTCATAGTAGGAAATGCCCAGAAGGTACATTCACAAGAACAAAAAAACAATGCCACCGCCACTGCCGCCTCCACCAGAGATGAATTCTTTTGCATTTCAGGCAACAGTCTCAGTTGCAGTTACTGCAACACTAGCACCCATCAGAAATGACACCAAGGGAGGAGGCAAAAAAACGGAACGGGGAGTTCCAATCACGGGGATAACCCAGGACATCAGATTACCTGCACATACAAGGACCTCACCAACAAAAAGCCGAGACCATTTAATGGGAGCGGAGGGGTGATCGCTCTCACCCGGTGGTTTGAAAAGATTGAATCTGTCTTTGAAATTTGCGGTTGTCCTAAAGAAAGTAAAGTGAAGTTTGCAGCTTGTACATTTTCTTTACTGGGAACTCTCATGGTGGAACGGCCAAGTCAAGGTGCTAACTCTAGGGGTAGCAAACTCTATGGCATTGGGGGGGGGGGGGGGGGGGAACTGAAAAACCTGATGCTCGATGAGTAGTGCCCCCAAGGTGAAGTGCAAAAGCTTGAACAAGAACTATGGAATCTCACTGTAAAGGATTCCGACATTGAAACTCACATCTCCAGGTTCAGCGACCTGGTGCTCTTGTGCCCAGGGATGATTACTTTGAGAGCAAGAAAGTCGAACGACTCATCTGGGGACTAACTCCCCCGATTCAGGGAAGTGTGATTGCTGCTAATCCCTCAACCTTCAACAATTCCAATCCTTGGAACAAAAGCTTTAGGACCATGGACAACTAAATGGAATGAAGTTTGTTGTCACTAAATCAAAGAAGGGGGATGAAAACAAGAAGAACTGGGGAAAGAAGACAAAGGGACAAAAAGCTCAAGAGTCTGGGAAGAAACAACAAATCGTAGCAGTTCACGCTGCTACCACTTATACTACATCAACAACAACGACATCAACACCTGCAAATCCGTATGTCGGCTCCCTCCCAAAATGCGATAAGTGTAATTTCCACGATAACGGCACATGCCGAGACCTGCAATGCGCCAACTGTAACCGAAGAGGGCACAACGCCCTGTATTCCAGAACACCACCACATCAAAACAACCAACCCAACAACATCGGGGCCAGTCAAACATGTTATGGGTGTAGGGAGACTGGCCATTACAAATCAAACTGCCTCAAGGCCAACAATCGGGGTGCAGAGGGGTCAAGCAGAGTTCTAGCAATGGGACAAAGGGAGGTTGTGTATGACCCAACGATAGTCAGTGGTACGTTCCTCCTCAACAACGTCTACGCATGCATCTTAATTGATAGTGGGGCGAAACACAGTTTCGTGACTCAGAAATTTAAAAACTTACTAAATCAAAGTCCCCAAAAGTTAAATGAAACCTTCATGGCGGAGATGGCTTATGGGAAAACTGAAACAACCAACGACGTATTTCTAGGATGCACGTTAACATTAAATAAACACTTATTTCAAATAAACTTAATGTCGGCTACTATTAGAAGCTTTGATGTCATCATCGGTATAGATTGGTTAAGCCTCCACCATGTCGATATTATGTGCTGCGAGAAGGACGTTCGCCCTCACCTACCCAACGATGAAACCCTAATTAACTACGGTGATAAACTCGATGCAAACCTCCATCTCATCTCATGCATCAAGGCACAAAAGTGCTTGCACAAAAAGAACCATGCCTTTTTAGCCCAGATGGTGGATAAAAAGAAGGAAGAGAAGAACATCAAGGACATCCCGGAGGTATGCAATTTCCCAGACGTATTTCCTAAAGACCTCCCGAGAATACCCCTCGAACGACAGGTCGAATTTCAAATTGACCTAATACTCGGAGCCACGATAATTGCCAAATCACCTTATAGATTAGCCCTTGCAGAAATGCAAGAGCTCTCTAGTCAATTGAGAAAATTATTAGACAAAGGGTTCATCAGATGGAGCTTCTCTCCTTTGGGAGCTCGGGTTTTGTTTGTCAAAAAGAAAGATGGTTCCTTTCGCATGTGTATCGATTACCGTGAACTCAATAAGCTAACCGTCAAAAATCGATACCCTCTCCCTAGGATCGACGATCTATTTGACCACCTACAAGGAGCCAGTTACTTCTTGAAAATAGATTTGAGTTCTGGATACCATCAACTGTGAGTCCGAGAAGAAGATGTGCCCAAAGCTGCCTTCCGAACTCGTTACGGGCACAACAAATTTGTGGTAATGCCCTTTGGTCTGACAAATGCACCTGCGGCATTTATGGACCCGATGAACTAAGTATGTCGGCCTTTCCTCGACAACTTTGTGATTGTCTTTATCAACGACATACTAGTTTATTCTCAAAGCAAGGAGGAACACAACCAACTTCTATGGCAGGTTTTAGAGACACTTAGGGCAGAAAAATTATACGCGAATTTCTCCAAGTGCGAATACTGGATCCGCAAATTTGATTTTCTAAGGCACACGGTTAGTGAAGAAAGAATACACGTGGACCCATCCATGATTAAATCAGTTGAGGGCTGGGCAACCTCGAGAACCTCGACGGAGATCAGACAATTCTTAGGCCTCGCTGGTTATTACAGGAGGTTCATTCAGAATTTCTCCAAGATTGCCAAGCCACTCGCCACTCTAACCCAGAAGGGTGTACCCTTCACATGGGATACGAAACAAGAAGCTTTGTTCCAAACCCTAAAACAAGCCCTCTGCAGTGCTCCGGTGTTGTCCCTTCTAGAGGGAACAGAATATTTCGTGGTGTCTTGTGACACATCGAATCAAGGATTAGGCTGTGTGCTTATGCAGCACGGGAAGGTTATAGCCTATGCATCCAGAGAACTAAAGACCCATGAAGTAAACTATACCACTCACGATCTTGAGCTGGGATTTGTGGTCTTCGCTCTAAAGATTTGGAGGTACTACCTCTACGGTACGAAGTGTGCTATTTTCACAGACCACAAAAGCCTCCAACATATCCTGAACCAAAAAGAATTAAACATGTGGCAGCGGTGATGGGTTGAGCTGCTAAATAAATATGAATGTGAGATCAGGTACCATCTTGGCAAGGCCAATGTGGTAGCCGATGCCCTAAGCAGAAAAGAATACCCGGGTCACAGGGTAAGAACACTAACGATGACCATCCATTCCTACTTGTCTTCTTAAATCTAGGAGGCTCAACTGGAAGCCTTGAAGCCGGAGAACATCGAAAACGAAGCCTTGCATGGGATGGACAAGAATCTTGCAATCAAATAGGATGGAGCATACTAGCTCATGGATCGGATCTAGACCCCAAAGTTTGGAGGGTTCAGAGACTTGGTCATGAATGAAGCACACAAGACAAGATTCTCCATGCATCCAGGTTCTGACAAAATGTATTTAGACCTCAAACAATAATATTGGTGGCCGAATATGAAGGCATAAATTGCTACCTACGTGGGCAAGTGCCTGACTTGCGTAAAGGTGAAGGTAGAATATCAAAAGACCTCAGGACTCCTTCAACAACCAAAGATAGCTGAGTGGAAATTAGAGAGAATCACAATGGATTTTATAACCAAATTCCCCAAGACGACAGACGCATTGGATGCCATCTGGGTGTTTGTCGATCGGTTGACCAAATCCGCCCATTTCCTGCCAATAAAGGAAACGTATAAAATGGAGAAGCTGACCCACATCTACATCAAAGAGGTTGTGAGATTACATGTAGTGCCTGTGACAACCCGATATTTCAACTCTTTGTAAAGACCAAAAAGGGTCAAGTATTGTAACCACTTTTGAGTAATAAAATTTACTTTCATAATAAAATGTACAAATAGTTCTATTTAATTTCCTTCTATGTTTAAATGTCTTTGAACCATGATCGTACGTGAAAAGAACTCCCAAATCCGACTTCATATAGCGAAGTTATGATTTTTCCAAGTTCGGCTTAGCAACAGACAGCTAAAAACTCGAATCGGAGATCGAGCGACTTATGGCCGGAATGACCTAAACGAGAATCGAAGGTCTCGACAATGGTATTCCAGCGGTAAAAAGTCTGGAAAAAACCGACATCAGATAAAGAAGTTATGAATTTTCAAAGAAATTCCTTAAACACGATGAGTTTATAATAAATAATAAAAAAAAAATAATTTCGGAATTTGCCGACAGAGTCTAAATGAAAGTTGTAGAGCGTAGTCTCACCTACGCGTGGATATAAAGACCATCGAAAACGGAGTTCGTATGAAGAACATATGAATTTTTGAAGTTTATTAAATAAATTAATTATTTATTTAAATCAAAATTCGGACCTTATCCGAAGAGGAGTCAGCGTCCTCATCCGAGGTACGCGCTGCGTACCCCTGTACGCCCAGCGTACCCGAGAGACTTGGCCTCTGATCGTCCACGTTGCCCTATCCGAGGAATCCGACCCGTCCGACCCGTCCGAAGCGCCCGACCCGTCCGACCCGCTGTCCCGTCCGACCCGCCTCCCCAGCAACCCGTCCCATCCGACCCGTCTCCCCAGCAACCTGTCCCATCCGAAGCCGAGGCAGTCGAGGCTTCGGTCATGCATGACGTACGCGTACGCGCTGCGTACGAGCGTACGCCCCGCATACCGAGGAGGTTCAGCCTTCCTATAGATAGGATGCGAGGGCTTCCGAGAAAAGGGATCATTTCTCTCCTCTCTCTTACAATCTTGCCTCGTTTTCCGTGCCCGTTCAAACCCGAAGCTCTGGTCTTTTTTCTCAAGTCCCGAGGGTCGATTTTACTCCCGAGATTCCCGAGAATCCCGAGGAAAATCCGTTTCATGAGACGAAACTCTGCCCGGTTTTCCATCTCGCTATCTTCAAACTTTCAAGTGAGTTCATACCCCTTAATCAACCTTTTTAAATATTCTAAATGCCTTTATATGCTTTCAAGGGGGGGATTACAAGTAAAACACACGAGTATTATCGTGTGTTACATAAAGAACTCTTTTATATGCTGTTATATATCCAAATCACAGGCGATCTATAAACCTTTAAGGAACTTTTATATATATAACATATGTTAAAATAGCATTCTATCTTTTGAAATATAAATTTGTTGTAATGCATGTATAAACTAAACTTTTCTTAGATTATTCTTGTCTATCTTAGACTCTACACCAAAAATCTATGCTTTTATAAACAAGTGATTCCTTTTCTAGGTATTTCTAAACAAACAAGACACACTTTTAGAAAAGTATAATAGGTATAGTTTTACGAGCAAATTTCTAACTCTTATGTACTAGAAACATGAATTTCAAGAAGTTTACTTTCGTATACAAGAACAAACGTAACATTTTAACAAGAAGATCTGTTTTTATACCATGGTTTTGTGAGACACTAACTTCATGTACGTTCGAGTACACATTTCAAGTCCTGTATTATATACCAGAATCCCTTGGAGGGGGAGCATGGTGTTTGTGTATAGATCTATATGGGCTTGACAACCCGCTCCCTGACTGTTAGCTGCACTCCACCGTTTGGGGTGACAAACGTCATAACATTCCAACGCCTGAAGAACGTTGTGTATAGGCATTCCGAGTCAATAGTATGGTTATAAAACTCACAAGGGGTATTAAAAATGCATTGATTTACAAGGTTTTCAAACTCATTGGTTATTTTACACTTACATACATTTTGGAAACAAACATTGGTCTTGAGTGAAGGCTACTTTTATACTAGTAGAAAATATAGGATTTTCTAAACACAAACAAACAAAGACAAAACATTTCATTTCATTCAAACATTGTCACTTAAATACTTATGAAACTCACCAGCTTAAATGCTGATCTTCTCTTTCAAAATTACTTGTATGTCCCAGGAAATCAGTAATTTCAGGTATTCATTTCGCTTTTGATGAAGGGATGTTGCGGCGCTAGTTTAATCTCGTATTTTGACATCATATTGTAATTGGTTTTGAACATGTAACTTTTGACAAATGTAAACTTTCAATTATATATATGATGGTTGTATTGCTTTCTTTACTATGTATTCATTTGTTACGTTACCACATGAAGTCATCCGCCCCCGAACGTTTCCGTCGTTCAGGTTTGGGGGTGTGACAGATTGGTATCAGAGCAATGTTTATAGTGAACTAAGTATATCGAACCACATAAGATATACAAACTATAAATGCTTAAGGGACTAATACTCTCTAACAAAACAAATTTTCTTTTTACGCTTAAGCAGTTTTGCGTTTAACTTAAATTGATAGTTCATTTAAGTACAATTACATGCATACCACAAATTATTTTCATGTTATACAACTATACAAGTATTTAGACAAGTTGACACTACGATTGAGACTCGATATATGTAATCAGATTTTGGACAAATATAGCGTGATCAACTATATTTGCCCGAGATTGGACCAACGTATATCGAGGAAGGATCGTAGTAAGCAACAAGTCAAAACTTACCAAACCATTTCATGAATCAAACACAAGAATTAAAATACTATAGGAGTATTTGCGATCTAAACTAGTTTAACTTACATGTTTTGCATGTTCCGACTTTATTCAATTCTTATAACCCTATTTCTCGTACAGTCAAATGGCTGGATTTCACCACCCTGGCGACCCCTACTTTCCCAACCAAGGCAATGGAGGATGGATCGAAGATGATCCCGAAGAGGACGAGGAACCCATAGAAGTGGGTGATGACTCCGGTACCGACTCAGAGCCGGAAGTTATCGATCCACCACCCATTCAACCTCCCGTCTTCGTAAGGAACTTTCAAGGACCGACTCCCGTCTGGGGAAGTCACCTCCACCATTGGAGCCATTAGCAAAACCTATGCCCTCCCTACGGCATGTGCCGGGACTTCTATGATGTCCGCGGCGGAGGTTCGGCTGATCGAGCACTCCCGGTAATGGTGGGTAAGTTAGCCAATCAGTTCTATCAGTCTGGAATTCAAGCTAGTCGACTCCGGGATATCAACGTGGAAGTGCAGGTTCACACTTCTGACATCCGTAGGCTGGACAAGATGCAAGACAACGCTCAATTCCAAACCGAAGCATTTCAAGCGCAAATGATTGCAGCCCTCGCCGAACTAAGGGAACAACAAGCCGCTTTTGATAGGCGTCTAATGGAGTCGAAGCAATCAGATGCGGAGTCAAGCTCCAAGCGCAACCTTCGATGCAAGTAGTGCTTGTCAAGGACTCAAATTTTGTTATAGCTTAGGACCTCGGCTAAAAGTCTTTAAATTTCTCGAACTTTGTAATCGGAGACCCTTATAGGGGTCAAATTTTCATGATCGTTGTAACAACTTTTATATTAATATAAGTGGCACTATTACTACTATGTTAAGTATTTCGTTCAAACCTTGAATGGTCTTTGTGAACCCAAATACTTGTTTCATACCTTCAGTCTTACAAATAACTTTCATTCTTCTATTTTAAGACTCATACTATCATCTGTTGTTGAACTATAGCGATTTAGTTCATGAGACACATACATTTCCCATTCCATGAAATTCTTATCCTTTCCTTTTCAAACTATAGTTGAAGGATGCCTCCGCGTAGGAATCCAAGGCAAAACAACGGTGAGGAAGCACCTATACCACCACCACCTCCACCACCTCAATTTGATGCTGTTATGTTTCAAGCAGCAGTCACCGCAGCGGTGGCAGCTGCCATGTCACAGATCAATAACTCGAGTACTAATGGCTCGGGATCTGGCACACACCTATCCAGCCATGGCGAGAGTCATGGACCACCTCGGGAATGCACCTATAAGGACTTCACTAATGCTAAGCCCCGGATGTTTTATGGTACTGGTGGTGTGATGGCCCTGAGGCAGTGGATTGAAAGGAAGGAGGCAGTCTTTGAAATCTGCTCCTGTCCCGAGCACAGCAAGGTCAAATTTGCAACTTTCACCCTTCTCGATAAAGATTTAACTTCGTGGAATGGCCACGTTAAAGTACTTACCATAATCGTGGCAAACTCCATAAGCTGAAGCTGGGAGAGCCTGAAAGCCATGATGATGAGAGAATACTGCCCACGGGGAGAGATTCAAAAGCTTGAACACGAGCTATGGACTCTCGGAATGGTTGGTACCGACATCGCTACTTATACCAACAGATTCTGCGAGCTGGCAATCCTTTGTCCAGATATGATTGCTCCCGAGAGCAAGAAAATAGAAAGGTACATCTGGGGACTGACGCCCCAAATGCGATCAAGCGTGTTAGCTTCTAAACCTGACACCTTAGAAAGTGCTAAGGAACTGGCACAATCTCTGATTGACTACGGAGGTCATCAGAACTCAACCACTGCTACACCAGCACCACAGAAAGGAAACAACAACAAGAACATCTACAACAACAACAACAACAACAGAGGCAGAAAGAGAATGTGGATTAAAGGGAAGGGTGGGTCTTCCCAAGAATCTGCAAAGAAACAACTAGTTTCAGTGAATGTTGCCACTGTATCTGCTACAGCCCCTACACATACCTACCCAACAAAGCCTTATATAGGTAACCTCCCAAAGTGCACCAAATGCAATTACCACCACCATGGACCTTGTTGAGAAATGCAGTGCGCCAACTGCAATAGGAAAGGACACACAGCCCGTTTCTGCAAGGAACCCGCAAAGCCGATCACTCAAGTTCCCGGTGCGGGTGTAGGGCAGACTTGCTACGGTTGTGGCGAGGTGGGCCACTATAAGAGGAACTGTCCTAAGGCAGCAGGCACCAGAGGTGTGGGACGAGTTTTGGCAATAGGCCACGACGAAGCTGTAGCTGACCCAACTATAGTTGCTGGTACGTTCCTTCTCGATAATTCATATGCATGCATATTATTCGATAGTGGAGCGGAGAGAAGCTTCGTGAGTCAAAACTTTATTCATTTACTTAAACCTAAACCTAGCAAGTTAGAAAAATCATTCACTGTAGAGATGGCCAATGGAAAAACCGAAAACACTAATTGCATATACATGGGCTGTACGTTAACTTTAGACGGCCATTCTTTCCCAATCAATCTCATGCCGGTCCAAATTAAAAGTTTCGACGTCATAGTCGGCATGGATTGGTTGAGTCTTCTTCGCGCCGACATCATGTGCTTTGAGAAATCAGTCCGTCTTAATCTCCCTAACAACGAAACATTAGTTATCTACGGCGACAAATCTAGTACAAACCTTCGCCTCATTTCGTGTATCCAAGCTTGAAAGTTCTTGCGGAAGGATTATCGAGCATTCCTAGCGCACATCATTGATACAAGTCAAGAACTGAAGGACATCAAGAGCATCTCGGTAGTACGCGACTTTCCCGATATCTTTCCAGAAGAACTACCAGGATTACCACCGCAACGCCAAGTCGAGTTCAAAATCGACTTAGTTCCAAGAGCTACCCCAGTAGCGAAGTCGCCTTACCGTCTCGCACCAGCAGAAATGCAGGAGCTTTCCAGTCAACTTAATGAACTCCTTCAAAAAGGATTCATAAGACCAAGTTTCTCACCTTGGGGAGCACCGGTCTTGTTTGTAAAGAAGAAAGACGGATCGTTCCATATGTGCATCGACTACAGAGAACTGAACAAACTTACTGTCAAGAACCGCTATCCTCTACCCCGTATCGACGACCTATCCGATCAACTTCAAGGGGCGAACTACTTCTCAAAAATAGACCTACGATCCGGATATCAACAATTACGAGTTCTAGAGGGGGACATTCCGAAGACAGCTTTCCGAACTCGTTATGGACACTACGAATTCGTAGTGATGCCGTTCGGATTAACCAATGCACCAGCAGTATTTATGGTCCTAATGAATAGGGTATGCCGCCCTTACTTGGATCAGTTCGTCATCGTCTTTATCGATGATATACTTATCTACTCTCGAAGTGAGGAAGAGCATAGTCAGCACCTACGAAGAGTCCTAGAAACACTGCGAACGGAGAAACTCTATGCGAAGTTCTCTAAATGCGAATTTTGGATTCGAAGAGTCGAATTTTTAGGCCACGTTTTTAGCGAGAAAGGTATACACGTGGACCCCTCCAAAATTAAGGCTATTGATAACTGTTCGCACCAAAGACACCTACAGAAATTCGTCAATTTCTAGGTCTAGCTGGCTACTATCGCAGATTCATAAAGAACTTTTCGAGCATTGCGAAACCTCTTACTACATTAACCCAGAAAGGTGTGGCCTTTGACTGGGAAGCGAAACAAGAGAAGGCATTCCAGACACTAAAGCAGGCCTTGTGCACCGCACCGATACTATCCCTCCCCGAAGGGATAGAAGATTTCGTAGTGTATTGCGATGCGTCAAATCAAGGACTTGGTTGTGTTCTTATGCAGAGAGGGAAGGTTATCGCTTATGCCTCCCGACAGCTTAAGACACACGAAGTGAACTATACGACAACCTGAAATTTCCATTGTACGAACCTCATCTATTCAATAGAAGCTAGTTCAGTTCTGTGATTTTCAAGCTTGTCCGAACAAACTTTGTGTACATTAGGGTTTATGTTTTAGATGATATCAGGAGAGTGGATACTCCTGGTTTTGTGAAACTTGGGCATTTCAAGTTTCATACTGTTACCGTCCAACATCAGGAATGAAAATATTTTCTGCCAAAATATTCCAGGACTATAAATAGTTTTCTGAATTAAATTAATTCATTATTCACAATTCCAAATAGAGAAAAGCCATATTCTCTCTGACGGATCTTCGGGTTTTCATCCCAGATTGTGAGTCTGCTTTTCTATATATGTTTCAATACTTGTTTAATACATATTAGCAACAATAACATGTCTAGATATCAAGATCCGGGAGTTTACCGCCCAAGATCGTTCTTGGGGAGTAAACTCCAAAATGGAACATTATGGCTTCCTAGTCCCAATTCCTTGTTAGAAGACTTGTTTAGGAGATAGGCTATTACATTTATGGATCAAAAAGCAACCAAGAACCATAAGTTCTAGGAGTTTACGGCCAAGGAACTCCCTTGGGCCGTAAACCCCTTTCCAAGGGCTTAAATGCCCTAAATCTTTCCCCAAATGCTTAAGGAACTTTACCTACTAGTGCTTGTGCTTGTTTAGAACATCAAAAGCTCATCATAATCACAAGTTAGTTGGAGTTTACGGCAAAGAACCCTTCTTGGGCCGTAAACCCCTTTTTGTGGGACAAAACTCATTCCAAGCTACCCTTAAGCCTTTAGACAAATTACCTTGTACCTTTGGGACTAGATTGGAGAGTAGAACACATAGAAACAACTCCTTGGAAGGAGTTTACGGCCAAGGAACATGGCTTGGGCCGTAAACTCCAAGTGAAGGCACCAAAGTGTGCCTCTTGTCCCCATTAGCCTTAGATAAAATCATGGATGCCATTCTTGATGTTTAAGTGCCTCAAATCAATTTATTTCCTAGAGTTTACGGCCGTAAACTCTAAGGTGAAAGACCTTAGGCCGTAAACTCCCTTATGGAGTGTTTTAGAGCCTTAAAACTACTTCATGCATTATTCCAATAAAGATAGGAGTGTTCTAGGATCAAGATAGCACCACAAAACACCCAAAAACACCATTTGAGGAGTTCACGGCCATAAACCCATGAGTTTACGGCCGTAAACTCCAAGGTGTGGGGTTTGTTGGATGGTGAACTCCCATACAAGGCTATTTGATGTTTCAAACCCTTTTGCCTTGTCCCGTAGCAACTTAGATGCAACCATTTGGACCCTAAACACTCACAAAAGTGTTTAAATGTTTTCTAAGTGTCTTAACTTATTTATTTAAGTTATTATTTGTCTAATTAGTTATATATATGTTTATTATATGATAACTAGGCTCGTGCGTGTAAACCAGTCTCCGTTTGTCACCTAGCACGGTAGCCGACACTGCAATTCAAACGACTCACCACAAGTGAGTTCATACCCCTTGAATCAACCTTTGAAATGATTTTAAGTGTTTTAAATACTTTATGGGGGGGGGGATACAAGTCAAATACCTATAATTTCTTGCTTCAATCACATGTGATTGCATTTAATCACATGTGATTAATAACTAGGAAAACAACGATTTTTACCACTGTTCAAACTGTTTATCAAAATGCCTTACTTTGAAATGTTTTACAAACTGTTTTACTATCCAAACTTACTTATAGACTGTGATTTAAAAAAATGCTTCTTATACTTAAACTGTTTTATTAACTTATGCCTTCAAATTGTTTTATAGATCGACAACAAGTCGATCTCCTCCTGAAATCACATTTATGCTTCAAAATGTTTTATGAAAACTTATTTATGCTTTATATATCCAATTGCATGCCCATATATGTATAGGTATATAAATAATGTTCAAAAGGCTTAGGAATGCCATCCGCCCTATTTCCTTTTCCTCGATTTGCATGTGGTCTGGTGGGATTTCGGGTGACCCTCCGAAGGTCATTTCCATATTACTTATATATCATATATACATGTATAGACATAAAAGTACTTCCATAGTCATACTCATCAGTACATCATTAGCTGGTTACCATCGGGGTAACGCAGGATCATAATAATATCCAGATATACTAGAAACAACACATATACAGATATACTAGAAACAATACATACACAGATATACTAGAAACAATACATATACAGAGATACGAGAAACAATACATATACAGATATACGAGAAACAATACATATACATAAATACGTAATAATTGTGATCCACTGTATCGGGCATGCCTTAAATGTCATGGCCCGAGTTGTAGCCAGAATTCTCTTGGAAGGAGAGCGTGAGTTTGCGTATAGATCTATACTGGATTGACTATTCTACACCTTGCTGCTAGCTACAGCCGGACCTGCAGGTCTGCGGGTGCCAAACGTCATTTCTTTTTACGACCGTTCATTATGTCGTTGATTTTCAGTCGATAGCATGGTGCAATTTATCACAATATACCTTAATATAAATCCGGTTTAAGGTAGTAGTATTTAGTACAGCAGTAGTCTTATTATACAAAGCTACAGTACTACAATGATTTACCCATTACATATTTTAGTGATAACCTCACTTAAACATTAATGTACAAACTATATTTTTAACAAATGATAGTTATATTTGGGTAATCACACACTTTTACAACAGAAAAGTTTACAAAACAGCCTAGCCTTGGTAGAAGGTTACTTTTATAGAAAATATAGGATTTTCTGAGTGATTCAAACTTTTACAAACACTTTCAAACATTTACTTACATTTTTACAAACTTATACATTGAGACAGGTTAAAACGTTTTTACAAGCAACATTGCCACTAAAATACTTATGAACTCACCAGCTTTACGCTGATAAACTCTTTCAAAATAACTTGTATTCTCAGGTCATCAGTAGACAGGTACCGAGGCCAGCTTTTGAGAAGATGGAGTGCATTCAAGACTCATCTCATATTATTTTGTGTTTCATTATTTTTGGTGTCTATAGTTGTACAGAACACACTTGTATTAAAATTTTATATTTAATGCAATGGATGATGTTGTTTGCTTATTTACATTTACTGTGTTGTGATACTATACATGACGTCCTCCGCCCCAGAACGTTTCCGCCGTTCTTGGTTTTGGGGTGTGACAGATTGGTATCAGAGCATTGTTTATAGTGAATCAAGTATATCAACCCATAAAAGATATACTAATCTATAAACCCAAAAAGGGACTAAAACACTCTGACCAAGAGTCTATACTTTAAATAATAAAATATTTAATTAAGTATACTAGTCTACATTATACTAAAATCAGTGTCACAATGACAAGAACAAAAGTATTACGATTGTTGAATATCACAAGTGAGCTCGGGGATGTATGGTCAGTCCTTGGAATGGCATAGCCTGATCAACTATGCTGGTCCTAGGAGTGATTAGCATATGCCCTAGAATGGTTGTGATATGTTAACAAGTCTAAAAACTTACCAACAATACCACAAGAAGATCAGTAGAACTTAGAACTTAAAATACTATAGGAGTATTTTGTGCTATCAGTTACACGTATACTATATTCTTATACCTCTCTTCTCCCGTAGATCTAAATGGCTGGATTCCATCATGGCGACCCGTACTTTCCCAATGAAGGCAATGCCGGATGGATCGATGAAGAGCCTGAAGATGAGCATCCAATCCCTTTGGATGATCACCTCGCAGAAGGATTTTCAGATGGATCTAACTCCGAGCCTGAAGTCAACAACCTACCGCTTGTAGGTCAAGCCCCGAACAACAACCCTCGACCAGCGTTTCCAGGCCCTACTCCCATGTGGGCAAACAATCTGAATCGCTGGAGTAATGAGCAGGGTCAGCCCTTACCATACTTTGGGGACCGAACCTTCTACAACGTTAGCGATGGTGGCTCAGCTGACAGAGCTCTGCCGGTGATCATCCGCATAATAGCTCGTAATGTCGAGCAAGGTCGAGCAGCCATCGACCGGGTCATGGAGATTGATGCCAATACAGGCGTCAATACAGTCCGCATTCGCCGTCTCGAAGAAGACATGGAACGGACCCGGAGAACCAACGAAACTCTGCAGCAATAGCTGGCTGCCTCCCGTGCTGAAGTCTTAGAACTTCGAGCTCGTCAGAGAGCTCAGGACCGACATCTTCAAGAGGTGTTTCGTCAAGTGTCCGACCGCAGGGATCGCCCGAGGAATTCCCATCGCCATTAGAAGATGTCTAGTACATCTCTGTCTTTTGATTTAGGGATAGCCTTGAACTTATGTGCTCTAAGTGGCACTTATCTGTAAAATATTCCTAACTTTCGGTACTCTAATTAGGAATCTAGGACTATCAGTATTGTCCTTATGGTATGACGTAAGACCTACTGTTAGGTCGATTTTTTTTCCTTGAACTTGTTACATCAGTAATACCCGTACTATTGAAATCTATTACGTGGGAAAATTTGTACACTTGTGTATTCCTACTAATATTTCTTATTGTGATTTCAAACACTCATTCGAACGGTTGGGCTATGGTTATTTAGTCCAGGGATCACTCTCACTTTGCTTACAATTTGCTTCTTAACATCCTTCTTGTTTTTTTTATAAACTTATAGCTGAAGGATGCCTCCTCGCAAGTCTCCCAGAAATAGGAATAATCTTGTACCTCCACCGCCTCCACCACCTGCAGTCATCGATACTGTAGCCCTGAATGCTGCCGTAGCTGCAGCAGTGGCAACTGCCATGGCTCAGTATCACTCGTCTGATGCTAGCAGAGGTGGAACCCCTGTGGAATCTATCCCAGTTGAAATCCCTGTGCGCTCGAGGGAGTGCTCTTACAAGGATTTCACAAACTGCAAGCCGAAGCCTTTCTACGGCACCGGCGGAGTCATTGCTCTCTCGCAATGGTTCGAGAAGACTGAATCAGTCTTCGAAATCTGTTCGTGCCCGGTTGCATTTAAGGTGAAATATGCCGCGTGCACCTTCGAGGATAAAGCCCTAACGTGGTGGAACGGCCATGTCAAAGCCCTAACTCTCGTCGTGGCTAACGACATGGGCTGGGCAACAATGAAGGACCTCATGACTGAGGAGTACTGCCCTAGGGGCGAAGTCCAGAAGTTGGAACATGAACTCTGGAATCTATCAATGAAGGGCACCAACGTGATCGCTTACACTGCCCGCTTTAGCGAACTGGTGGCCCTATGTCCCAACATGGTTCCCACTGAAGGGAAAAAGATTGAGCGATATGTATGGGGGCTAGTGCCTCCGTACCAGGGGAATGTCTTAGCATCCAACCCTGCTACTTTCGACAGCGCCAAGCGATTGGCACAAAGACTTATTGACCATGGAGTCAAGACCCCTGCAACTACAACCACTCTAGCCATCCCAGAACCCTCTAAACCCGCTGGCAACAAGCGGAAGTTCTGGGATGAGAAGAAGAAGCAGCGTGCTTCAAAGAAACAACAAATCGTAGCAGTGCATGCTGCGGTAGCCCCTGCTGATGTTACTGCTTCGGGGAAGCAGTATTCTGGAAGTTTGCCGAAGTGCAACAAATGCAACTTCCACCACAACGGCGCCTGCCGTGAAATGCAGTGTGCTAACTGCCACAGAAAAGGACACACTGTCCGATTCTGTAAGTTCCCAGCGCAACCGATCTCCCAAGTTCTTGGCTCTGGCGCGAGCCCAACTTGCTATGGATGTGGCGAAGCAGGCCACTTTAAAAGGGACTGCCCTAAGGCGAGGAATGCTGGAGGAGCAGGGAGGGTACTAGCAATAGGCCACAGGGAAGCAGTTGCTGACCCGACAGTGGTGACTGGTACGTTCCTCCTTGATAACTCCTATGCATGCATTCTGTTCGATAGTGGAGCGGAGCGAAGCTTCATAAACCACAAATTTGCTCGCATGCTTAAGCGACAACCACACGCACTTAATGAACAATTCACAGTAGAAATGGCCAATGGGAAAACTGAAAGTACTAATAGCATATACTTAGGTTGTCTTCTAAACTTAGATAACCATTCATTCCCAATTGACCTTATGCCGGTCTCAATAAAAAGTTTCGACGTTATTATCGGCATGGATTGGTTAAGTCTTCATCGCGCCGACATCATGTGCTACGAAAAAGCAGTCCGACTAAACCTCCTGTCTAACGAAACGCTTATAGTCTATGGCGACAAACCTGGTGCAAGTCTTCGCATAATATCTAGTATTCAAGCACAGAAATATCTGCGCAAAGAATACCACGCATTCCTTGCTCACGTCGTCGACACGAACCTAGAAACGAAAGAACTGAAGAACCTCCCAGTAGTGAGCGACTTTCCCGACATTTTCCCAGAAGAACTACCCAGGTTACCTCCGCAACGACAAGTCGAGTTCAGAATAGACTTAGTCCCAGGAGCTACCCCAGTAGCCAAGTCGCCCTACCGTTTAGCACCAGCCGAGATGCAAGAACTCTCTGGTCAACTTAACGAACTGCTCAGCAAGGGCTTTATAAGACCAAGTTTCTCACCTTGGGGAGCACCGGTCTTATTCGTTAAGAAGAAAGACAGATCATTCCGTATGTGTATTGATTATAGAGAACTCAACAAATTGACGATCAAAAATCGTTACCCTCTGCCACGCATAGATGATCTATTCGACCAACTGCAAGGGGCGAACTATTTTTCCAAGATTGATCTGAGATCCGGATATCACCAGTTACGAGTGCTCGAGGAGGATGTGCCGAAGACAGCCTTCCGAACTCGTTACGGACACTACGAGTTCGTGGTGATGCCATTAGGATTGACCAATGCGCCCGCAGTCTTCATGGATCTGATGAATAGAGTATGCCGACCTTACTTAGATCAGTTCGTCATCGTTTCCATTGACGACATCCTGATCTACTCCCGAAGTAAGAAAGAGCATGGTGATCATCTGCGACAAGTTCTAGAGACACTACGAAAGGAGAAACTTTATGCGAAGTTCTCGAAATGTGAATTTTGGATCCGAAGAGTCGAATTCTTAGGACACGTGTTTAGCGAAGAAGGAATCCACGTGGACCCATCCAAAATAAAAGCTATTGAGAACTGGTCAGCACCAAAGACACCTACAGAAATTCGTCAATTTCTAGGTCTAGCTGGCTACTACCGCAGGTTCATTCAGAACTTCTCCCGAATAGCGAAGCCGCTTACGACCCTGACCCAGAAAGGCGTGGCCTTTGACTGGGAAGAGAAGCAAGAAAGAGCGTTTCAAACGCTCAAACGAGCCTTGTGCACCGCACCAATACTATCCCTTCCGGAAGGAATAGAAGACTTTGTAGTCTATTGCGATGCATCCAATCAAGGACTCGGATGTGTTCTGATGCAGCGAGGTAAGGTCATCGCCTACGCCTCGAGACAGTTGAAGACACATGAGGTTAACTACACGACCCACGATCTTGAACTAGGAGCAGTAGTGTTTGCTCTGAAGATCTGGAGACATTACCTGTATGGAACGAAGAGCACTATCTTTACCGACCACAAGAGTTTACAACACATTTTCGATCAGAAGGAGCTCAACATGAGACAACGACGGTGGGTCGAGCTACTCAGTGATTACGAATGCGATATTCGTTATCATCCGGGTAAAGCCAACGTAGTAGCAGACGCCCTAAGTCGGAAAGAATATTCTGGTCGCAAGGTCAAGTCATTATCCATAACCATCCATTCACACTTGACTAAGCAAATTCAGGCGGCTCAACTTGAGGCCATGAAACCTGAAAATGTGTCGAGTGAAGCCCTTAGGGGAATGGACAAGAACTTCGAAGCCAAGGGTGACAGAGCTTTTTGTTTCATGAACCGGATCTGGACACCGAAACACGGTGGTTTCCGAGACTTGGTCATGACCGAGGCGCACAACACTCGGTATTCCGTCCACCCAGGTTCAGATAAGATGTATTTGGATCTTAAAAAGCTATACTGGTGGCCCAATATGAAAGCAGAGATTGCTACCTTCGTGAGTAAATGCCTTACTTGTGCAAAGGTTAAGGTCGAGTACCAGAAGCCCTCTGTTTTACTACAACAACCAGAGATTCCAGAATGGAAGTAGGAGCGGATTACTATGGATTTCATAACCAAGTTGCCCAAGACGACGGGTGGACTTGACACCATATGGGTCATCGTTGATAGATTGACCAAGTCTGCACACTTCCTGCCTATCAAAGAAACCGACAAGATGGAGAAACTTACAAGAACATACATTAGGGAAATTGTACGGTTGCATGGTGTACCTATTTCCATTATCTCCGATAGAGATAGTAGGTTCACTTCAAGATTTTGGCAATCCCTACAACGTTCCTTGGGAACAAGGCTGGACATGAGCACAGCCTACCATCCACAGACTGACGGACAGAGTGAGAGAACCATTCAAACACTGGAAGATATGTTGCGAGCCTGTGTGATTGATTTTGGGAAAGCATGGGATACTCATTTACCCCTTGTCGAATTTTCCTATAATAACAGTTATCACACGAGCATCAAGGCTGCTCCATTCGAAGCTCTCTACGGCCGCAAGTGCAGATCCCCTCTGTGCTGGGCTGAGGTTCGTGATACCCAATTAGCGAGAGGGCAAGCTTCCGATAGTACTCTCACTGGTCCAGAAATCATTCGAGAAACGACAGAGAAAATCGTTCAAATCCGTGAACGATTGAAAGCCTCTAGAGACCGACAAAAGAGCTACGCCGATAAACGAAGAAAACCTTTGGAATTTCAGGTGGGAGACCGAGTCCTTCTCAAAGTCTCACCCTGGAAAGGCTTGATACGCTTCGGCAAGCGTGGGAAGCTTAATCCGAGGTACATAGGGCCTTTCGAGATTCTTGCCAGAGTCGGCCCCGTAGCTTACAAACTTGATCTACCCGACACACTGCGTAACGTACATTCTACATTCCACGTATCTAACTTGAAAAAGTGTCTGTCTGACGAGACTCTCGTAATCCCACTCGACGAGATCGAGATCAATGAGAGCCTCAACTTCGTGGAAGAACCTGTAGAAATCATGGACCGTGAGGTCAAGCAGACGAAACAAAGCCGTATCCCTATCGTGAAGGTTCGCTGGAACGCTAAGCGAGGACCGAAATTCACTTGGGAACGCGAGGATCAGATGAAATTGAAATACCCTCATCTTTTCGCTTGATTGTTTGTAACTTTTATTTGCTTAAATTCTAATTTCGGGACGAAATTCCCTCTAACGGGGGGATGATGTGACAACCTGAAATTTCCATTGTACGAACCTCATCTATTCAATAGAAGCTAGTTCAGTTCTGTGATTTTCAAGCTTGTCCGAACAAACTTTGTGTACATTAGGGTTTATGTTTTAGATGATATCAGGAGAGTGGATACTCCTGGTTTTGTGAAACTTGGGCATTTCAAGTTTCATACTGTTACCGTCCAACATCAGGAATGAAAATATTTTCTGCCAAAATATTCCAGGACTATAAATAGTTTTCTGAATTAAATTAATTCATTATTCACAATTCCAAATAGAGAAAAGCCATATTCTCTCTGACGGATCTTCGGGTTTTCATCCCAGATTGTGAGTCTGCTTTTCTATATATGTTTCAATACTTGTTTAATACATATTAGCAACAATAACATGTCTAGATATCAAGATCCGGGAGTTTACCGCCCAAGATCGTTCTTGGGGAGTAAACTCCAAAATGGAACATTATGGCTTCCTAGTCCCAATTCCTTGTTAGAAGACTTGTTTAGGAGATAGGCTATTACATTTATGGATCAAAAAGCAACCAAGAACCATAAGTTCTAGGAGTTTACGGCCAAGGAACTCCCTTGGGCCGTAAACCCCTTTCCAAGGGCTTAAATGCCCTAAATCTTTCCCCAAATGCTTAACGAACTTTACCTACTAGTGCTTGTGCTTGTTTAGAACATCAAAAGCTCATCATAATCACAAGTTAGTTGGAGTTTACGGCCAAGAACCCTTCTTGGGCCGTAAACCCCTTTTTGTGGGACAAAAATCATTCCAAGCTACCCTTAAGCCTTTAGACAAATTACCTTGTACCTTTGGGACTAGATTGGAGAGTAGAACACATAGAAACAACTCCTTGGAAGGAGTTTACGGCCAAGGAACATGGCTTGGGCCGTAAACTCCAAGTGAAGGCACCAAAGTGTGCCTCTTGTCCCCATTGGCCTTAGATAAAATCATGGATGCCATTCTTGATGTTTAAGTGCCTCAAATCAATTTATTTCCTAGAGTTTACGGCCGTAAACTCTAAGGTGAAGGACCTTAGGCCGTAAACTCCCTTATGGAGTGTTTTAGAGCCTTAAAACTACTTCATGCATTATTCCAATAAAGATAGGAGTGTTCTAGGATCAAGATAGCACCACAAAACACCCAAAAACACCATTTGAGGAGTTCACGGCCATAAACCCATGAGTTTACGGCCGTAAACTCCAAGGTGTGGGGTTTGTTGGATGGTGAACTCCCATACAAGGCTATTTGATGTTTCAAACCCTTTTGCCTTGTCCCGTAGCAACTTAGATGCAACCATTTGGACCCTAAACACTCACAAAAGTATTTAAATGTTTTCTAAGTGTCTTAACTTATTTATTTAAGTTATTATTTGTCTAATTAGTTATATATATGTTTATTATATGATAACTAGGCTCGTGCGTGTAAACCAGTCTCCGTTAGTCACCTAGCACGGTAGCCGACACTTCAATTCAAACGACTCACCACAAGTGAGTTCATACCCCTTGAATCAACCTTTGAAATGATTTTAAGTGTTTTAAATACTTTATGGGGGGGGGGATACAAGTCAAATACCTATAATTTATTGCTTCAATCACATGTGATTGCATTTAATCACATGTGATTAATAACTACGAAAACAACGATTTTTACCACTGTTCAAACTGTTTATCAAAATGCCTTACTTTGAAATGTTTTACAAACTGTTTTACTATCCAAACTTACTTATAGACTGTGATTTAAACAAATGCTTCTTATACTTAAACTGTTTTATTAACTTATGCCTTCAAATTGTTTTATAGATCGACATCAAGTCGATCTCCTCCTGAAATCACATTTATGCTTCAAAATGTTTTATGAAAACTTATTTATGCTTTATATATCCAATTGCATGCCCATATATGTATAGGTATATAAATAATGTTCAAAAGGCTTAGGAATGCCATCCGCCCTATTTCCTTTTCCTCGATTTGGATGTGGTCTGGTGGGATTTCGGGTGACCCTCCGAAGGTCATTTCCATATTACTTATATATCATATATACATGTATAGACATAAAAGTACTTCCATAGTCATACTCATCAGTACATCATTAGCTGGTTACCATCGGGGTAACGCAGGATCATACATATACAGATATACTAGAAACAATACATATACAGATATACTAGAAACAATACATATACAGATATACTAGAAACAATACATATACAGATATACTAGAAACAATACATGTACAGATATACTAGAAACAATACATATACAGATATACTAGAAATAATACATATACAGATATACTAGAAACAATACATATATAGAGATACGAGAAACAATACATATACAGATATATGAGAAACAATACATATACATAAATACGTAATAATTGTGATCCACTGTATCGGGCATGCCTTAAATGTCATGGCCCGAGTTGTAGCCAGAATTCTCTTGGAAGGAGAGCGTGAGTTTGCATATAGATCTATACTGGATTGACTATCCTACACCTTGCTGCTAGCTACAGCCGGACCTGCAGGTCTGCGGGTGCCAAACGTCATTTCTTTTTACGACCGTTCATTATGTCGTTGATTTTCAGTCGATAGCATGGTGCAATTTATCACAATATACCTTAATATAAATCCGGTTTAAGGTAGTAGTATTTAGTACAACAGTAGTCTTATTATACAAAGCTACAGTACTACAATGATTTACCCATTACATATTTTAGTGATAACCTCACTTAAACATTAATGTACAAACTATATTTTTAACAAATGATAGTTATATTTGGGTAATCACACACTTTTACAACAGAAAAGTTTACAAAACAGCCTAGCCTTGGTAGAAGGTTACTTTTATAGAAAATATAGGATTTTCTGAGTGATTCAAACTTTTACAAACACTTTCAAACATTTACTTACATTTTTACAAACTTATACATTGAGACAGGTTAAAACGTTTTTACAAGCAACATTGACACTAAAATACTTATGAACTCACCAGCTTTACGCTGATAAACTCTTTCAAAATAACTTGTATTCTCAGGTCATCAGTAGACAGGTACCGAGGCCAACTTTTGAGAAGATGGAGTGCATTCAAGACTCATCTCATATTATTTTGTGTTTCATTATTTTTGGTGTCTATAGCTGTACAGAACACACTTGTATTAAAATTTTATATTTAATGCAATGGATGATGTTGTTTGCTTATTTACATTTACTGTGTTGTGATACTATACATGACGTCCTCCGCCCCAGAACGTTTCCGCCGTTCTTGGTTTTGGGGTGTGACATATTTTCACCGATCACAAGAGCCTTCAACACATTTTCGATCAGAAGGAACTCAACATGCGACAACGACGATGGCTTGAGTTACTAAATGACTACGAATGCGAAATTCGTTATCATCCTGGCAAGGCCAACGTAGTAGCAGACGCCCTTAGTCGAAAGGAATACACTGGTCGGAGGGTCAAATCTCTGACTATGACCATCCATTCCCACTTATCCACACAAATTAAGGAGGCACAGATGGAAGCTTTGCAACCTGAAAATGTGGGAGGTGAATCCCTGCGAGGAATGGAGAAGAATCTAGAAGTCAAGGGTGGCAGAGCGTACTATCTCATGGATCGAATCTGGACCCCGAAACATGGTGGTTTCAGAAACGTAGTCACGACCGAGGCTCACAACTCAAGATATTTCGTTCACCCGGGTTCAGATAAAATGTATCTGGATCTTAAGAAACTATACTGGTGGCCTAACATGAAAGCTGAAATTGCTACCTTCGTGAGTAAATGTCTTACTTGCGCTAAGGTTAAGGTCGAGTATCAGAAACCGTCAGGATTACTAAAACAACCAGAGATACCAGAATGGAAATGGGAGCGGATTACTATGGACTTCATAACCAAGTTACCCAAGACGACAAGTGGACTTGATACCATATGGGTCATTGTCGACAGATTGACCAAATCCGCGCATTTCCTACCCATCAAGGAGACTGACAAAATGGAGAAGCTTACAAGAACTTACTTAAGGGAAGTAGTGCGACTGCATGGTGTTCCGATATCCATTATCTCCGATCGAGATAGTAGATTCACTTCAAGATTCTGGCAGTCACTACAAAGTTCCCTGGGAACTAGGCTAGATATGAGTACAGCCTACCACCCACAAACAGACGGACAAAGTGAGAGAACAATACAAACTTTAGAAGATATGCTGAGAGCCTGTGTGATTGACTTTGGGAAGGCATGGGATATTCATTTACCCCTTGTCGAATTTTCATACAACAATAGTTATCATACAAGCATAAAGGCTGCTCCGTTTGAAGCCCTCTATGGTCGAAAGTGCAGATCCCCTCTGTGCTGGACTGAAGTTGGCAATACCCAGTTAGCTAGAGGAAGAGTTCCTGAAAGCACTCTCACCAGTCCGGAAATCATACGAGAAACAACAAAGAAGATCGTTCAGATTCGTGAACGATTGAAAGCCTCTAGAGACCGACAGAAAAGCTACGCTGACCAAAGGAGGAAACCTTTGGAATTCCAGGTAGGAGACCACGTCTTATTAAAGGTCTCACCGTGGAAGGGTTTAATACGCTTTGGACAGCGTGGGAAACTAAATCCAAGATACATAGGGCCTTTCGAGATTCTTGCCAGAATCGGCCTTGTGGCTTACAAGCTTAACCTACCGCGCGAACTTAGTAACATCCATCCAACCTTCCACATCTCGAACTTGAAAAAGTGTTTGTCCGACGAGACTCTTGTTATTCCACTCGACGAGATCAAGATCAACGAGAGCCTCAACTTTGTGGAAGAACCAGTAGAAATCATGGACCGAGAGGTCAAACAAACAAAACAAAGTCGCATACCCATCGTGAAGGTTCGCTGGAACGCCAAGCGGGGACCCGAATTCACATGGGAACGCGAAGATCAGATGAAACAAAAGTACCCTCATCTCTTTCATGTTCACTAGTAACTTTACTACTTTAAACTTCGGGATGAAATTCTCTCTAACGGGGGGATGATGTGACAACCCGATATTTCAACTCTTTAAAAAGGGTCAAGTATTGTAACCACTTTTGAGTAATAAAATTTACTTTCATAATAAAATGTACAAATAGTTCTATTTAATTTCCTTCTATGTTTAAATGTCTTTGAACCATGATCGTACGTGAAAAGAACGCCCAAATCCGACTTCATATAGCGAAGTTATGATTTTTCCAAGTTCGGCTTAGCAACAGACAGCTAAAAACTCGAATCGGAGATCGAGCGACTTATGGCCGGAATGACCTAAACGAGAATCGAAGGTCTCGACAATGGTATTCCAGCGGTAAGAAGTCTGGCAAAAACCGACATCAGATAAAGAAGTTATGAATTTTCAAAGAAATTCCTTAAACACGATGAGTTTATAATAAATAATAAAAAAAAAAAATTTCGGAATTTGCCGACGGAGTCTAAACGAAAGTTGTAGAGCGTAGTCTCACCTACGCGTGGATATAAAGACCATCGAAAACGGAGTTCGTATGAAGAAGATATGAATTTTAGAAGTTTATTAAATAAATTAATTATTTATTTAAATCAAAATTCGGACCTTATCCGAAGAGGAGTCAGCGTCCTCATCCGAGGTACGCGCTGCGTACCCCTGTACGCCCAGCATACCCGAGAGACTTGGCCTCTGATCGTCCACGTCGCCCTATCCGAGGAATCCGACCCGTCCGACCCGTCCGAAGCGCCCGACCCGTCCGACCCGCTGTCCCGTCCGACCCGCCTCCCCAGCAACCCGTCCCATCCGACCCGTCTCCCCAGCAACCCGTCCCATCCGAAGCCGAGGCAGTCGAGGCTTCGGTCATGCATGACGTACGCGTACGCGCTGCGTACGAGCGTACACCCCGCGTACCGAGGAGGTTCAGCCTTCCTATAAATAGGATGCGAGGGCTTCCGAGAAAAGGGCTCATTTCGCTCCTCTCTCTCACAATCTTGCCTCGTTTTCCGTGCCCGTTCAAACCCGAAGCTCTGGTCTTTTTTCTCAAGTCCTGAGGGTCGATTTTACTCCCGAGATTCCCGAGAATCCCGAGGAAAATCCGTTTCACGAGACGAAACTCTGCCTGGTTTTCCATCTCGCTATCTTCAAACTTTCAAGTGAGTTCATACCCCTTAATCAACCTTTTTAAATATTCTAAATGCTTTTATATGCTTTCAAGGGGGGGATTACAAGTAAAACACACGAGTATTATCGTGTGTTACATAAAGAAACTCTTTTATATGCTGTTATATATCCAAATCACAGGCGATCTATAAACCTTTAAGGAACTTTTATATATATAACATATGTTAAAATAGCATTCTATCTTTTGAAATATAAATTTGTTGTAATGCATGTATAAACTAAACTTTTCTTAGATTATTCTTGTCTATCTTAGACTCTACACCAAAACTCTATGCTTTTATAAACAAGTGATTCCTTTTCTAGGTATTTCTAAACAAACAAGACACACTTTTAGAAAAGTATAATAGGTATAGTTTTACGAGCAAATTTCTAACTCTTATGTACTAGAAACATGAATTTCAAGAAGTTTACTTTTGTATACAAGAACAAACGTAACATTTTAACAAGAAGATCTGTTTTTATACCACGGTTTTGTGAGACACTAACTTCATGTACGTTCGAGTACACATTTCAAGTCCTATATTATATACCAGAATCCCTTGGAGGGGGAGCATGGTGTTTGTGTATAGATCTATATGGGCTTGACAACCCGCGCCCTGACTGTTAGCTGCAGTCCACCGTTTGGGGTGACAAACGTCATAACATTCCAATGCCTGAAGAACGTTGTGTATAGGCATTCCGAGTCAATAGTATGGTTATAAAACTCACAAGGGGTATTAAAAATGCATTGATTTACAAGGTTTTCAAACTCATTGGTTATTTTACACTTACATACATTTTGGAAACAAACATTGGTCTTGAGTGAAGGCTACTTTTATACTAGTAGAAAATATAGGATTTTCTAAACACAAACAAACAAAGACAAAATATTTCATTTCATTCAAACATTGTCACTTAAATACTTATGAAACTCACCAGCTTAAATGCTGATCTACTCTTTCAAAATTACTTGTATGTCCCAGGAAATCAGTAATTTCAGGTATTCATTTCGCTTTTGATGAAGGGATGTTGCGGCGCCAGTTTAATCTCGTATTTTGACATCATATTGTAATTGGTTTTGAACATGTAACTTTTGACAAATGTAAACTTTCAATTATATATATGATGGTTGTATTGCTTTCTTTACTATGTATTCATTTGTTACGTTACCACATGAAGTCATCCGCCCCCGAACGTTTCCGCCGTTCAGGTTTGGGGGTGTGACAGTGCCAATATCTATTATCTCAGACAAAGGTGGTTGGTTTACCTCCCGGTTTTGGCAGTCGCTACAGAGTTCGTTGGGAACCCAACTTGATATGACCGCCTACCATCCCCAGGCAGATGGGAAAAGTGAGAGGACCATCCAAACCTTGGAAGATATGCTCTGAGCCTGTGTGATAGACTTCGGCAAAGCATGGGATACCCATTTTCCTCTAATCGAATTCTAGTACAACAATAGCTATCACACAAATATCAAGGTAGCTCCCTTTAAAGCCCGTTATGGACGAAAATGTCGATCACCTCTTTGTTGGGCGGAGGTAGGAGACACACAATTGGCAAAAGGGCAGGTACCAAAAAATATTATCACTTAGCCCAAGATTATCAGGGAAACAACTGAGAAGATTGTTCAGATCAGGGAACGACTCCAGGCATCTCGAGACCGGCAGCAGGGCTACGCTAATAGACGATGCAAGCCCCTAGAATTTCAAGTCAGTGACCGCGTACTGCTTAAGCTCTCTCCATGGAAAGGGATGATACGCTTTGGGAGGCGGGGAAAATTGAATCCAAGATACATCAGACCATTTGAAATCCTTGCCAGGATTAGTCCGCTGGCTTACAAGCTGCAGCTACCACCACAGCTCAATAATGTACACCCTATCTTTGATGTGTCAAACCTGAAGAAATGCTTATATGACGAGACTCTCATTGTCCCGCTTGACGAGATTGATGTGAATAAAAATCTCCTTTGCATTGAGGAACCAGTGGAAATCATGGATAGAGATGTAAAGCGAACAAAGCAAAGTCACATTCCCATTGTAAAGGTTCGATGGAGCGCCAAGCAAGGACCAGAGTTCACCTGGGAACGCAAAGATCAGATGATGCAAAAGTACCCCCATCTTTTCCCTAGTTCTTGAAGGCTACTCCAGAACAAATTTTAGGATGAAATTCCCTATAATGGGGGGATGATGTCATAACAAGCAAATTAGGTTTAAGATTTTGATCCTTGTACAAGACATTTTCCTCCATGTAACCCTTCAACATTTCATTTAGTGAAATTCAAACTACAATGCTATTTAAGTTCCTACGTTCATACAATGTGATTCAAGCCGAAACAACCCTATGCATGTCCAAAACTCAATCCAATAAGTGAAGTCTAAACAATTTTTGGCCTTAGCCCAAGAATTCTCAGCACAAAAACCCTATTGGACCAAGACTACTTCAATGGGCCCTATTAGGCTGATAACTTCTCCAATTAGTCTTGTTTGCCTGAAGACTTTTCTTTGGGCCCTAATGGGCCGACAACTTTTATTAGGCTTTACATTGGGCCAAAAACCATTCATTGGGCCTTATTGGGCCGAAAACCTTTTATTGAGAATTAGTGGGACGAAAACACTTCAATGGGCCTTGTTAGGCCGAAAACCTCTATTCGGCCCTCCTAATGGGCCGAAAACATTTTATAGAGAATTAGTGGGACGAAAACACTTCAATGGGACTTGTTAGGCCGAAAACCTCTATTGGGCCCCCTTAATGGGCCAAAAACACTTTTGGGCCAAGCCAAAAATCGAAACCATTTCTTTTTGGGCCGAGAACCCTATGGGTCTGTAATGGGTTAATAAAAAAAGGAAAAAGGATTGGATAATGAGCATGCCACCTCATTTTTGTCTAGCATGCCTCCAAGCCTTTAACCTCCATGCATCAAAGCATATATCCCATCACTTGAAGAAGTCAACTCCTACTCTTTACCCTTCTTCCTCTAATATGGCCGAACATACACGCACACATACACACTTCACAACCTTATTTTCCTCACATTACTCTCAAGAACACCGTCTATTGTTCTTTCAAAAAATTTCGAGTTCATCACTACCAAAATCAGATTCTAGGCTTCTTGGTAAGTTCTATGTTAAACTCAATGTATTTTATTTCTATTTTATTCTATGATCCTTCCACTTATGACCCTTAGAACACCCACATTTCGAGAATCTCTCTAAGAACACAAGCTAGGTTCGAAATTTCCTTCTTCTTCTTTTCTACTACTCGAAAACTCCAAGGTGAGCTTCATACCCCACTCCTTTTCATGTTTTTCATACTCTTTGGGGGGGGGGGGGGGAATACAAGTCAAACCTCATTTAACGATTGGATAATTGCATGGACCAATGAGTAATGTGTTTAACCATTGGGTATTTGCATGAACATGAAGTTTATCTTATGCATCTTCATAAAAAATCATGAGAAATGTGTTTGTTAACATGTATGTTGTATGAAACCTTATGGATATGGGTTGTACATTCAAAAAAATGACAAGACTATGGGTTTATACTCAAATATGTTACCAATTGGGACATATATTTTTTAATACATATACTTACACAAATATTTGTTGTAACAAGTTTCAGGATTTTATGTGCATCATGTATAAATTGTGACATGCTAATGTCATAACAAAACCGTATATTTTGTTTTATAGAGCTTCTTAATCTAAATTTTGGTGTGTTAAACAAACTACAAACTTGATTATTTTCCTAAAAACTATTTTTATTAGTAAAATAGTCGTAATATGTTGTCATCATTTTAATGTTTTAAAATCTTGCAAGATTATGCTATTTACACAACATATATTACAAGTAGATAAGTCCATTAAGGATTATATATAAAAAGTGTTATAAATAACTTAACCAAAGAGGTATACAAAACAGAATTATTACAACAGAAAAACTTGTGTGTCATAATCTGTCCATCATAAAGTCGTTAAAAGAACAAGTTATATATTGTATGTCATAAAGCTGTAAAACGCGTGTCATAAAACTACAGTCATGAGTTTACACTAGTAATGTTGTTTTCATTATTCGATAATGGGAGTCAAATTTCGCGTGAATCTATTAAGGCACTTGTGAGACTTTCCTTCGCCGTACCTATTTAGCGTACACCGTAAGTCCTGTAGTTACAACCATAGTCTCCTGGAGTGAGAGCGAGGTAATTGTGTATAGATCTATATGGGTTGACACCCTTACACCTGAGTTGTTCGCTATAGCTAGACGGGGCCAGCGTAGGGTGACAAATATGTTACCGAAACCGACCCCTGAAGAACGTCATGATAGACATATCAGTCATATTAAGCATGGTTGTAACGATCCACATAGGGATTAACAATGTTATTTTGGATTTACGAAATGATACACTTCACTGGTTTATAAAATATAAAACTAAGCATCATTTTGTACATTACTGTCGCCATCCCGGTCTAAGGGTTTTAGGACTATAATTTTTCATAAAGCAAAAAATATGGGATTTTCTGGGAACAAACACTCTTTTCAATTTCGAACTAAAGAAAACAAAGAAAACGAATGCAATTATCACAGTTTTGGAATGAGACTTACAAACCATTTTCACAAAAAATATCAGATTTTCTGGAGTTTTACAAATTATTGCAATCAAAGATGTTACAAAACTTTTATACAAATATGCTTATGAACTCACTAAATTTTTAGTTGCCGCTTTGAAAACGACTTGTATTCTCAGGGAATAAGTGAGCAGGTATTCGGGCTATGGATTTTAGATATTTACTACATTTTGGAACATTATATTTATTGTTACTTTTGTGTAAATTTGTGAACAAATACAATCTGTAAACAATGTATGTTGGTATCTTTAATGTACGATGTTGGTTGCTATGTTTTCAATTATATTTAATTGTGATAACACAATACAATGAAGTCATCTGCACCAGGACGTTTTCGCCATCCTGGTTCGAGGGTGTGACAACTAATGAGCTCCACCAACCACAAAGCAAGCGTTATTCGGGAATCAAGCAACCTCCACCGGCTCATAAGACCACTCTAGAATACAACACCAATTGCTCTATCCACACCACAAAAGGCGTTACCGAACTCAGGTAATCCTACCTCTCAACTCCTCGGAGATCTCTTATCATACATAAGCAACACTACCAGCTCACATAAAAGGCAAAAGGCAACTCTCCTAAGCAGGAACACTAGCATGCAATTCTAAGCAGATCCCTAGCCCTAAACTGGCATGCAGTTTAATCAACTCATAATAACATATAATCAAGTAAGGGTATATTGGGAAATCACCGATCGCACTCTGGCTGATTGTACACAACGCTTCGGATCTGCTTTCAAAACTCTTTTATCTCTTTGAAAAAATTGTGCGATGAAGAACCATTCTCTTTTGAAAAGTTATCAACTCCTCAGTTTGAGGCCAGACATACCCGAGGGTGTGCCCGAATCCCTCAATCCAAGGCTTTGATACCAAATTGTAACGCCTAAAATTTCAAGACACAAATTTCATTTTAAATTGTCAAAATATTTCTCGTAAATTCAAGTCATCACATGTGTTGTAAGTTATTATCAAAACAATATAAGAGTATCCCAAAATCCACAAAATCACCATAAGTCGATGGATGTGCACAATCATGCCTCCACCTTCCCACGATCCTAAGCTGTACCTGAAACATATTTTACAAAAACACTATAAGCATGAAGCTTAATGAGTTCCCCAAAATACCACATACATAAATAATAAGCCTCTCATGGCTATGTCTCGATATGGAACCTCCGGTCATGTGTCTTAGTGAAGACCCTCCAGTCTCACAGTTCGGTATGGACCCTCCGGTCATGTGTCTCAGTGAATGCCCACCGGTCTCACGGATCGATATAGACCCGCCGATCATAGATCAATATATATCCAGAATAATATAACAATATAAGTCACAAAGACAGAATGCATGATAACATATAAAACAGATAAGACCTTCCAGTCAGTAATACAAATAAGACCCTCCGATCATTAACATAAATAAGACCCTTCGGTCAACAACATAAATAAGACCCTCCAATCAATAACACAAATAACAACCTCTGGTCACTCATACATTACCACATAGATAAATATAGTGAGAAGACTCACCTCAACGCTTCGCGATTAATCCTACACTGCCACTATTATTGCTAACAACTCTCGATTTGAGCCAAACACCCAATGCTATAATCTAAAACTGAACAAGGCTAGACTCCAGCCCAGGGCCCAAAGATAGCCCGGATAAGAAAGCCCACTAATGACCCAAAACCATTGGGACTACCAAGGCCCAAAACCAAAGGATTGACAAGGGCCCACTAATAGCACAATTTTCCAAATTGGGCCCAACCTTATATGGAACTAAACCTAAAGCCCAATAATCCTTAGTCCAAAAAAATTGATCTCAGATGGCCCAAAAAGGTCCAACGCAACAAAGTCCCCCAAGAACGTGAAGCCCAAAACACCACAAGACCAAGCCCAGCTGAACGTTGTACATTGGACGCATGTTCAGATACACGGGGCGTACACGGCGAACCAGATCATGACTCATACACAATACGTTGGTCGTACGAACTCTGACACGGGGCGTAACTCGGCTTAACCAAAATTGATTTCATGACTTAACCACTTAAACTCTTTGCACCCGAACTTCAGGGAACCTTCGAAATTCAATCTTTACTGATAAAGTTGGCAACTTTATCAGTTTGCATGTCTTAAAGAGGCCCAACAATAGAAACTAATCCTTAAGTCCCATAAAAACCACCTTAACACATGCATGTTCCATTCATAAGCATCAAGCAAGCACCTTTATGATCTAATGACCTTAGACATACTAAGAGTAGCAACTAAAAGCCCCTAGAGTGGTGGAAAACTACTAGATCTCACCAATGAGACCAAAATGGGACCAAAAGTCATATAATACAAGATCTAAGTTTCAAATGAGCAAGGTTGGAGCTTTATACCTCTAATGCTGGAAATGAAGAAGGGAGTTCAGATCTTCAAGCCTTCCCTTTGAACCACCAAGTTGCATCAAGTCCTAATTCTTGAATGCACACTAAAACCCACTAAAGATGCACGCAAGGAGCTCACAACACTCTTGGAGGAGGCTAGGGTTCAGGGTTTTAGAACAATGGAGGCTGATACAACAAGGAGTCTTGAGGTTATAATTATCATTATATAGTTCCCAAACCCTAAAAATAAGGTTTGGCATCCTGATCATTACGTGGGCCATAACTTTAGGTACACTAGCCATACTGAATTCATCCGCAAGTCCCTTTGCTCGACACATGGGACTAATATACCAAGTTATTCCACCAAGGGCCAAACTTGCCAAAACTTCAAACTATCATAACTCCTTCATTATAAGTCCGTTTGCAATGAACCTTATATCCACAGAAAGATGGCGTGAAGCCCTACGCTTCTAGTAACACATCATAGCCTTAAAGCTCCTTGAACAAAAACCCAAAATTATTAAAAGACCGAGCCAACGCCTTTACCGATACTCTTGGGCTCTAAAGCATAACTCGAACTCTGTTATAACACAAGCTACCTTATCCATATCCAAAGTTGGCCAACAATTTCTCCCTTAAAGCCTTAAAACCTTCTCATACCGGATTACGGCCGACAAGCCTTAAATCACAAAACCATCTGAAACATGATGTTATAATTCTCCCCAATGTAAATAAGATTTCGCCCTCGAAATCGCTCTTTATCAACATGTAGATCAAATCAAACATCCCGAGAAGCGCAACCGAACAAATCAGAACATACAATGATCTCCCCAAGACAACTGAAACAAATCAGTAACTTCCAACCCGAAGAAGGACGAACCCTTTGGGGATTCAGAACCACTTCCACCTCTCCGAAACCAGGAGTCTATATCGATCCGTCTCCTCGACAGGCCACCCTTGCAAAACACTACCATATAAATCCCTCATCGAATAACAGACCTAACAAAACACTTCTAACCCTGATTATCTCGATGCGACTGATGGAATCAAGTCGTTGACCATAATGAGCTGTTGAACACTTATGCCTGACATACCAGTCGATTCCGACCAAAACCCAACGAAACGGAGGGGTCGCTTGGCACCAAAGACCAACCAACGATACATCAATCAAAACCCATATGAGGAATGGACCTCGATACTATGCCCTCAAACATTAAAAGAATAACCTACCAATCCGCATGGAAGACGAAACTCTACGCTATATCTGACCTCCCATTAGACAGGACCATTCCAATACCATGCCCGACGGGAACTACCCACTGATATCCACAAAGATAAGCCCCAACTATCTCCCAATGCTTAACACCAAATCCGAATACAAGATCAACTCCCAACCCAAAAGTTGAACCGCCAAAGGCTACCCTTGCACATCCGGAAAAATGACTCCACAGCTGTTCATTCCAACATAGTTATCTCAAACTATCATATTGCACATGCAATCACGAAGGTCGCTTTACCCCAAGAAAATACTACAACTGATATGCATAGACTACAGGGAGTTGAACGAGTTGATGGTGAAGAACCGTTACCCACTCCCAAGGATCGACAACCTCTTTGATTAGTTTAGGGGCATCGTGGTTCTCCAAGATTGATTTGAGGTCCGGGTACCATCAGGTTAGGGTGAGGGAGGAGGATGTGGAGAAGACCGCGTTCAGGACTTGAAATGGACATTACGAGTTTGTGGTGATGCCATTTGGGCTCACCAATACACCGACAATATTTATGGTCCTGATGAATCGGGTCTGTAGACCGATGCTCAACCACTCGGTTATAGTGTTCATTGATGATATCTTGGTGTTTTCCAAGATTCAGGAACAACACAAGGACCACCTGTGGGAGTTATTAGGGGTTTTGAGGCGAGAATGGTTTTATGCAAAGTTCTCGAAGTGCGAGTTTTGGTTACGAGAAATACACTTCCTGGGACATCTCATTAACCAGGATGGGATTTTGGTCGATCCGGCCAAAATCGAGGTAGTTATGCGGTGGGAGGTTTCGAGATCTCCCTCAGACATCAGGAGCTTTTTGGGTTTGGCAGGATACTATCGGAGGTTCATACAGGATTTCTCCAAGATTGCAGTACCCCTCACTCGTCTGACGAGGAAGGGGGTGGATTTTTGGTGGGGCCCTAAGCAACATAGGGCGTTTGAGACCCTTAGACAGCGTTTATGCGAGGCCCCAGTCTTGACCCTCCCCGAGAGAGTGGAGGACTTTGTAGTATACTGTGATGCATCCATCACAGGTCTGGGAGCGGTCCTCATGCAGAGAGGGAGGGTGATAGCCTACGCTTCATGACAACTGAAGCTGCATGAGTCGAGATACCCCACACATGATTTGGAGTTGGGAGTGGTAATGTTCGCTCTCAAGATTTAGAGACACTACCTCTATGGGGTCCGTTGTACCATCTACGCTGACCACAAGATCCTGAACTATATTATGGATCAACCAAACCTGAATATGAGGTAGCGCAGGTGCTTAGATGTAGTCAAGGACTACGACTGTGAGATCCTTTACCACCCTGGTAAAGAGAACGTGGTTGCAAACGCTTTGAGCTAGAAGACGGCCGTACCTGCTATTTCGGTGACATGCATGAGGATATCAGTGGATTCCCCACTCGTGGGCTTACTCCGGGAAGCTCAGGTAGAGGGTATGTGTCGGTAAAATTGGAAACTGGAGAGGATTAAGGGTGCGAACACCCAGTTTGTGCAGGATAGAAGGGGTTGTTGACCCGTTGCAGACGAGTTTGGGTTCCGTTGTCTGGTGGAGTTAGACAGATTGTATTGGAGGAGGTTCATCAGTCTCGCTTTTCTATTCACCTGAGGGCCACCAAGATGTACCGGGATTTGTGTTTGAGTTATTGGTGGTCGTGCATGAAGCGAGAGATCGCTTGGTACGTGGAGAGGTGCCTGACCTGCAGGATGGTCAAGGCTGAGCACCTGAGGCCGCATGGCAAGATGCAACCTCTTGAGATACCCATGTTGAAATAGGAGCAGATCACAATGGATTTTATAACCAATCTTCCAAAAACGACGATGGGTTTCGATGCCATATGGGTCAACGTGGATCGACTGACCAAGAGTGCCCACATCCTGTCCATTCGGGAGAGCTCATCGGCCATGAAGTTGGCCGATCTATACGTCCGCGAGATTGTCGCACGACATGGGGTTCCGGTCTCTATTGTATTAGATCGCGATGTTCGGTTCACCTCTCGATTTTGGCATAATTTCCACGAGGAACTGGGCACACGTCTGCACTTGAGTACAACTTATCATCCGCAGACAGACGGCCAGAGTGAGCAGACTATTCAGACTCATGACGACATGTTGAGAGCCTGTGTTATTGACTTTGGTGGGAGTTGGGACTCCTACCTACCCCTCGTTGAGTTCTCATACAACAACAACTTTCATTCCAGGATTGGCGCTCTACCTTATGAGCTGTTGTATGGGAGGAGATGTCACACCCTAGTCTGTTGGGGAGAGGTGGGTCACAGGATAATTGGTCGGATTGAGGTAGTTCTGCAAACTACCGAGAGGATTCAGCAAATCCGACAACGACTACAGCCTGCTCAAAGTTGGCAGAAGAGCTACGTTGATCAGTGCCAATCTGAGTTGGAGTTTCAGGTCGGTGATATGGTGCTCCTGAAGGTCTCACCGTGGAAGGGTGTGATCCGCTTCAGGAAGCGGGGAAAATTGGGCCCCCGATTTATTGGACAGTTTTGAGTTATTGCCAGGGTTGGTAAGGTCGCTTATAGACTGGACCTGCCAGAGGAGCTCAGTCAGATACATATCACTTTTCATATTTCTCAGTTGCGGAAGTGCATATTGGTTGAGGATGCAGTAATGTCATTGGATGATGTCTAGGTTGACGAGCACCTGAACTACGTGGAGCAGCTGGTGGTTATCTTGTAAAGGAAGATAAAAATTATACGTAGCAAAGAGATACCTTTGGTAAAGGTGCAGTGACGGCATCGGAAAGGATCCGAGTGGACTTAGGAACCAGATTCCGAAATGCGGGAGCACTATCTGGCTCTATTTGCTGCAGCAAACTTTGGGGACAAAGTCTAGGTGAAGTGGGGGAGAGTTGTAACATCCAGAATTCCGCAGGTATATTTGAATCCCTCCTCTGCTATAATTTGCCCATTTTAAGTCCATAGAGTTGGTTGGGTCGGGCCATGAGAAGTTTGAGGACTAAAGTTGCCATTTTGAGTCATGAAGGGGTACGTTAGGCGTACATAAGAGTACGCTGAGCGTACTAGGCATGCCCTAGTACGTTGGGTGTACACTTATGTACGCTGGGCGTACTCGTGTCAGAAGAAAACCCTAATATTTAGGGTTGGGGACTATATAAACAACCTTGTAGCTCACTTCTCTGCTTATCCCTAACCTCCATACACCAGAAAAACATCCCAAACCTAGTTTTGAGTGAAAAGTGTGAGTTGGTATACTTTTTGAACCTTTGAAGGTGAAGGCATTGCTCAAAGGAGTTGAAGAAGGGGAGCAAGGTTATAGATCTAAAGTTGTGTTGTGTCCAAGAAGCTCCAAAAGGCAGTAAGGGTGGTCGGTGATATAGCGGCGGGAGACTCCCAATTCAGTTCTGCACTACTTGCGATGTGAGTTATCCTCACTATATCAATAGGGTCTAAGGCACCAAGGTCGACCCTTTATGGATTGTATTCGGATTATTATTATGATATGCCTACTGATTTACATCCTGGTAGTTAGGATGATATGTTAATGACCTGTTAGGTCGGTGTTCTGGTTATACGATCATTGCTATGCTTGTCATATGTTATATCGGTTTGACTGTAATATGCATGCTATTGTTTGTATGATATCCATGTGCACATGATTGTTTGTTTGGGGGTTGGGTTGAGTCTGTCCTGCTTCGTGCTGTAGGCCAACATACTCGGGGCGGTCTGGATAGTTTATAGGCCCTAAGGAGGCGGTCCAGTCATGTTGAAGGCTCATTATGCATGTTGTTTGTTATTATTTTACAGGGTGGTATATATTGGTATTTTGGGGTAACTCACTAAGCCTTCGGGCTTAAATTTATTGATTTTGTTTCAGGTACTTCAGGTGACCATGGCAAGGCGAAGGCGTGACGCACACACATCCTCACATATTTGTGATTTTGGATTTCTGGGAACTTTATTATGAAATCATTTGAAAAAATTTGTGAACTATGTCGATGCTTGGATAATTTTTGATTACTCGGATTGTTATTGCAAAGCTTAAATTGGGTTGTTACAACTCCCTTTCGAAAGAAAGTTGGGAATCATCTCATGCTTGTTCATATTTATGTTGATGATATTTTTTTGGCTCTACTGATCCTAATATGTCGAAGGAATTTGAGAATATGATGAAAAGTCAGTTTGAGATGAGCATGATGGGCAAAATAAATAACTTTCTAGGGAACATTCGTCAAAGCAGAGAAGGCATATTTATAAATCAAGAGAAATACTCTCAAAATCTGCTAGAAAAGATTGGTATGATGAACAGTTCAAAGTTTCATGTGCCGATGGCAGTTGGAACAAGACTTGGTCCTTTGTTGGATAAGCCGACTGTTGATCTCACATTATATTGAAGCATGATTGTCTCATTATTATATCTAAGAGCTAGTCAACCTGATATAATGTTTGTTGTTTGTGATTGTGCTAGGAATCAATCGAATACCAGGGAACCCCATCTCACAATGTTCAAGAACATTTTTCGCTATCTCAAAGGCTCAATTTCGTTATGATTATGGTTTCCAACGAATATAGCGTTTTTCAATCAAGCATTTTCAGATGCTGACTTGGGTGGCTGTCAACGTGATTGCAAAAGCATACGTGGTGGATGTGAACTTTTGGATGGGATGTTTGTCAGCTGGCAATCGAAAAAGCAAAATTGTGTTTCGATTTCCACAATAAAAGTGTAATATGTTGTTGCTGCAACTTGCACTTCTCAAATCATTTGTATTCAAAGTCAACTACGTGATTATGCAATCAACATGAAGAAAATTATGTTGTATTGTGACTCAGAAAGTGCAATTCGCATCTGCCATAACCCTGAGCAACATTCGAAGACAAAACACATTGCACTTCGTTACCACTTTATTAAAGATCATGTTGAGGAAGGAAACATTGAAGTTTATTTTATGAAAACTACTGATCAGCTTGCTGGTATTTTCACAAAACCATTGGATGAGAAAACTTTTCTAAGGATTTTCTCGGGCTTAGGCATGCTAGATGTGAATGCTATCCCTGGTCTAAATTCGTCAGAATGACAAGTGACGTCCAACTCTCGTTAAACTATTCAACGGTTACTGTTTATAGTCAACGCTTCGACATGTTTCACTTTTGACATCCCTCTGAACGATTTATCACAAGATTCTCTATTTCATTCCAATCGTAGTGTCATTATCTTTCTTTATTTTGTCGACACTTTTCATTTCGCCAGTCTGGTACATTTCTTCCTTTTGTTGTTTTTCATTGAAAAATCCAAAATATCAAAAACATTTTCTTACTTTTATAATTTTTTATTCAAAAATCAAAAATATCAAAAATATTTTCTTATTTTTTTTTATTTTAATTCAAAAATCAGAAAGCCAAAAATATTTGTTTCTTTTCTTATGTTTGGTTAACAAGATAACGTAGATTTCTAGTGAAGATCTATAGTGGAACATGTTTTATAGCTCTAGGGAAAGGTAAATCTTCGATACTTTACACTAGTTAAGTGTCTCTAAAAGCATGATGCAACATGTTGACCCAAGCCTCCATGACTTAATATGTTTTCGAAGCCTTAATGGATTTCGCATCAAGAAGATTCCTTCCCAATCAGGCTATATTCACATTAGTCCCTGAGCTACCTTACTCTTCTCAAATGAGTTAAAAGTTTTCTGCTTGGTCCACTAATAACATAGTTACTTTCGAATTCTTTAAGCAATCTTTTTAATCAACTATTATTACACGTTCATACACAATGACACATACCCAAGACATCTCTGATCCAAACCAACTAGGCTATTGGTATGTAACCAATCTGTGTTTATGATCTGGATTCATGAGACCGTGATAAAAGTGAAACCCAATATTTCCAACTTCTAAAGGAATTGACGTGGAACTTTTGTTTCAGATTGTAAAAAAAATACTTGTTTCTATACATTTTTTGATACTCAAAATCGTATTCTTTCTTTTTTTCATGGTCTTGCTAAAATGTTCGACACCCACGACATTTTTACCTAACAAGATCCAAGACTTATTTTTTCTGGAATATGATTTATGTCTGAGTATCAATTCGATTCTTTGTTACTTGAAATAATTTTCTTACCATACTTGTCCCTAACTACACTAGTCAAACAGGTAATTTAGTTTACAATTTCTCACACTTATATTGAGTTGTGATATGTAACTAAATTGTTATCCACCAGCAAAGCCTTATAAAAGAAGCTCTTTGATACTTCTCTATAAGTATTCGATTGTAATTCACGGGAACATACACAAGCTATTCGACATCTTTCTTGATGTAGAACGAAGCGATCTTTGCCTGGGATCTTCTGCTTTATGTCGATCTTTATTAACATCACAAATCTATTTTTTTTTATCTTGATCTCATCTTAATCTTTAGCACACATATACACAGTGAAATCCTTGAGGTTTTGGGTAATACCAACTCTAGCTGATGATTTCGAAAAGTCTAGCATATGACTTCACTTTTCAAACCAAAAGTGAAAGTGTCTTGTCTCCATGCCAAAGGTTTTCTGACAGTTCTTATGCCATTGGGACATGCAAATAGACTTCTTGATTTGATGTTCTATTTACTTTGCGATTTTCAAGGAAAAAGTGATCATCAATTTTTAGACATGGCTAACTTTCGAATACATGCCCGATTTTCATGGTGACATGTGGAAGCAATTAATGATAACCGCTTGAAATTCAAATTGGGTCTTACGTATAAGAAGGGTTTTGGGGATTTCATTCCAACTTTACGCGATCAAAATATCCACAAATTGAAGAGCCCTTCTACAATCTGTTTTCTTCAACCTGCTCAAACCCTAACAATGGTGGCCACACATGCTAACGTTGATCCATCTCAGACAGCTGATGACATTACTTCTCAACCACTCATGAAGATTCAAAGCACTAATTTTCAAGTCCAACATGATGTTACTCAGTACCCAGAAGAGTTGCAAATGCTAATCGTTGCTTTGAAAAATTTTGTTCTGTAAACGGCCATGTTTTCTTCTTTTTCTTTGCCATTGACATGGTTATCAATTGCTCGTTCAATTGTGGTGTATAGCAATACGATTAAAGTGTTTATGTTTCAGATGATCAATGACAAGAAGTTTAAACTCACCAAGAAGCTATTTGTTCAGATCTTGAATATCGCTAATGTCGAACCTTTCTGTGAGGTTTAGAATGAACAAGTGCTTCACATGTTCAAGGAGATGGGGTATCAACCTATTTTGACAAAGATAAGTGATTTCATGAAATCTTGTTTGCCTTGTATCTGGAATTTTCTATTTGTTATTTACCTTTGATGCTTGACGGGTCTAAGTGCTGGATTAGATAAGGCAAAATTGGAAATTTAAGCCTTGGTAGCAGGTATCTACTATGATTTACATGTTGATTATGCAACCCAGTAGTGGGAAGAGTTTGTGAAAAGTATTGGATACATAAATGTCGTGAATGGGATTTCGTGTGCTCATTATTGGAGCCTGATCTTACAATATGCTTATGAGAAGGAAAGCATTGCAATCCCAAAAGATGAACAAAAACACAAATTTTCCATATATCACTATCCAAAGACTGTGGAAGATGATCTGGATATGTTTCCAATGGTTGCACCCATTCCGAATGAGATGCTTCGAAAGGTTGATCCCACAAATTCAATTTTGGTGGCATACTTGAAGACCATCAATCCTTCGATTGAAATTGGTGTTTTATTACCAAAGAGTACTAGTGGTCCATTGAAAAAGAGAAAAGAATCCAAGAAAGAGGTTAAGGGTAGTCCTTCGAAACCCATTCCTGAGCTAGTGGAGACAGCTGTAAAGGCTACTCCAAAGAAAACTGTCAAGTCTGATAAACCTTCAACGAAAATTACTAAGCCAACTATTGAAGAATCATCTACACCTGTCAAGGAGGTCATGCCTTCGAAATCTAGTGTTTTGAAACATTTAAAGAAAATGGCTCACATGTCAAGTGGTAAAGATGCTAAGTCAAAGAAGATTGGCAAAGCCTCAGCTGAATAGCAAAGGTGTGGTTATTCGCGAAATTCCTTCTCCTGTGTCTCCTTCGTCTAAAAAGCAAAGAGCAGAATATATGGCTAAACGAATTTCTATGAAGAAGAAGAGAAGGGTGGTTGAAGATTCTATGGATGACTAAGTAGTACCAGAATCACCACTTCATGATGATAATATGAGTGTTTTATCACTAACGAGGGATTATCGAATCAAGTCGAATCTCGAGGCGACTGGAGGTCTTGATGGCTCTATGAAAACATTTGTTGTGGAAACAACCATTAATCAAGGTGATGATGTAAATACATCTACTACAGAGAAGACTGCTGCCACACCACCTGAAGTTTTGAATGTCGAATCAGTTTTTGAGGAGGTTTGAACTTCAGGCATCTGTGCGAACATATCCCATATGGACACAAATGTCAACATGGGTGAAGGAGTGTCGAACAATAAAGCTCAAGTTACTTATGTTCTTGTTATTTCCTCATCATTTGATACATCTGTTGTTGATACCACTGTTTCACTACCACTATTCCATATTCCTATTTTAACAACTTTACCTCAATCCACACAATCACCAAACTTTGAAAACATTCTGCAACAACCCATTACTTCGTTATTTCCATCCCAATCCACTAAATTCCCCAAAACAATTCATGACGATGATAATACTAAAGATGGAGAATTTGAGGGTACTTTTGCTGATATAGAGTTTGATCCCGAAGAATAGAATATTCCTCATCATATGTTGATGTCAGGAAAACAATTTAAGAGACTCAATAGGAAGTTGAATTTGTGGTTACAGTTTCAGGCTGATGCAGGGGGTAAACATCATGTGTCAGACATTGAAGTTGATGTGATGCTTAAGGCTCAAGAGCATCGGTTGTGAAATGAGTTGGAGATACTAGATCAAAACATTGAGAATCGTGTCAAAGTTCAATCTTCGACTTTCGATCATGAGCTTAAGGAGTTGAAATCTATGGCACGGGAAAGACATCTTTTGTTTGTTCAATATGTAAAAAACGTTCATGAGGATGTCAACCTGAAGATCAAAGAACTACGGGTTGATATGGCGAAGGAAGTTGCAGCCCTTTCTCATGATTATTCTACTCTTCATACCAAGGTTGATATTATAGCTGATGCTGTAACAAATGTGATCAAGGGGTATCAGTCATTCATTCCGAAGATTAATAAGAAGGTTGACCTTGATGTTCAGAGCTTTGGTAAAATTGAAGATATGGTGAATAGTCTTAAGGAATTAGTTTCGAAGACTGGTTCCACATCTACATCAATGCTTACTCCTAAGTTTTTAACTCAGAAATTTAGTTTGTTGGAGTCTATCATTTACAATGAACTAGCTCCGGTTCTCAAGCTAGTAAATCTGATGCCAACGGATGCCCACCTATTCACACATGGGTGCAAGGGGGAGAGGCGATAGGTGTTGGCATGGGTATGGGTTCGAAGATTAGCATGGGAGGAACTGGATCTTTGAAAGCTGATGATGATGTGAAAGTTGTTGGGAAGGTTATTTCTACTCAACTTCCTACTTCGTTACCAAAGACTTCTTCTACAACTACTTCAACATCAAGAACAACAACAAGACCATTAACAAAAGGAATTGTAATTGGTTCTAGAGTTGGAGGATGAATTTCTTCTACACAACCTCCATCTATAGAAGAGTTGACAAACAAAGGCAAAGGCATTTCTACTGAACCCACTACAGAAGAAAAGAAAATCTTAGTAGAAAAAGAGATGGAGAAATAGAGACAAATAAAAAGCATTCTTTGACAAAGGGCCAATGATCCTCCTGGTCTTGACAAGGGTTATCCTTCGAAACACTAATGTTATGAATATATTGAAGCAAAGGTCATAACTGGTGAGATGCGTGATTTTGAGAAGATTCCCAAGAAGATCTTTGACACATAAAATTCTGGTTTCAATCAGTTAGATTTTTCAATAAACAAGATGATGTTTATGATTATAAAGTATCAGATTGCTGATAAATTCGAAGATAAAGAAGAATGTAACATAATAAAGATTCGTTTCCATGCAGTTCTGGGAAAAGGGAAGAGGAGATCTGGTCACTTGTCAAAATAGTACGTGTTCTCAACATATCCAAAGACGATTTGTTTGTGGGTATGTTGTAGAATTATCGATTTCATGCAGTTAGAGGTAATAATGTTGCATTCGATTTCTTAGTGGCTGACTTCCCTATAATGAATGTTCATGATATGATCTGTGTTGCAAGAATTCTGAAGGCAACTGATTTCTCCAAGCTTCAGTTAACAAGCAAAGAATATTTTTTTATTGGATTTGCTCAAATCAAGTTGTTCATAGACAATTACTATGAATATTTAGCTTTAACTGATGTTGAGTTAGCCTTGGCCATTTGTAAAATAATTATTGTTCCACAGTCGATGTTAAAAATTCTGGCAACATTTAATAGTTATGAAGATGGGGAGATATGCTTGAAGCCTTTGGGGATAGTGTTCGTTGAAAAGAATAAGAAGGGAAAGATTACGAAGTTTTTATTTCAAGCCTGTGACGTTGAAAGATATACCACACCACATTACACAAACCTTATTGTTCGGATGAATAGTTGTGCAAAGAACAATAAAGGTGACAAAGTAGAAATTTGCAAGGTGGTTAATTGGTATACTGAGATTCGAAGAGTAATACATCAAGCTGCTCAAACGTTGATGACTTAGATTCAACATTTCTCACAAAGGGGGAGAATGTTGAGGTTGAATGTTGTTGTGAGATGTCGAAGATAGTCTCGTTCATGCATAATATCGAATGTTTGTATGTTAAGCTAATTATAAGGGCATTTTTTATCGAAGCTTTAGAGTTTTAGTCCCTTATATTTTTTTTGTATGCTTTCTCAATCCCTATAAATATAAGATGAGTACTAGAGTTAGAGAGAACTTTTTCAATTCATCTTGTACTCTCTATTTCTTCTGTGTATTCCTTGGAAGCATAATTGATCCAACTAGATTATATTTATATCTCGTGTTATTAATTCTTACATTACTCTAATCTCGTAATTCATACTCGATTAAATCATAACTACATTTTTCAAAAGTATGGTTCTTAATTCCGAAAGGTTACATTTTAATCCCAGAACAGGTTATGACAATATTTGGTTGGATTCCGAATGTGACGAACTAAACCGGTGGATTTAAAGGGATAAGATTTCGAAAATGGCATGTCTTTTCAAAACCCACGCCGCTTGACATCACGTGTATCAGTTCAAATGTTACCTGAAAGACAACAATTATCACGCTTTTCCAGGCGCCTTTATCGGGATATGGAAATGCCAATCATAATTTTCTCTCTCCACTTATACCGTATATAAGGAAAATTGACGTTTGCTTTTCTCTCACCACTTCAAAGTTTACAAAATCTCCGGTGATAATACCTCTTTCCCTCTACACTATTCATCATCTTCTCCAACTATAACCATGGCCGCTTTGTCTGAAACACCATCTGTTGCTAAACAAAGTGCCTCCACGACTATGTTGAGCATCAAACCAAACCAGAATCTAGCTTTGGATCTTGATTCTTCCAAATATGATGAGTCTCTAAAGCTGATTGTCGAATGCCTCCGATATTCTGCTCTTGCTTAATCTGACATTGGCTGAAAATGTGTCGTTGGTTCATCTGTCGAAGGCTTTCTCTACTGCAAACTACAAACAAAGTGAAGCTCTAATCACTTTCGAGGTTGATTCTCACAAAAACCTCTATATCCAAATCTCGATTTTGTAGGCGGCTAGGGTTTACTGCTACGGATGATCTCGTTGACCCTAAATCAAATTTGTCATCAGTGATTGTCTACATGTTTTACCAGATGGGGTATCTTGATATTTTTACCCTTCTGTCAAAGATCAAGAAGCCAAATCTTCCACCCATGTTGAATGGACTTTTCATGCTACTATTCAAGAGTTTTCTGAAAGATTCACTGGAACAGACATTGAAAGCAAGCTCTTTTGAACATGGATCTATGGTCTTCACAAGGGGATTAACCCAGATTATGGTTATGTTCTTTGGTCACAACTTGTTAAGAGCACACTCTCTTCGACAAGGCATTATAAGATATCTTGTGCACGTTTTTGGTCAGTAATTGTCAAACATACCATTAGACATCTTCTGGTTCAAGTTCAAGACAATTATGTGATTGCTGCTATTCCAATTCTCCATACATAGAACTTCATTGTCTCATACCCCACTAAGTTTAACTAGGTTGGTTCGATTCCCGAAGCAATGCTCTTAAATGTTCCGGGTGATAATGTTATGGTAAATGAATACCGAAAGAAACCTACTTCCGGTGTTCGCCCTATGCCTGAAGAAGAAGGAAGGAAAGTGAAAAGACAAGGAAGGTCCCTCCAAGCATGCTGCTACTCCGGAGAAGAAGGTCAAGAAAGCTGCCCTAAAGTCTAGGTCTCCGGCTCCAGTTCAAGAAGCTTCAGAATGTCGCACTCATTTGGATTTACAAGAGCGAGATGTTGTTCGGAATGAAACTGATGATACAGCTACAACTTCGCAACCAATGGTCTCAGAACCTTCTCCTACTCACTCCATTCCAAAGGTATCATCTCCGATTAATACTTTAGTTCCTTTACCAAATGAAACATTTCATGTTCCTTCTCCTCCACCGTCTCCTAATGCTACTTCTATACCCATCTCTACTCCAATCATAATCTCTCCTTGTCCCAATGTATCTATTGGTTTTATGCAACAAAAAATCTCGATTGCTCACGCAACTGCCCAATACACCAAATCCATATCAACAACAACCACCACTACAAGTTCACTTCAAGTGACTATCAACGTATCTTATATGGGGCATGTTCTTTTTGTTGGGTCAAAATTATGGTTTATACTTTACTTTTCTAGGAAAATGTATTTGTATGTCTAGAACCGTAAACAACTTAGTGTTACGGCCATATATGTGTTTACGGTTAATGTTTACGACAGTAAACAGGTTTACGGCCGTAAAGCCATTTACGACCCATGTTCACCAAGTCTATATATATATATATATATATATATATATATATATATATATATATATATATATATATATATATATATGTTAGGGGTGAGGAGTGGGGCGTGAGACATAGAGAGCACATTGTAGAGACAGAAACTAGAGAGAAGAATAGTGTGTGTGAGAGAATCTATTGTAAGGAGCATCAATCATATTATCAATACATCATAGATTCAAGTTATTCTTCTTCTCCTTCTCTTCTATTTAATGTGACATCATCCAATTGATTGGGATTCCGCTCCATCAATTGTATCTGATTGAAACACAAGCAGATTGGGAACTTACAATTGGTATCAGAGCTTGGTTTGTATCAGTCAATTTTGTCATATCTGGAGCTTATTTGATCTTATTTTGGAAGGATTCTTGCGTTTTTGGATAGATCTCTGAAAATTAAGAGGGGTTTGTCTTCGTGTTTTTCATAAAAACGAGTTTTGGAGCAAAAATGGTGAAAAACGTTGTTTTTCACGTTCTGAAGCAGTGTTTACGACCTTTGAAGGGTTTATGGCCATAATTTACGGCCGGTGAGTTTGCAGCCGGAGTTTACGTTCACCGGAGTTTACGGCCGGTGTTTGCGGCCGACCGGAGTTTGCGGCCCGGCGGTTTACGGCCGGAGTATATGGTCGCCAGAGTTTACGACGACGGTTGCCACTCAGTGTGCGGCTCGGACGTGTCTGGTTTGGTGGATTGCAGCTCGGTTTGGCTCAGCAGTGGTCGGCTTGGATGGCTCGGTGGCATCTAATAAAATAATTGACAAGCGAATTGGGGGTGCCAGGGATCGAACCCGGGTCCCTTGAGTTATCATCACACGCATCAAACCAGTTGATCTACCAACCCTCTTATTCCAATCCTTCCGATTTTAATTGAAAAACACTATTTTTCGAACCCAGTTTTGCAACTTTGTCATTTTTAGCCCAAAAATTCAAAATCGTTCAATTTTTAAATTACATTTTCAACTCAAAATTTTAGTTTTTTAAGTTTTGACTTTTATGTTTGACTTTTTACTTAAAATTTTAACTTTGACTTTCAAGTTTGACCTTTCCTTTTAAACTTTGACTTTCTCGTTTGACTTTTAAATTTTCATATTTGGCTTTTTGGTTTGACTTTTAAGTTTGTCTTTTTCAAGTTTGAATTTTGAGTTTGATCTTTTAAATTGACTTTTAAGTTTGACTTTTGAGGTTTATAGTCAAAAGGCATTTTTAAATTTAAGTTTGACTTTTAAGTTTGATTTTGGCTTCTATTTTGTGCTTTTAATGGGAATTGAAGACATGGAAGAGAGTCGTCAGGATATGTTTAGAAAAAACTTCAACATGCTCAATTATATTCCTGGAGAAACCCTGGAAGCTCAGTTGCAGCGATTTACTACACTTACTACTAAGATGAATATAGCTAGGATCTTCTTGACTAAATTTGAGATAAACAAAAAGTTGCTAAATTCACTTCCGAAATCGTGGGATATGAACGTAGCTGTCATCAAGAAGACAAAAGATCTCAATCGTCTTAGTCTTGCTGCTGTAAATGAAGAACTTGACGCTTTGAAGTGTGGAAAACCAATGAGTTCCGCAAACATCCCGGTCAATGAAGTTTCATGCTCTCAATCATGTGTAGCTACGATTAAACTTCTTCGTGAACATAATGATTTGCTAAAAAGGGAAGTCGAGGACCTAAAATATGAAGGATATCAACTCAGGAAAGGACAGAAACCCCTAAAGGCTAAATTAGAAGCAAAAAGCAAAGACTTTACGAGGCTTCAGGAAGACTATAGCAACAAATGTAAAAATTATGACTATGTTAAGAGACAACTTGCTGAATTAACTGCTGAACTTGACACATTAAAAAGCAAATTTGAACTGTAGATTTTGATTTTAAAAAATTTGATGTGTCAAGCGAAGTAGTTGCAAACATGACGGACCATTGCCTGCAATTTAAAAATAACCAGCAAAAAGGTCTAGGGTATGATATTGTTCCTCCACCTTTCAATCATAACTACACATCCATTCCTATGACACAGGAAGAAATTGACAGGGAGGCACATCTTCAATATGGAAAACCAGCTGGATTTATGTCAGGAGGTATTCAGGTTGAAAATACTAATGCTTCTACTTCATGTGCAGGTAAAGTAGCAAAGGATGAGAACAAGGAGAACACCATTGAGCAAACCAACATCTCCTTGAACTCTGAATCTGTTTCTTCGAACTCAGCTGCTTCTGATCAACCTGCTGTTGAGAAATATAGGCCATCAATTCCAACGAAACAGAGTGCCTGTTGTAATTGTGCTTGTAGGAAAAATAAGAGAAAAGGCTAGGATACGCCACCATGGGCAGAAAGAAACAACTTCACATTGAAGAAAAACCCATGTTTTCACTGTGGAACACCTGGACACATTGCCCGAAATTGTCCTAATCGCACATGTGTTCCCTACTATGCACAAGGCTGGCAGAACGCACCAAGAGGGAGACACTTCAAAAGAAACCCCTCAAGGTCACGTTCAGACCATGGTGACTGGAATGCGCAGAAGGCCAAGAATCAATTTCACAAGACCAAGAATCAAAATTGTGACAACCCGATATTTCAACTCCTTGTAATGACCAAAATGGGTCAAGTATTGTAACCACTTTTGAGTAATAAAATTTACTTTCATAATAAAATGTACAAATAGTTCTATTTAATTTCCTTCTATGTTTAAATATCTTTGAACCATGATCGTACGTGAAAAGAACGCCCAAATCCGACTTCATATAGCGAAGTTATGATTTTTCCAAGTTCGGCTTAGCAACAGACAGCTAAAAACTCGAATCGGAGATCGAGCAACTTTTGGCCGGAATAACCTAAACGAGAATTAAAGGTCTCGACAATGGTATTCCAACGGTAAAAAGTCTGGCAAAAACCGACATCAGATAAAGAAGTTATGAATTTTCAAAGAAATTCCTTAAACACGATGAGTTTATAATAAATAATAAAATAATAATTTCGGAATTTGCCGACGGAGTCTAAACGAAAGTTGTAGAGCGTAGTCTCACCTACGCGTGGATATAAAGACCATCGAAAACGGAGTTCGTATGAAGAAGATATGAATTTTTGAAGTTTATTAAATTAATTAATTATTTATTTAAATCAAAATTCAGACATTATCCGAAGGGGAGTCAGCGTCCTCATCCGAGGTACGTGCTGCATACTCCTGTACGCCCAGCGTACCCGAAGGACTTGGCCTTTGATCGTCCACGTCGCCCTATCCGAAGAATCCGACCCATCCGAAGCGCCGACCCGTCCGACCCGCTGACCCGTCCGACCCGCCGTCGCATCCGACCCGCGTACCCAGCAACCCGTCCCATCCGAAGCCGAGGCAGTCGAGGCTTCGTTCATGCATGACGTACGCGTACGTGCTGCGTACGAGCGTACGCCCCGCGTACCGAGGCAGTCCAGCCTTACTATAAATAGGATGCGAGGGCTTCCAAGAAAAGGGCTCATTTCTCTCCTCTCTCTCACAATCTTGCCTCGTTTTCCGTGTCCGTTCAAACCCGAAGCTCTAGTCTTTTTGGCTCAAGTCCCGAGGGTCGATTTTACTCCCGAGATTCCCGAGAATCCTGAGGAAAATCCGTTTCCCGAGACGAAACTCTGCCCGGTTTTCCATCTCGCTATCTTCAAATTTTCAAGTGAGTTTCATACCCCTTAATCAACCTTTTTAATTATTCTAAATGCTTTTATATGCTTTCAAGGGGGGATTACAAGTAAAACACACGAGTATTATCGTGTGTTACATAAAGAAACTCGTTTATATGCTGTTATATATCCAAATCACATGCGATTTATAAACCTTTAAGGAACTTTTATATATACATAATATATGTTAAAATAGCATTCTATCTTTTGAAATATAAATTCGTTTTATTGCATGTATAAACTAAACTTTTCATAGATTATTCTTGTCTATCTTAGACTCTACACCAAAAATCTATGCTTTCATAAACAAGTGATTCCTTTTCTAGGTATTTCTAAACAAACAAGACACACTTTTAGAAAACTATAATAGGTATAGTTTTACGAACAAATTTCTAACTCTTATGTACTAGAAACATGAATTTCAAGAAGTTTACTTTCGTATACAAGAGCAAACGTAACATTTTAACAAGTAGATCTGTTTTTATACCACGGTTTTGTTAGACACTAACTTCATGTACGTTCGAGTACACATTTCAAGTCCTGTATTATATACCAGAATCCCTTGGAGGGGGAGCATGGTGTTTGTGTATAGATCTATACGGGCTTGACAACCCGCACCCTGACTGTTAGCTGCAATCCACCGTTTGGGGTGACAAACGTCATAACATTCCAACGCCTGAAGAACGTTGTGTATAGGCATTCCGGGTCAATAGTATGGTTATAAAGCTCACAAGGGGTATTAAAAATGCATTGATTTACAAGGTTTTCAAACTCATTGGTTATTTTACATTTACATACATTTTGGAAACAAACATTGGTCTTGAGTGAAGGCTACTTTTATACTAGTAGAAAATATAGGATTTTCTAAACACAAACAAACAAAGATAAAACATTTCATTTCATTCAAACATTGTCACTTAAATACATATGAAATTCACCAGCTTAAATGTTGATCTACTCTTTCAAAATTACTTGTATATCCCAGGAAATCAGTAATTTCAGGTATTCATTACGCTTTTGATGAAGGGATGTTGCGGCGCCAGTTAATCTCGTATTTTTGACATCATATTGTAATTGAGTTTTGAACATGTAACTTTTGACAAATGTAAACTTTCAATTATATATATGATGGTTGTATTGCTTTCTTTACTATGTATTCATTTGTTACGTTACCACATGAAGTCATCCGCCCCCGAACGTTTCCGCCGTTCAGGTTTGGGGGTGTGACAGATTGGTATCAGAGCAATGTTTATAGTGAACTAAGTATATCGAACCAGATAAGATAAACAAACTATAAATGCTTAAGGGACTAATACTCTCTGACAAAACAAATTTTCTTTTTACGCTTAAGCAGTTTTGCGTTCAACTTAAATTGATAGTTCATTTAAGTACAATTCATGCATACCACAAACTATTTTCATGTTATACAACTATACAAGTATTTAGACAAGTTGACACTACGATTGAGACTCGATATATGTAATCAGATTTTGGAAAAATATAGCGTGATCAACTATATTTGCCCGAGATTGGACCAACGTATATCGAGGAATGATCGTAGTAAGCAACAAGTCAAAACTTACCAAACCATTACAAGAATCAAACACAAGAAATTAAATACTATAGGAGTATTTGCTATCTAAACTAGTTTAACTTACATGTTTTGCATGTTCCGACTTTATTCAATTCTTATAACCCTATTTCTCGTGCAGTCAAATGGCTGGATTTCACCACCCTGGCGACCCCTACTTTCCCAACCAAGGCAACGGAGGATGGATCGAAGATGATCCTGAAGAGGACGAGGAACCCATAGAAGTGGGTGATGACTCCGGTACCGACTCAGAGCCGGAAGTTATCGATCCACCACCCATTCAACCTCCCGTCTTCGTAAGGAACTTTCAAGGACCGACTCCCGTCTGGGGAAGTCACCTCCACCATTGGAGCCAACAGCAAAACCTACGCCCTCCCTACGGCATGTGTCGGGACTTCTATGATGTCCGCGGCGGAGGTTCGGCTGATCGAGCACTCCCGGTAATGGTGGGTAAGTTAGCCAATCAGTTCTATCAGTCTGGAGTTCAAGCTAGTCGACTCCGGGATATCAACGTGGAAGTGCAGGTTCACACTTCTGACATCCGTAGGCTGGACAAGATGCAAGACAACGCTCAATTCCAAACCGAAGCATTTCAAGCGCAAATGATTGCAGCCCTCGCCGAACTAAGGGAACAATAAGCCGCTTTTGATAGGCGTCTAATGGAGTCGAAGCAATCAGATGCGGAGTCAAGCTCCAAGCGCAACCTTCGATGCAAGTAGTGCTTGTCAAGGACTCAAATTTTGTTATAGCTTAGGACCTCGGCTAAAAGTCTTTAAATTTCTCGAACTTTGTAATCGGAGACCCTTATAGGGGTCAAATTTTCATGATCGTTGTAACAACTTTTATATTAATATAAGTGGCACTATTACTACTATGTTAAGTATTTCGTTCAAACCTTGAATGGTCTTTGTGAACCCAAATACTTGTTTCATACCTTCAGTCTTACAAATAACTTTCATTCTTCTATTTTAAGACTCATACTATCATCTGTTGTTGAACTATAGCGATTTAGTTCATGAGACACATACATTTCCCATTCTATGAAATTCTTATCCTTGCCTTTTCAAACTATAGTTGAAGGATGCCTCCGCGTAGGAATCCAAGGCGAAACAACGGTGAGGAAGCACCTATACCACCACCACCTCCACCACCTCAATTTGATGCTGTTATGTTTCAAGCAGCAGTCACCGCAGCGGTGGCAGCTGCGATGTCACAGATCAATAACTCGAGTACTAATGGCTCGGGATCTGGCACACACCTATCCAGCCATGGCGAGAGTCATGGACCACCTCGGGAATGCACCTATAAGGACTTCACTAATGCTAAGCCCCGGATGTTTTATGGTACTGGTGGTGTGATGGCCCTGAGGCAGTGGATTGAAAGGAAGGAGGCAGTATTTGAAATCTGCTCCTGTCCCGAGCACAGCAAGGTCAAATTTGCAACTTTCACCCTTCTCGATAAAGATTTAACTTCGTGGAATGGCCATGTTAAAGTACTTACCCTAATCGTGGCAAACTCCATAAGCTGGGAGAGCCTGAAAGCCATGATGATGAGAGAATACTGCCCACGGGGAGAGATTCAAAAGCTTGAACACGAGCTATGGACTCTCGGAATGGTTGGTACCGACATCGCTACTTATACCAACAGATTCTGCGAGCTGGCAATCCTTTGTCCAGATATGATTGCTCCCGAGAGCAAGAAAATAGAACGGTACATCTGGGGACTGACGCCCCAAATGCGATCAAGCGTGTTAGCTTCTAAACCTGACACCTTAGAAAGTGCTAAGGAACTGGCACAATCTCTGATTGACTACGGAGGTCATCAGAACTCAACCACTGCTGCACCAGCACCACAGAAAGGAAACAACAACAACAACAACTACTACAACAACAACAACAACAGAGGCAGAAAGAGAATGTGGATTAAAGGGAAGGGTGGGTCTTCCCAAGAATCCGCAAAGAAACAACTAGTTTCAGTGAATGTTGCCACTGTACCTGCTACAGCCCCTACAAATACCTACCCAACAAAGCCTTATATAGGTAACATCCCAAAATGCACCAAATGCAATTACCACCACCATGGACCTTGTCGAGAAATGCAGTGCGCCAACTGCAACAGGAAAGTACACACAGCCCGTTTCTGCAAGGAACCCGCAAAGCCGATCACTCAAGTTCCCGGTGCAGGTGTAGGGCAGGCTTGCTACGGTTGTGGCGAGGTGGGCCACTACAAGAGGAACTGTCCTAAGGCAGCATGCACCGGAGGTGTGGGGCGTGTGTTGGCAATAGGCCACGATGAAGCTGTAGCTGACCCAACTATAGTTGCTGGTACGTTCCTTCTCGATAATTCATACGCATGCATATTATTCGATAGTGGAGCGGAGAGAAGCTTCGTGAGTCAAAACTTTATCCATTTACTTAAACCTAAACCTAGCAAGTTAGAAAAATCATTCACTGTAGAGATGGCCAATGGAAAAACCGAAAACACAAATTGCATATACATGGGCTGTACGTTAACATTAGACGGCCATTCTTTCCCAATCAATCTCATGCCGGTTCAAATTAAAAGTTTCGACGTCACAGTCGGCATGGATTGGTTGAGTCTTCTTCGCGCCGACATCATGTGCTTTGAGAAAGCAGTCCGTCTTAACCTCCCTAACAACGAAACATTAGTTATCTACGGCGACAAATCTAGTACAAACCTTCGCATCATTTCGTGCATCCAAGCTCGAAAGTGCTTGCGGAAGGATTGTCGAGCATTCCTAGCGCACATCGTTGATGCAAGTCAAGAACTGAAGGATATCAAGAGCATCTCGGTAGTACGCGACTTTCCCGATATCTTTCCAGAAGAACTACCAGGATTACCACCGCAATGCCAAGTCGAGTTCAGAATCGACTTAATTCCAAGAGCTACCCCAGTAGCGAAGTCGCCTTATCGTCTTGCACCAGCAGAGATGCAGGAACTTTCCAGTCAACTTAATGAACTCCTTCACAAAGGATTCATAAGACCAAGTTTCTCACCTTGGGGAGCACCGGTCTTGTTTGTAAAGAAGAAAGACGGATCGTTCCGTATGTGCATCGACTACAGAGAGCTGAACAAACTTACTGTCAAGAACCGCTATCCTCTACCCCGTATTGACGACCTATTCGATCAACTTCAAGGGGTGAACTACTTCTCCAAAATAGATCTACGATCCGAATATCACCAATTACGAGTTCTAGAGGGGGACATTCCAAAGACAGCTTCCCGAACTCGTTATGGACACTACGAATTCGTGGTGATGCCGTTCGGATTAACCAATGCACCAACAGTATTTATGGACCTAATGAATAGGGTATGCCGCCCTTACTTGGATCAGTTCGTCATCGTCTTTATCGATGATATACTTATCTACTCTCGAAGTGAGGAAGAGCATAGTCAGCACCTACGAAGAGTCCTAGAAACACTGCGAACGGAGAAACTATATGCGAAGTTCTCTAAATGCGAATTTTGGATATGAAGAGTCGAATTTTTAGGCCACGTTGTTAGCGAGAAACGTATACACGTGGACCCCTCCAAAATTAAGGCTATTGAGAACTGGTCGGCACCAAAGACACCTATAGAAATTCGTCAATTTCTAGATCTAGCTGGCTACTATCGCAGATTCATAAAGAACTTTTCGAGCATTGTGAAACCTCTTACTACATTAACCCAGAAAGGTGTGGCCTTTGACTGGGAAGCAAAACAAGAGAAGGCATTCCAGACACTAAAGCAGGCCTTGTGCACCGCACCGATACTATCCCTCCCCGAAGGGATAGAAGACTTCGTAGTGTATTGCGATGCGTCAAATCAAGGACTTGGTTGTGTTCTTATGCAGAGAGGGAAGGTTATCGCTTATGCCTCCCGACAGCTTAAGACACACGAAGTGAACTATACGACACACGATCTTGAGTTAGGAGCAGTGGTATTTGCTCTGAAGATCTGGAGGCACTACTTATACGGAACAAAGAGTACTATTTTCACCGATCACAAGAGCCTTCAACACATTTTCGATCAGAAGGAACTCAACATGCGACAATGACGATGGGTTGAGTTACTGAATGACTACGAATGCGAAATTCGTTATCATCCTGGCAAGGCCAACGTAGTAGCTGACGCCCTCAATCAAAAGGAATACACTGGTCGGAGGGTCAAATCCCTGACCATGACTATCCATTCCCACTTATCCACCCAAATTAAGGAGGCACAAATGGAAGCTTTGCAACCTGAAAATGTGGCGGGTGAATCCCTGCGAGGAATGGAAAAGAATCTAGAAGTCAAGGGTGGCGGAGCCTACTATCTCATGGACCGAATCTGGACCCTAAAACATGGTGGTTTCAGAAACGTAGTCATGACTGAGGCTCACAACTCAAGATATTCCGTTCACCCGGGTTGAGATAAAATGTATCTGGATCTTAAGAAACTGTACTGGTGGCCTAACATGAAAGCAGAAATTGCTACCTTCGTGAGTAAATGTCTTACTTGCGCTAAGGTTAAGGTCGAGTATCAGAAACCGTCAGGATTACTACAACAACCAGAGATACCAGAATGGAAATGGGAGCGGATTACTATGGACTTCATAACCAAGTTACCTAAGACGACAAGTGGACTCGATACCATATGGGTCATTGTCGACAGATTGACCAAATCCGCGCATTTCCTACCCATCAAGGAGACTGACAAAATGGAGAAGCTTACAAGAACTTACTTAAGGGAAGTAGTGCGACTGCATGGTGTTCCGATATCCATTATCTCCGATCGAGATAGTAGATTCACTTCAAGATTCTGGCAGTCACTACAAAGTTCCCTGGGAACTAGGCTAGACATGAGTACAGCCTACCACCCACAAACAGACAGACAAAGTGAGAGGACAATACAAACTTTAGAAGATATGCTGAGAGCCTGTGTGATTGACTTTGGAAAGGCATGGGATATTCATTTACCCCTTGTCGAATTTTCATACAACAATAGTTATCATACAAGCATAAAGGCTGCTCCGTTTGAAGCCCTCTATGGTCGAAAGTGCAGATCCCCTCTATGCTGGACTGAAGTTGGCGATACGCAGTTAGCTAGAGGGAGAGTTCCTGAAAGCACTCTCACCGGTCCGGAAATCATACGAGAAACGACAGAGAAGATCGTTCAGATTCGTGAACGATTGAAAGCCTGTAGAGACCGACAGAAAAGCTACGCTGACCAAAAGAGGAAACCTTTGGAATTCCAGGTAGGAGACCACGTCTTATTAAAGGTCTCACCGTGCAAGGGTTTAATACGCTTTGGAAAGCGTGGGAAACTAAATCCAAGATACATAGGGCCTTTCGAGATTCTTGCCAGAATCGGCCTTGTGGCTTACAAGCTTAACCTACCGCGCGAACTTAGTAACATCCATCCAACCTTCCACGTCTCGAACTTGAAAAAGTGTTTGTCCGACGAGACTCTTGTTATTCCACTCGACGAGATCGAGATCAACGAGAGCCTCAACTTTGTGGAAGAACCAGTAGAAATCATGGACCGAGAGGTCAAACAAACAAAACAAAGTCGCATACCCATCGTGAAGGTTCGCTGGAACGCCAAGCGGGGACCCGAATTCACATGGGAACGCGAAGATCAGATGAAACAAAAGTACCCTCATCTCTTTCATGTTCACTAGTAACTTTACTACTTTAAACTTCGGGACGAAATTCTCTCTAACGGGGGGATGATGTGACAACCCGATATTTCAACTCCTTGTAATGACCAAAATGGGTCAAGTATTGTAACCACTTTTGAGTAATAAAATTTACTTTCATAATAAAATGTACAAATAGTTCTATTTAATTTCCTTCTATGTTTAAATATCTTTGAACCATGATCGTACGTGAAAAGAACGCCCAAATCCGACTTCATATAGCGAAGTTATGATTTTTCCAAGTTCGGCTTAGCAACAGACAGCTAAAAACTCGAATCGGAGATCGAGCGACTTTTGGCCGGAATGACCTAAACGAGAATCGAAGGTCTCGACAATGGTATTCCAACGGTAAAAAGTCTGGCAAAAACCGACATCAGATAAAGAAGTTATGAATTTTCAAAGAAATTCCTTAAACACGATGAGTTTATAATAAATAATAAAAAAATAATTTCGGAATTTGCCGACGGAGTCTAAACGAAAGTTGTAGAGCGTAGTCTCACCTACGCGTGGATATAAAGCCCATCGAAAACGGAGTTCGTATGAAGAAGATATGAATTTTTGAAGTTTATTAAATAAATTAATTATTTATTTAAATCAAAATTCGGACATTATCCGAAGGGGAGTCAGCGTCCTCATCCGAGGTACGCGCTGCGTACTCCTGTACGCCCAGCGTACCCGAAGGACTTGGCCTCTGATCGTCCACGTCGTCCTATCCGAAGAATCCGACCCGTCCGAAGCGCCGACCCGTCCGACCCGCTGTCCTGTCCGACCCGCCGTCCCATCCGACCCGCGTACCCAGCAACCCGTCCCATCCGAAGCCGAGGCAGTCGAGGCTTCGGTCATGCATGACGTACGCGTACGCGCTGCGTACGAGCGTACGCTCCGCGTACCGAGGCAGTCCAGCCTTACTATAAATAGGATGCGAGGGCTTCCAAGAAAAGGGCTCATTTCTCTCCTCTCTCTCACAATCTTGCCTCGTTTTCCGTGTCCGTTCAAACCCGAAGCTCTAGTCTTTTTGGCTCAAGTCCCGAGGGTCGATTTTACTCCCGAGATTCCCGAGAATCCTGAGGAAAATCCGTTTCCCGAGACGAAACTCTGCCCGGTTTTCCATCTCGCTATCTTCAAATTTTCAAGTGAGTTTCATACCCCTTAATCAACCATTTTAATTATTCTAAATGCTTTTATATGCTTTCAAGGGGGGATTACAAGTAAAACACACGAGTATTATCGTGTGTTACATAAAGAAACTCGTTTATATGCTGTTATATATCCAAATCACATGCGATTTATAAACCTTTAAGGAACTTTTATATATACATAATATATGTTAAAATAGCATTCTATCTTTTGAAATATAAATTCGTTTTATTGCATGTATAAACTAAACTTTTCATAGATTATTCTTGTCTATCTTAGACTCTACACCAAAAATCTATGCTTTCATAAACAAGTGATTCCTTTTCTAGGTATTTCTAAACAAACAAGACACACTTTTAGAAAACTATAATAGGTATAGTTTTACGAACAAATTTCTAACTCTTATGTACTAGAAACATGAATTTCAAGAAGTTTACTTTCGTATACAAGAGCAAACGTAACATTTTAACAAGTAGATCTGTTTTTATACCACAGTTTTATGAGACACTAACTTCATGTACGTTCGACTACACATTTCAAGTCCTGTATTATATACCAGAATCCCTTGGAGGGGGAGCATGGTGTTTGTGTATAGATCTATACAGGCTTGACAACCCGTGCCCTGACTGTTAGCTGCAGTCCACCGTTTGGGGTGACAAACATCATAACATTCCAACGCCTGAAGAACGTTGTGTATAGGCATTCCGAGTCAATAGTATGGTTATAAAACTCACAAGGGGTATTAAAAATGCATTGATTTACAAGGTTTTCAAACTCATTGGTTATTTTACATTTACATACATTTTAGAAACAAACATTGGTCTTGAGTGAAGGCTACTTTTATACTAGTAGAAAATATAGGATTTTCTAAACACAAACAAACAAAGATAAAACATTTCATTTCATTCAAACATTGTCACTTAAATACTTATGAAATTCACCAGCTTAAATGCTGATCTACTCTTTCAAAATTACTTGTATGTCCCAGGAAATCAGTAATTTCAGGTATTCATTAAGCTTTTGATGAAGGGATGCTGCGGCGCCAGTTTAATCTCGTATTTTTGACATCATATTGTAATTGAGTTTTGAACATGTAACTTTTGACAAATGTAAACTTTCAATTATATATATGATGGTTGTATTGCTTTCTTTACTATGTATTCATTTGTTACGTTACCACATGAAGTAATCCGCCCCCGAACGTTTCCGCCGTTCAGGTTTGGGGGTGTGACAAAAATCCCAAGGGAAAAAAGGGAATGTCGACGAAGAATCAAAATCGAATAGATGCTCTAGCGAAACCAAGACCGGATAGGTCAAATTCATCTTGGCGATCGACTTTGAGTTCAAAATGAAGTGTCGAGGCACCCATCGGAACGAAAAATGAATGGGTTAAACCCAACTATAAATGGGTTTTGAAGGCTCAATCTCCCAAAACAACTAATGACTCTAATATTTCTACATCTTCTGTTTTTGATAAATATGATATGTGATGGGAGAGAGTACCCTGCAATGATGACAAAGGTCTACCTAGTTTCAAAATGGATTGGGTTCCAAAGACCAACTGATCCCGCTCTGTGCTGGAGCAGCTATGGAGGCATATCATCAAACTTCAGTTTGTTGGTAGTGGTTGTTCCAGGCACATGATAGGATACATTTCTCAACTATACAACATTCAGAATTTTGTTAGAGAGTATGTGTCCTTTTGCGGGAAAGGAGGAAAGGAAGAGATCAAAAACGGGGTTAGTGTTTAATGACATGAAGAATTTTTGGATCTGTTCTGAGATTATGCATGTTGTTATCAAACCTTCTGAATGCAAATTCAATCGGTGACTTACTGTTTGAGTTTTCTTCTCTATACTCCTAAGTTTATCTTAAACTGTTTCGTTTTGAAGACAATTATTTTCTTTTTTATAGTTTTAGTTTGTTGGTATTATTTGGGAAGTGATATCCAGAAAGTGATAACAGGCAGTCTAAAACATGTGTAAATGATTGAATCTAAATTGTCTAGACAGTGTGGATTTAGTTAGGATTGTTTGGACTGACCATACGATGCTCGGGTAGATCAAGCAGTGAGATAAACACGGGAACCAACATGATACACTAAATTAATACGCATCTAGAATAGTGGTTCAAATTTTCCTTGATGTACGGACTTATGTCCTTAATTCTGGTTCTGATAGGGCGACTGGGGGTTCTAATAAAGTAGGTCTGTAGGAAATTATTTTTTTTCTTTCTATCTGTTAGTCATATGTTGCCTCCTCTACGTGATCGGCAGATCCGACCAGGATTGCAACATATGCAACTCTATTTCTACATACCTTCTTATCTATGAAACTATTTCTATCTATTGGCCATATGCTGCCTCCTCTACGTGATTGAAGATATCTAACCTGCAACACAACATATGCAACAGTCTACCTCTCAATCCTTCTATCTCTGTTAGTCATATGTTGTCCACTCTGCGTGATTGAAAGAGATCCGACCTGGGAGACAACATATGTATCTATCTCTAAATATGACTTCCTCCTTAATAATTGTTTACTAACCGAAAGTAAGGAGTCCTTAGGAAAGTTTTGATAACCAGGGTATATCGGGAAGTGGGGAACACATTCTAGTGCAACTAAAATTGAAACATTTAGAAGTTGTCTGTAGATCTCGCTGCTTAATTCAAGTGGACAACAATACCTGTGGTTGTCGTCAGCCAAATCGTTTATTTAGAAAAGTTTGTCGATATCCTCCGTGTTTAAGTGGACCACAATACCGACAATTGACCAGATCTATTCATGAAGGTGAAGGTTCTGATAAACGAAGTTAAGACTGTCTCACAACTTTGATCCCAAATATTTTTGTTTTTGTTAAATTTGTTCATAGTTTTCCTATATGCACAAATTTAGGGGGAGAATTTAAAAAAAAACAAAAGAAAAAAATCAAACAAAAATCAAAAAGTTTCAAAAATCAAACAAAAAACAGAAAATTAAAAATCCAAAAATAGTGTTATTTATATTTTGTTTGTGTTTTAAGTTTTCTTATAGTTTTGTTTTGTATTGAAAAGTGATTTTAGGTGTAGATGAAACTCGTGGAGACTGTATCGAGATTTCCGAGCCAAAGCATCATCCGTTAGCATCGAAAAATTCTCATCCGAAGGAGCAAGAAATGATGATTATTCTTTCAAATTCAATCTTTCAACCGCAGAAGCAAGGTGAAGTTGCACCTAAATATTATGTGACAGATTGTATTGAAGCCTCCTCAATCAGTCTGCTGCTATCTTAAACCTGCTGAAGTGATCCATAAGATTTGTTCTCTCTGATGTTCTCTCTGAAGATTCTCAAGCTGAAAGCATAATCTTTTAAGAATCTTTTCATCAAGCCTCCTCACCCTATGTGCGTTCAATGCCAAAATTTTGAAGAAAATGCCCAAACTGCTCAAGATGAAGTCATTCATGGAAGATTCATATGTTCATCCTGATGATATGAAGAAATCGAAGATAAACGCTGAAGCCAATCTCCAACTGAAGATTAACAACAAAAGCCAGCTACTTTTTAGGGGAGCTTGTTGGGTCAATTAAGAAAAGAAAGTTATAACCCAAGGGGGAGATTGTTGGCTCAAAATTATGGTTTATACTTTACTTTTCTAGGAAAGTGTATTTTTATGTCTAGAACCGTAAACATCTCAGTGTTTACGGCCATATATGTGTTCACGGTCAGTGTTTACGACTGTAAACCCATTTACGGCCCATGTTCACCAAGCCTATATATATATATATATATATATATATATATATATATATATATATATATATATAGGTGTTAGGGGTGAGGAGTGGGGCGTGAGACATAGAAAGCACATTGTAGAGTGAGAAAATAGAGAGAAGAATAGTGTGTGTGAGAGAATCTATTGTAAGGAGCATCATTCATATCATCAATACATCATATATTCAAGTTATTCTTCTTCTCCTTCTCTTCTATTTTGATCTGACATCATCCAATTGATTGGAATTCCGCACCGTAAATTGGATCTGATTGATACACAAGCAGATTGGGGACATACACTTTTGGTGTTCCCATTGGTCAAGATTCTACCCCAATCTCACCCCTAAAGAATGATTATCCGTATACGATCTTTGGTGATGATCGGGATGACTTTCAAGATTTCCACTACAATCCATTCATTGTTCACGAGGAAAGTGATGAGGATGCACCAATGACGAAAGGGCAGTTCAAGGCCCTCAATGAAAGTTTGGATACTCTACTCGAGTCTTCCAAAACATCATCAAGCAATGAATACTCCTTTGAGTCTATTAAAGTGTTAATCAAGACTCCCACCAAGAAACATATAAAAACCCTCGATGCTTCTGTAAAGGCTATTGAAAAATTAGAGATTATAGTTCGTGAATCGAGCAAAAAAGTTGAAAAATTGTATGCTGATGTTACTCGATTTATGGAGGATTTTCGAAGTTCCTCTAATAAGAACACAACAAATAAGAACAAGGTGATTACAAGTCTTGGCGCCACTCTTCAAATGGATAAAGATTTTTTTATCTAAAGTTTGTTTTGAACTCTGAGTAGATCATGAGGAGATGAGCGCCTCCATTGTTTCAAAAATTGATAAGCTTCAAGCTGATCTAGCAATAGAGAATAAGATCATGTATAACTTGTTGTGAAGACTGAAAAAGAGAAGGTTCTCTCTGTTCAACTCGCAAATACCAAACAACAGCTTGACGATCTTATATCTGAAAAGGTTGTTATCAAAATTTGTGTCGCATACATCAATTTTTACTTGTAGAATCTAGTGGAGACTTGTGACTCATTGCTCACGGTCTCGGTGCGACAACATTTGGCAAAAAAACTCAAAACAGTGCTCTTTATGCTAAATTGTATAGTGGGAGTTTTGGCATCTGGTACTCTTTCGAGACAAGGCGAGAAGCTAAGAAGCCCTTTGATGAAGAATCCAAGAAAAGAGCTGGTGAATCTGGTGAGTTCGAACACAAACCATCTCTGAAGTGAAAAGATACGTAGGGTAATGAAGCTTCTGGATCAAAAGAAAAAGATAAGATTGTTGATGATGATGATAATGAGGAAGAAGAAGAATAAAAAGAAGAAGAAGAAAAAGAAGAAGAAGAAGAAGAAGAAGAAGAAGAAGAAGTAGAAGAAGACTTATCCAAAGAGGCTCAGCTAAAAATAAAATATCATGAAAAAGAGATTGATGAGAATTTACGTATCGCTAAAGAAGCTGAAGCTCGGGAAAAGCAGGGTCGTGATGCTCAAGTCACACTCAAAACTTCGAAAGCCCTCTTCCATCCTTGGTGCCTGATGTAGATTCTGAATGAGGCAGTTGATAATCTAAATGTTTATTAGTTGGAGCTAGTTGCTTTGTTTGAATTGGAATACAGTTTGGAGTCTCAGCATCATTTTTCGATAACTCTGAAGGCATTCATATTTCGTGTCTTTGACAAGATTGAGAAAGTTGTTGATTCGGATAAGGATGTCAACCACTCGCTGTTCTCATTTTATCATAAACATGGAAAGCGATAGTTTCAAACTTTGAGTTCGAAGAAGATTGTAGTTGTGAAAGTCTTTGAACTTGTTGAGACTGAAAGCTTTATAAATGTTAGATTCAAAGCTCTCCGAGGAGCTGGGAGTTCGGTTTCCGAATTCTCTCTTTCTGATATGTCATGCCTTAATCCATATGATTGAATTTCATTGTTCAATCTTTTGTCAAAAGATGACCAGAAATTCGAACCCATTGTCGGACATCTGAAAAGGATGTTGGTATCTTACATGCAAAAAGTTGGGAAAATGGATGTGGAGATCGTGTCTGTACTCCGAAAGAAACCAACTGTGCAACAAAAATAAGCTCCGAGTGATATCAACAAGATGAAGTTTGGAAAAATCTGAAAGGACAACTAGAGTGTGGCATTTCAACAAAGTGCTAGAGATGGTATGAATGTTCAGAAGTGTTTGTTCTCCTTACCAGACAAGAATTTGTATTTTACATCTTGGCTCAACTACATTTTGGGGATTACAGACAAGTGCAAAGCGAATGATTCTGCAGATAAGAAGTGCTTCGCAGATATGATCAAATTGTACATTCAAGTTCGCGACAATTTACTTCGTCTGATGCTGAAACTCTTCAAGGTCTAGAAGAACCCACAACAATGAAGAATTTCCTTCCTTATTTTACACAAAGGGGGAAATTGTTAGGTTATTTACTGTGTTGTGTCAAATTTATTATGTATGTATTTATCGTTTATTAAATGGATTGGGCCTGTGCATCTGCATTTATGTTGCTAGGGTTAGGCTTTAAATATTGCATGCTTGTTTTGTATTATGGTTAATCGTTCTTGTGAGTCCCTACTTTGTCTTTGCAAAAAAGTTCAAATCGAACTCTTCTAAGGCATTGATTATTAATCATTCAGCACAACTTCGATAATTGTTCCTCTTTCTCGATTTATTTTACTTTTTTCAATCTATCGATCTACAAGTTTATTGTTTCAAAACTAGTCGCTATAAATATTAGACTAAAAACTAGTGGTAATAATAGTAGGTTTCGTCGAAGGAAAAGACGATTGTTAGAAGTGAAGCATTATCCGAATTTCGAGTCATCACTTTATCAAGTGAGTGCATAGTTACTTTCATCGTACACATAGATATGAAGTATTTAATATAAATTAGATGATATGTGTGCTTATTAGTTGTGTTCTTGACATCTATGCTGGATGAACTAAATATACATGTTTTATTTGATTTAAACTATATATGTATTTTACACCTATAAAAATATTAGGAAAAGATGGGTAGATGAATGATGAGAGATGAAAGATGAAATAGATGAATATTGGCAGCTATGGACTTAGTGTCTGATTGATAAACCCTGGAAACTATGGAGTTAGTGCCAAATAGATAAACCCCAACAACTATGGACTTAGTGCCTTACAAATGAACATTGGCAGCTATGGACTTAGTGCCTTACAAATGAACGTTGGCAGTTATGGATTTAGTGCCCTATAAAGGGATATTGGTGGCTATGGAATTAGTGCCTAACATATCACATTGGCCGTTATGGATTTAGTGCATTACAAATAGACGTTGGAAGCTATGGATTTAGTGCCCTATAAATGGATATTGGCAGTTATGGACTTAGTGCATATCAGATAACGTAAGCCGCTACGGACTTAGTGCCTATTGGATGAACCCTGGCAGCGATGGACTTCCTTACTATTTCTCAGGACAATCCTTAGGAATGAATGAATGATGAATAGACGATTCTTAGGATAGATCCTTATGAATAATGAAGATAATGGGGATGGAAAGTTTGGTTAATTGTTTGACGATTAAACATAATAATTATATTATTGTGGGTTGAAAACCTTATGTACTAACCACGTTTCCCAACCTGACCCAATCAGTTTATTTGTATCACAGGTGTCCATACGAAGCTACATTACACTAGGAGACTAAAAGAGATGTAAATCACTAGTGTAAAAGAATGTAAGGTTTGTTTATGTTTCTGTTTCTGTATTGACGATGACATCCAAAAGTTTTAATATAAACAAAATACATATGTTCGGAAATACTTTGATAATATATTTATCATGTTTCTCTGGGAAAAAATTCTGCAATATTAATCTTTAAATTGAATACTCTAATTTTGAAATAACTTAAATAAATTTTTTAAAATGACCGTGAATGTGGGGATGTCACATGATTATATGTACCAAATCACATAGAATTTATGTGGAAAATATTCATTTTCGCATTCTCGATTCAGTTGTTGTTCTTGTGTATTTATGTAACATCCATAAAGTTCAAGCCAATAACTTTTTTTTCAAGCATTCAAAACCCTTTAATTATTACAAAATATTTTCAAAATAGTTTCTATCAGAGTATCCTAGAAATCAAGATCATAAAAATGTGAGGAGGCGCACGATCACACCTTTGCCTTCCCGTGATCATCTGAAGTACCTGAAACAAAATCCACAACTATAAGCCCGAAGCTTAGTGAGTTCCCCGAAAATACCCGCACAACATATAACACACATATAATAATAGCAACTATGGTCCCAATCAACCATCTGGTTGGAATGCCCCAGGCCCTCAACCATCGGGTTGGATTGCCGACATACTATGGGTCCAATCATCCTCGGGAAGGTATACCCTCAGCCAACAACCATCAGGTTGGAATGCCCACATACTATGAGTCTAATCATCTTTGGGATGGAATACTCTTGGCCCACAACCATCTGGTTGGAATGGCCTAGTTTGTTGGCGCTCGCACAAAGCAGATAAACCTCAACCATCAATCAATCATGTGCACATATATCATATAATCATATAACAGTCTATAGAAAGACAAAACGATCTACATATCACTAAGCATAACAACATCCTATGTACCAGGATACTGTTGTAACAGAGCATAAGCACATATAAAATCATATCTACCAGGATACTGATCTAACCGATCACACTAGCAATAAATTAGGATAACAATCGAAAGGGTCGGCCTTTGTGCCTTCGACCCTTGAGTATAGTGACGAAAACTCACCTCACAATGTCGATCGGATTGAAATATCGAACTCCCGAAACACAGCTCCAAACACCAATACCTCCAAATGGATGCCAAAACAATGTAGATACTAGATCTACAAGATCCTTCTCGTTCCAAGCCTCTTCATGAAATGCACCAAACACAAATTTTAGCCTCTCACACACTCAAAAATAGGGTTAGATCGATCAGGTTTTTCTTCTGGACGTGAAAGCGTGGTAAGGAGGCTGGAAGGAAGGATTTAAGGTCTTTTAAATATGGTGCAAACCCTAAAAATTAGAATTTTCAAGCATAGTATTTTCTCATTGAGTTGGGGTCCTTCAACTCATCGAGTAGGGTCTAGAATCCACGTGGCTTCAACCTTCTCTACACAACTAGTTGGGGAATTGAAATCGACGAGTAGATCGAAAAAACATAAATATATAAAGCCATAAAATTTATACTTGGGAGTCGGGATGTTACAATTCTCCCCCATTTGAAATAGACTTCGTCCTTGAAGTTTGCTGCGGTGAAAAACTCCGGGTAATGCTCACGCATCTCTGCCTCCAGCTCCCAAGTCAACTCGGATCCCCTATGATGCTCCCATTGTACCTTTACCAAAGGCACCTCCCTATTCCGTACAATCTTCACTTTCCTCTCCAGAATGGGCACTGGTATCCCCACGTAATTTAGTCGCTCATCGACCTGAATATCATCTGTTGACACCACTGCCTTCTCCTCTAGTATGCAATTTCGCAATTGGAAACGTGAAAAGTGTTGTGGATCTGACTAACCTCCTCCAGGAGATCTAGTTAATATGCCACCTTGCCAACCCTAGCAATGATCCCGAATGGCCCAATGTATTGGGGACCCAACTTCCCCCCCTTCCTGAATCAAATCACACCCTTCCAGGGTGATACCTTCAGTAGTACCATGTCACCAACCTGAAACTCAAACTCAGATCGGCGCTAGTTGGTGTAACTCTTCTGCCGACTCTGAATAGTCTGCAAACGCTGTCTGATCTACTGTATCATATCGGTAGTCTGCAGGACTACCTCAGTCCAACCCATCAATATGCGACCAACCACTCCCCAGCAGACTAGGGTACAATGTCTCCGTCCAGACAACAATGCATAAGGTGGAGCCCTAATGCTACAGTAATAGTTGTTGTCGTAGGAGAACTTTGCAAGGCATAGATAGGAGTCCCAGCTCCCACCGAATTCAATAATGCAAGCCCTCAACATATCGTTGAGGTTCTGAATGGTCTGCTCACTCTAGACATCTATCTGCAGATGGTATGTGATACTGAAATGCAGCTGCGTGCCCAGTTCCTTGTGGAACTTTTGCCAGAAACGGAGGTGAACTGAACATCACGGTATGAAATGATAGAGACCGGAACCCCTTGGAGAGCAAGCATCTCACTTATATACACATTGGCCAGCTTCTCGGCCAATGAGCTCTCCCGAATGGGCAGAAAATGGGCACTCTTGGTCAATCGATTCACGATGACACATATAGCGTCGTAACCCTTTGTCATCCTTGGCAATTTGGTAATGAAGTCCATCATGATCTACTCCCATTTCCACATGGAAATATCTAGAGGCTGCAGCTTGTCATGTGGCCTCTAATGCTCGGCCTTGACCATCCTACAGCTCAAGCACCTCTCGACATACCAAGCGATCTCACGCTTCATTCACGGCCACCAGTAACTCAAACTCAAATCCCAGTACATCTTGGTAGCCCCCGGATGAATAGAGAAGCGAGACTTATGATCCTCCTCCGGTATAATTTGTCTGACCCCACCAGACATCGGAACCTAGATGCGACCGGAACAGGTCAATAACCCCCGACTATCTTGTACAAATAGGGTGATCTCACCTCTAATCTGCTCAAGCTTCCAGTTCTCTTGCCGTACAGCCTTAGCCTGAGCTTCCCTGATCAAGCTCACAAGTGGAGAATCCACTGATATCCTCAAGCATGTCGTTGGAATAGAAGATCCAGCTGACTTGTGGCTCAAGGCGTCCGCCACAACGTTCGCTTTACCCGGATGGTAAAGGATCTCACAGTCATAATCGTTGACTACGTCCAGCCATCTGCGCTCCCTCATGTTCAGGTTCGGCTGGTCCATGATGTGTCTGAAACTCTTGTGGTCCATGTATATGGTAAAGTGGACCCCGTAGAGATAGTGTCTCCAAATCTTGAGAGCAAATACAACCGCTCCCAACTCCAAATCGTTCATGGACTATCTCATCTCATGCGGCTTCAACTGTTGTGACGCATAGGCTATCACTCGTCCTCTCTGCATGTGGACTGGTCCTAGTACTGTGATGGATGCATCACATAACACTACAAAATACTCAACCTCCTCCGAGAGAGTCAAGACTGGAGCCTCGAAATGTTGATGTCTGAGGGTCTCAAATGCCCTTAGTTGCTCAAGGCCCCATCAAAAATCCACCCCTTCCTCGTCAGATGAGTGAGGGGTACTGCAATCTTGGAGAAATCATGTATGAATCTCCGGTAGTACTGTGCCAATCCCAAGAAGCTCCTAATATTCCAGGGAGATTTTCGGAAGCTCCTAATATTCCAGGGAGATTTACGAAAATCCCCTCCTGGTTAATGAGATGTCCAAGGAACTAAACCTCTCGTAAACAAAAGTCGCACTTCAAGAACTTGACTTAAATCCGTTCTCGTCTCAAGACTCCTAATAACTCCCGAAGATGCTCCTCGTGTTGCTTTCTGGTCTTGGAATACACCAAGATGTCATCTATAAACACAATGGCAGAGCGATCGAGCATCAGTCTGGATAACCGATTCATCAGGTCCATAAATATATATGGCGCATTGGTGAGCCCAAACGGCATCACCACAAACTTGTAGTGTCCATAACGAGTCCGTAATGCGATCTTCCCGACGTCCTCCTCTTGTACACTGACCTAATGGTACCCGAACCTCAAATCCATCTTGGAGAACCAAGATGCTCGCTACAACTAATCAAAGAGATCATCGACCCGTGGTAGTGGATAACGGTTCTTAACCATCAACTTGTTCAACTCTCGGTAGTCAATGCACCTCCGGTGTGAACCATCATTCTTCTTCACGAAGAGAATTGGTGCTCCCCACAGAGAACAGCTCGGACGAACGAACTACTTGCCTAATAGCTCCTGCAGTTGAGATGACACCTCCTGTATCTCGGGTGCGGCCAATCGGTACGACGCCTTGGCGATAAGGGCCGCACCTGGCACAAGGTCGATCCTGAACTCTACCTGCCTATCTGGAGGCACAGCGGGTAACTCCTATGGAAACACGTCAGCGAACTCCTTAATGACTGTAACCTTCGAAACTGATCCCTGATCTCTGAACCACGTATCCACCACATAAACTAAGTAACCCGCACACTCGTGATGAATATACTGCCAAGCCCTGGCAGCTGAATAGATCCCTAAACCCAATCTGGTGCCCTAGCCGTAGATAACCAATTCTCCCTCACTTGGGGTTCGAACTACCACCGGCTGACAATTGCAATCGATCATGGCACTGAAGCGACTCAACCAGTCCATACCCACAATCACACATACATCCCCCATGGGAGTTGGAATCAAGTCTATCAAGAAGGATACCCCAAAGATCTCCAGAACGCAACCCCGATAAACTGAAGAAGCAGAAATCCCATGTTCGTTAACGACAGAGACTCACAACGGACACTCTAGCTCTCCTACAGGCAAATTGAACTCCCTACTGAACGACCGACAAACAAAAGACTGACTCGCCCCGGAGTCAAATAATACCAACACATGTAAGGAGTTCACTAAGAACGTACCTAACATAGTTACAAACACATAAGAATAAAACATATATAATCAGTAAGATAAAGGATAGAAACATACCGGTAACCACATCGGGTGTTGTCCTGGCCTCCTCAGTTGTAAGCTAAAAGGCGCGTCCCCAAGCCTTCGGAGGCTCTGCTCTTCCTTGACCCTTGTCACTAATCCTTAGTGTAGCTGGCGTAAAAGCCTGCACCGGCTTGGCGACTAGTAGGGGACACTAGGCCTTCATATGGCCCACCTGCTCACAATGGTAATAGGTCTGACCCCAGAAGCTGGATTATGTTGCCTACAATCCCTAGTAGTGTGGCCCTGCTTGCCACCCTTGTGGAACCCGCTACCAGATCGGCAAACCCCCAAATGAAACTTCCTGTACTTCCCATAAGTGTGGTCTGGCTGACCTCCCAACCTAGAACCAGCAGCCTTGGACCGCTTCGGCACCGACTGCGATTGCACCGGGGCTTACCTCTACTCTCTCAACTCTAGCTCAATCTCAAGCTCATGCCGCCTAGCGGCCTCCTGTAACTCCAGTAATGTGTCACATCGTTGGGTAGCAACAAACTGTTTGATGTCAGTCTTATGCACGCTCAGATAACGATTCATCTGAGCCTACTCGGATGCAAACTCTAGGCAAAGCATCTTCATGTCAGTGACCATGCGGGTGACCTCCGTCACCATCTGCGTACCCTGTCTCATATCCAAAAACTCATGTGATAGTTGCTCTCGCTCAACCCATGGAATGTAGCGAGCGCGAAACATCTCCCTAAACTGACCCCAAGTAATTGCCACTTGCTGATCATCAAAATATGATCTCGTCATCAACCTTCCACAAGTCTTGTGCTCCGGACCTCAGCAAGTTTAGAGCACATCTGACCTTCTGGTCAGCAGGACAAGAGCATTTGAAGAAACACCCCTCCATGTCAGACAGCCACCTCATGGCTATGATCAGATCCTGAGTCCCATCGAAAGTCGGGGGCTTCATGTTATCGAAGTCCTGGTATTGAAAAGCATGCCGTGTCCCCGTACTTGCATCCGCCGCAGCTGCGGAGGCTACAACAGCCGCAGTCTCAGCAATGGTTGTGTATTTGTCATCAAAATACACGATCATGGCAGTCTTAATAGACCGAAACATCTCCAGAATCTGACCCCATACAATCTCGACCACCTGCTTACACGGATGATGTCGCTGACGTGATCCTCGGCCAATGCTGGCCTACCCTGGCTGCCAGCTCCTGATCCTGACCCGGATCCGGTCTCAAATCGCCTCGTAACCACCATACTGAAAATACACAAGGAAGATATCGGATAATCTGCATAATCAACGGGGAACCAACTCCCAACTATACCCTATGGCTTGTGACTTCCTTGCTACGCGTATGAGTCATGTGCTTTCAGTAGTACGGGCTCATACTACCTTCCACACCTACCCATATTTTTCTCAAGTATCATCACAACGCCCTAACAATATACATATGCATGGCGAACGCTCAATCCTCACTCCTATAGGAAGGCTAAATATTTCGTAACCGGTCGAGTGACCCCGCACAACTCACCCATCCTACCACTAACGGCCACACGACCCACCATTGGTGCCAGATGACTATCGTATGAATACAGTCACATATTCCATAGTTTAAACAATCTTAGGCTACAATATTCAATCCTACAACGGTTGGACTCACACAAGAGCTGCGCAGCAGAACCAAACCTCTTAGCCTAAGATCCTTTAAACCTTGTAGTATGTTACTTAGTGTATCCACTCAATAGTCGGTTCACACGCGAAAGAGTCACAGATCATCTCAACGAGAGAGCCCTATAGGAACTAAGGCATCATATAATCAGACAAATCTATCATGCAATTCCTGAAGATCCCTAGCCTATCACTAGCGTGCTGTTCTAACATATCACAATATCAAATAACTATATGGTATTTTGGGGTCTATTTACCGGCTCCAGGTGATCATATACTCTGCATCCTCATTTACTATTTTGAAAACCATTTGAAAATCTTTTCCTTTGTTTGAGACTGGATTTACACGAGTGTTCTTCCAATTCACTCAAAACCAAGGCTCTGATAGCAACTTCTAACATCCATAAAATTCAAACCAATTAAAAACTTTTTCAAGCATTAAAAAACCTTTAACTATTAAAAAATGTTTTCAAAATAGTTTCATATCAGATTATCCTAGAAATCAAGATTATAAAAATGTAAGGAGGTGCAAGATCATGCCTTCTCCTTCCTGAGATCATCTGGAGTATGTGAAACAAAATCCAAAACTTTAAGCCCGAAGCTTAGTAAGTTCCCCCAAAATACCCACACAACAAAATAACACACATATAATAATTGGATAGTATGGGCCCAATCAACCGTTGGATTGGAATGCCCTAGGCCCTCAATCATCCGATTGGAATGCCGACATACTATGCGTCAAATCATCCTCGGGATGGTATACCCTCGGCCTACAACCATCAAGTTGGAATGGCCACATACTATGAGTCTAATCATCCTTGGCATGGAATACGCTTGGCCCATAATGATCGGGTTGGAATGCCCTGGTCTGTTGGCTCTTGCACAAAGCAGATAAACCTCAACCATCAATCAATCATGTGCACATATATCAGATAATCATATAACAGTCTACATACTGACAAATCGATCTACAAATAACTAAGCATAACAACATCCTATCTACCAGGATACCGATCTAACTGACCATAACCACATAGAACATCTTATCTACCAGGATACTAATCTAACAGAGCACACTAGCAATAAAGCAGGATAACAATCCATGGGTCTGGCCTTGGTGCCTTCGACCCTTGAGTATAGTGAGGAAACTCACCTCACAATGTCAATCGGACAGAAATATCAAACTCCTGAAAGACGGTTCCAAACACCAACACCTTAAAATGAATGCCAAAACAATGTAGATATTGGATCTACAAGCTCCTTCTCGTTCCACGTAACATCGTGAATTTTCAAAAAAAAATTTCATTTTTAAATCATAAAAATTCTCATAATACATTACACAAAAATCCCCAATTATCAAATTAACAAAACACAACTACAAAATTGTTTGATTAATAATCCAGGATCCTCCAAAACATAGCTCTTCATCTCATATTTACAATCGAGCCGTCGCCTTCCCGTGATCCTGAAAAGTACCTGAAACACATAACACATAACACGGTAAGCACGAAGCTTAGTGAGTTCCCTAAAATACCACATACAACACTTTAGCCACTCGAGACTATAACTCTATAAGACCCACCGATCTATGTGTCTCAGTGGGACCCTCCAGTTCCATGGCTCATTGGACCCTCTGGTCCGGTATCAGTGAGGACCCTCCGGTCTCACAGCTCGTTTGAACCTCTGGTCCGATCTCACTGAGGACCCTCCGGTCTCACAGCTCGTTGGACCCTCCGGTCTGGTCTCAGTATCACATAATATAACATATATACCACACAGACAAATGCACAACTCAAGTAAGCACATAAGACAAATATATACACAGATTACAATAACAGCATAAGTCACAAAGACAGTATGCATGATAACACATAACACATTATAAACAAGTAATACCCTCTGGTCGATAATGTACTAAGACCCTCCGGTCAATAGTGTAAATAAGACCCTCCGGTCAATAACACGAATAAGACCCACCGGTCACAAACAAGTCACCACACATGTAAGTACAGTGAGAAGACTCACCTCGGGTGGCGAACAGATCCTATAAATGCTGTTGCTGTACTTTGGCCTCTAATGCTAAGCCAAATCCACAATTAACCCGATTAGGATTTAAGAACAACCTACACATATTAGGTCTAAATATGCTCCACCAATTCGGTCAATAAATAACTCAAGCCCATTGGGCACACCAAGGCCTAATATCAAATGGGTTCACAAAAGTCCACTAATGGCCCAACTATGTCCCAATTTTCAAAATTGGGCCCAAAACCTCATATGGGCCTTAAACCAAAGCCCATCTGAATACTCTAGTCTAGATGATTGTTCTTGGATGCCCATCAAAGCCTAATAGAAGGCTAAATTCAAGGCCCAAGCAAAATTAGGGTTTTCCACATAAATGGCGATTAGGGTAGCGTTCTCACTTAACCCATTAAGGACTTTACCCATCAATTCCATTTTTCCTACTTAGTCATCAAACAATAGAGTCAGCATGAGTCACAACTTCAGTCCAGTGGTCCAAACGCAGGTCCCAATCGACCCAAACCATCAAATCCAAAATTAAGGTTTTCTAAACCCTAATTAGGGTTTCTAGCCCAATCACGAGCCGACCCATCAGAAGGTTAAGTGTCTAGGTCCATTAGGGTTCCACTAGGCCGGGCACCACCCAAAGCCACCTCGGGCGGTCGTGATCGGCGGCGGCTGATGGCCGTCGGTGGCGCCACCCACCATTTCCAATGATGGTGGTGATGGTTCCTGTCCAAAAATACATAAACAACCTCACACGTAGAATACACACATCCACAACCACCACCCACAGTGGCTGGTGGTGGCCAAAGGGTTGTAGAAAAACGAAATGGGTGGCCGCCACCACCTTGAAGTGGTTGTGGTGAAATTTCCAGTCTATTACTCGTATGTAACACCCTAAACACTATGAACAACCTAAGAATTAGGCCACACACATAATCAGCCATCCCACACGTGGATGCCATAATCGAAATAGATAAAAATGGTGGCCATAAAGTCACCGGCGGCAGGCGGCGACGTACCAGGACGTCCAACCAAGGGAAACGAAGAAGAAGAAGAATGATGGGTGGCTAGAAGTCTTACCAAAGGCTTCTTTCTCGAGCACCCAATTCACAGTGACGCACACGATTCTTTACCGGTCTCGGCGGTTTTCTGATTACACACGGTACCTCTGGAAGCAGGTGTCCTGAGGGCGACATGTGGCAGCACTTAAGCGGCGGCGACGGACCATGGCTTTGCAACAGCGACAGAAGGCAACTCAATGGTGGCGGCTGAAGTTTCAAGCCTTAGGGTTAGGGTTAGTCACGTATACGGGAGGGTAATAAGACAGCCCCGCTCCCATCCAAACTTCCATACGTTTGTGTCACATCTACCCCTACTTACCATATCTTCTTCAAACTAAGTCCAAAAGTTACCTAATAGCCCCTGCCCTCAGAAATTTTTACAATTAAATCTGGAATTTACCATTTAGTCCTTGCTTTCCAAACTCTATTCAAATTAAGTCCCAATAATTCACCAAACAGCCCCTGCCTTCATAAATATTTACGAACTACTCCGGAACTTACACTTTTAACTCCAAATTTCAAAAATCATGACAATTAACTTCTCGAGGCCAACACCTTGCGATACTCTCACACTGACTCAATCACCCGTGAATGCTACGGTTCGCTGTAGGCTTACATCACTTACTCACTCACTCATGAATGCTACGGCTCCCCGCATGATTACATCACTTACTCACTCACCGGTGAATGTTACGGCTCCCTGTAGGCTTACATCACCCTTTCACTCGCCATGGGCTCTCCCCGTGGTTTTTCCCTGATATTACAAAGTGATTACTCTCACCTGGATCCTTCCACTCTCTTACCACCCCACAATCTCATTATTAAGCCATCACTATATTTCACTCATTGAACTCATGCTCCACAATCCATCATGGATAGGTGCACCTACCGATTCCTGACGGCAATTGTCGCAACAACGCACCTTTTCTCGATACAATTCACTTTCTTGAACCATCCCCGAACGATGACCATTAGTTGATGGGTTTCCTAGGGAGCAATAGCTACTCGATACAACCTTTGCCATCTCATAAACTTGAGTCTCAAACTAATCCAACAACTTAGAGCATCATACTCAGATACCCCGATACACCATCACAGAAGCTCATGCTTGCTTTCCTCATCCAATGATCTTCCACTTGCGGCATCATACTCGGATATGGTGTTACATCATCAAAGAATCTCATAATATCTTTCTACGACCATTGATCTTCCTCTCGCACAACTCGTAGCCTCGAAATACGCCACTCACAAATTGAAACACGGAGGAGCCGTCAATGACTGAGAACACACTAACGACCCTCCGAAACTCTATCCTCTTACTGATCAGATCCTAATCGACTACTCATACCGACTCTGAAACTAATTGAAAAATCAATTGCCACTCCTGCTGAAGTATAGATACAATCTATACATCAAACTATCAAATCTCAACAATCAAAACCGGACCTCGATGAACCTACCGCCTCGAACTCGACCATTGCAACCCTGAAGAGTCCTTGACCAGAATAAGATCCTTATCCAACAGCTACTCATCATGGATACACTCGTTCTTTCCTGGACACATACAATATGAATAATCTCGCTCTACGCCTTGCCTTCCCACGTACAATATGCATAATCTCGCTCTACTCATACCGACTCTAAAACTAATTGAAAAATCAATTGCCGCTCCTCCCGAAGTATAGATACAATCTACACATCAAACTATCAAATCTCAACAATTGAAACTGGACCTCGACGAACCAACCGCCTCGAACTCGACCATTGCAACCCTGAAGAGTCCTTGACCAGAATAAGATCCTTGTCCAACAACTACTCGTCATGGATACACTCGTTCTTTCCTGGACACGTACAATATGCATAATCCGCTCTACGCCTTGCCTTCCCACCAATAACCAAAGTCTCGTATGTCCGTACCACAGATCCCCATAACCAAATCTTGTAACCGCAATGTGAACAAATTGTTGATCCTCTCAACAGAATACCTATTCCTCCCCCACTTAGGGTTCAACCATCACCAATTGATATATCAACAGTCTACTTAACAGACAGTTTCACCAGATACACCACACTTGACTCTTGGAACGCACTATGCAATGCTTGATGAACTTTCAAGAAGACCAAGCAATTCAATACATCCTGATTCTCAGAAGAAATCCTCGGAACTTCCCAATATGACTGTCTCCAGTTACCCATAACCTCGTCCGGTTGTACATGCAATTATTCTGAAGGTTGTGGATTATCACTTCCTCCCTGAAACCTCATTCACCACCCCACTGCAAGCATCGTCATAGCATGAAAGACCTCACTCTCACAGTCGATTTGCAAGATCGCCATGAAAACCATCAACTCGATATACTCCTCTCCTATTCTGGAAATAGTTGCTAATATACAACTCACCTAACCCAAACAAGGCATACTCGAGCCCTCGCTAGTCACAGTACTCACCAATACCCTTTCTTGCATAAGAATGAAACTCAATTCTCTCACATAACATATTATTCTTGGTGCCAATATCGCTACTCCCTGGTGCCCTACAAGGTTTTCTTCTAATATCTGACATCAGAACTCACTCACCCATCCTCTCAAAATGAGAAAATGGAATAATATAATCATTAAAATAGAACCTCGACATCATAGTGTAACGACCTAATTTTGACGTCCAAAAATTTCGTTTTTAAAACATTACTTAGAAAAACACTAATAATTAAAACATTGTTTAATTAAACCATTTCACATCGAAAACCAAATTTGAAATCCACAACATTTGAACAACCAAAATATCAGAGTATCAATCCCAGAATAAACTCATAACTGCAGAAACAAGAGTGTGTGTGATAGGCCGCTACCGCGCCGGCTCCTTCCCCTTTGAAGTAGAGGTACCTGAAAACCAAAACTGAAAACCGTAAGCACGAAGGTTAGTAAGTTCCCCCACTATACCACATACCATATAATCACATAACATACATATATTGTCAGGCATATCTGGGTGCCCGACCTACCCCTTCGGTCCTCTCGACCGGACGTTGCCTAGCATACCTGGGTGCTAGCCTCCCCTTCGGTCCTCTCGACCGGATACTGCCTAGCATATCTGGGTGCTGGCCTCCCCTTCGGTCCTCTCGACCGGATACTGGGGACTATTTCTCCCCTCTACTACTACCACATAACATGTATCACAATATCATAATCTATCTAACATGGCTGAGTATGACTACCCCTTCGACCCTACCGACTGGATATCTCGGGGACTATCTCCCCCTACTGTCACTAGCACATAGCATCATATCATACTAGCACATAAACATAACATAAGTAGTAGTAATCCCTAGATGAATATCACAGAGACAATCATCTACATACAACTCCTACTGGTGGGCCGACATTATGGCCGTAGACCCACCGCTACTGGAAAGTAACTAACCTCGAAGTAGCTGCTGATCTGATCGGGAACTGACTGTCTACTGCTGCTGCTGCTGCTCTGGAAATCCTCCGGCTGTAATTCCCACAACATACTCAATCAAACACTGCTAACTGCCCTTTGGGTAAAATGACCATTTTACCCCTAATCATGCCCTAAGTCAAAGTCAGAGTAAACTTTCAGTTAACCCGACTCGCCGAGTTGGCTCACCAACTCGCCGAGTCCCTGTCCAATCGACTGACCTGGATCCCGTCTCTACTCGTCGAGTTAGGCGTTGACTCGACGAGTTCTCCTTCCAAACTAATGTTCAAGTCCTTCATCCTACTCGCCGAGTTGTATGAACAACTCGCCAAGTTCATCTTCATCCGATGAACACTTATGTTGAGACTCGCCGAGTTGTATGAACAACTCACCGAGTTCATCTTCAACCGATGAACACTTATGCTGAGAATCGCCGAGTTGTATGAACAACTCACCGAGTCTGTTCTTGATCTAAGAAGATTGCCTTGAACTCGCCGAGTCAGGGCAATGACTCGCCGAGTTCCTTCATGGATGAGCTCGGCTTCCAACTCACTGAGTCACACCCCGTGACTCACTACTCTACTCGACACAACGAAAAGGGGACAAACTCAGAGACTCGCGAGCATACTCTCCGATTCAGATGAACGACTCGCCGAGTCGCTACCATGCAGTCTCTATATGGTCGATTTTGCTTGAAACCAGCTTATGCTATCCACAGATCTGGGTTCCTAGAGCATGAATAACACGTAAAGTTTCCAACTTTACCTGTAGATACTCACTAATGAGGGTTTTAGGGCTCAAAATGCACCAAAAAGGGTAGATCTAGGGTGTACATGCAACATGGGTCCATAAAGGCAGTAGATCCAAGCTCCTAGAGCTCGATCTCACCTAGATCTAGAAGTTACCCAGCTTATTACGAGGCCACAAGCATACATAAGCTTCGAAATGGATCAAAAAGGGCTTTAATGGAGCCATAAGTATGAAAACATGGGGGAAACGAGCCATACCTTAGTGAACACTCTGAGATTGCTCAAAGGTGCTTGATCTCCTCTTCTTCTTGATCTCCTCGCCTTCTCACTCCAAAGCTTCAAAAGAACACACCAAAGGCTTCAATTCCACAAGAAAAAAGGCTTGAACGAGGTGTAGGGCTCTGAGGGTGAATGGGGGCTGGCTTGGGGCGGAAATGAGTGCTTAAATAGGGTGCAAACCCCTGAAACTTAGGGTTTCATCCAACAACAGCAACTCGCCGAGTCCAGGATATGGACTTGCCGAGTCGCCTACTTAAATGTGTCCCGGGTCCCGTCTCTACTCGGCGAGTCGGACCTATGACTCGCCGAGTCTAATGCTAAAAATGGAAAACACTCAAATAAGAATAACGTACCAGGAACCAGGTGCTACAAATCTCCCCCACTTATTTTAGACTTCGTCCTCGAAGTCAACCGCTTGATCCTGAAACAGCTTAGGTTAATGCTCCATCATTTCTTCTTCCGGCTCCCAAGTCCATTCCGAACCCTTACGGTGCTGGCATTGCTCCTTTACTAGCTCCACCCGCTTGTTCCTCAAATCCTTCAACTTCCAGTCGAGGATTACGACTGGGCGCACAATCTAATTCAGGCTGTCATCAACCTGTATATCCTCTAATGGCACTACTGCTGAATCGTCCACTAGGCACTTTCGCAGTTGAGAAACATGGAAAGTGCTATGGATCTAGCTGAGCTCGACTGGCAGATCCAGCCTATACACCACCTTGCCCACCCGAGCTTCAACTCTAAACGGTCCGATGAATCTCGGGCCCAACTTGCCCCGCTTCCTGAATCGAATGACGCCTTTCCAAGGCGACACCTTCAGGAGAACCATATCCCCGACTTGGAACTCCAAGTCGGATCGACGCTTGTCAGCGTAACTTTTCGGCCGACTCTGCGCGAACTGAAGCCTGCTCCGAACCTGCCGAATCCTCTCGGTAGTCTGCAGCACTACTTCGGTGCTCCCCATGACCCTCTGACCAACTTCACCCCATCATATCGGGGTCCTGCACCTCCGACCGTACAACAACTTGAATGGAGGATGATCAATACTCGCGTGGTAGCTGTTGGTGTATGAGAACTCAGCCAAGGGAAGATAGGTATCCCAGCTACCACCAAAATCTAGCATGCATGCCCACAACATATCCTCCAAAGTCTGGATGGTCCGCTCGCTCTGACCATCCCTCTGCGGGTGAAAAGTGGTGCTAAAATGCAGACGAGTGCCCAACTCCTCATGAAACCTCTTCCAAAATCTAGAAGTAAAATGCACATCCCTTTCCGAGATAACTGATACTGGCACCCCGTGCCGTGCCACAATCTCCCTAATATAGATGTCGGCCAATTTCTCGACCGATATGCTCTCGTGAATCAGAATAAAATGACCACTCTTGGTCAACTGATCCATGATGACCCAAATCGAATCTACTCCATGCGCGGTCTTGGGAAGCTTCGTGATAAAGTCCATCGTGATATCTTCCCATTTCCACAACGGGATGTCCAACGGCTGCATCTTTCCATGCGGTCTCTGATGTTCGGCCTTGACCTTCCTGTAGGTCAAGCACCGCTCGACGTACCAAGCCACATCCCGCTTCATGCAGGACCACCAATAATCTAGACGAAGATCCCTATACATCTTCGTCGCCCCTGGATGAATAGAGAATCAGGATTTATGCGCCTCCTCCATCAAGATCCGACGCACGCCTCCATGATATGGCACCCACACCCTACGGTGTAGTGTCAGTAGTCCTCGACTATCATAATCGAAGGAGGAAACTTGACCCACCACACGCTCGCTCTTCCGATGCTCCTCCTTGATAGCCTCCTGCTGAGCCTCCCGAATTTGCTCCAACAGGAGAGTCACTACGGTAATCCTCATGCAAATATCCCTGATCGGCGCCGCCTTGCGGCTAAGCGCATCGGCCACCACGTTGGCCTTCCCCGGGTGGTAGGGGATCTTGCAATCAGAATCCTTTACCACGTCCAACCACCGACGCTGCCTCATGTTTAGATTTGGCTGATCCATGAGGGACCTCAAACTCTTGTGGTCCGTGTAGATGGTACATCGAACCCCGTAGAGGGAATGCCGCCAAATCTTGAGGGCAAAAACCACCGCCCCCAACTCCAAATCATGCGTCGGGTAGTTCGCCTTGTGAAGCTTGAGCTGCCTCGAAGCGTAGGCAATGACATGCCCCCTCTGCATCAGTACCGCGCCCAACCATGAAATGGATGCATCACATTAAACAACAAAATCCTCTACGCCCTCTAGCAGGGCTAAGATTGGCGCCTTGCACAATCTCTGTCTCAGCGTCTCAAACGCAGCCTGTTGCTCGGGTCCCCATCGAAAGACTACGACTTTCTTCCTCAGCCGCGTCAGGGGTACGGCTATCTTGGAGAAATCCTGAATGAATCTCCGATAGTAGCCTTCTAATCCCAGGAAGCTCCAAATCTCGTATGGAGACTTAGGAACCTCCCATCTCATCACGACCTCCACCTTGGCCGGGTCTACTGAAATCCCGTTCTGGTTGACGATATGTCCAAGGAACTGCACCTCGCACAACCAAAACTCACATTTGGAGAACTTGGCATACAAGCTCTCCCTCCTCAAGGTCTCCAAAACCTCTCTTAGATGCTCCTCGTGCTCTTCCTGTGTCTTGGAATAAACCAAGATATTGTCAATGAAAACTATCACAGACCGATCCAACATCGGCCTGCATACGCGGTTCATGTGGTCCATGAACGCGGCAGGGGCATTGGTGAGCCCAAACGGCATCACCACGAACTCATAATGGCCATAAGGTGTCCGAAACGTTGTCTTCTGTATGTCCTCCTCTCTAACCCTCATGTGGTGATAGTCTGAACGCAAATCGATCTTAGAGAACCAAGATGCTCCCTGCAACTGATCAAAGAGATCATCAATCCTCGGGAGTGGGTAACGGTTTTTCACCGTTACCTTGTTCAGCTCCCGATAATCTATACACATCCGATGCGACCCGTCCTTCTTCTTCACAAACAGAATCGGGGCTCCCCATGGTGAACTTCTCGGTCTAATGAATCCCTTGTCTAGCAGCTCCTGCAGCTGCGTAGACAACTCTTTCATCTCAGGAGGAGCCAACCGATACGGTGCCTTGGCTATCGGAGCTGCACCAGGAACGAGGTCAATCCTGAACTCCACCTGTCGCTTCGGAGGTATCCCAGGAAGCTCCTCTGGGAAGACATCTGCAAAATCTCGCACCACCGGAACCTCGCTCACTATTGCCTTAACCACCTCCCGGGTATCCATCACGTACGCGACGTATCCTGCGCATCCCTGCTAAAGGTAGCGTCTAGCCCTCGCTGTTGAACATACTGTAGGTCCACACTGCGGCCTCTCGCTATGAATCACTAACTCTCCCCCACCTGGGGTCCTGACTCGCACTAGCTACTGTGCGCAATCTATCACCGCCCCATTAGGGCTCAACCAATCCATGCCTATAATCACCTTGTTCCCACGCAACGGAATCGGAACTAGATCCACCAAATAGCGCTCCTCAAATAACCTCAGAACACAATCTCTGAATACTGATGACGCCCGCACCGATCGATCGTCGGCAATCTCCACCTCCAAAGAGCAATCCAACATGCCCGAAGACTCAGGAAACTTCTTGCTAAGCGCAAGGGAAACAAATGATCGGGTAGCACCCGAGTCAAATAACACCTGAACTGGGATATCGTTCACATGGAACGATCCTAACACATATATACATATACCGAGCACATATCAATATCATAACATCATATATAAATAAATGAGAGGGAAAGAATCATACCTGTCACCACATCGGATGCTACGCGTGCCTCCTCGGTGGTCAGCTGAAATGCCCGGCTCCTCACCACTGGAGCCTCTGCCTTGCCCTGTCGGCCATCTGTGATCCGCAGGGTCGCTGGAGCTGGCGCCTTCACCGGCGATGTAACTGTTAACTGGGGGCAATTGGCCTTCTTGTGGCCCCTCTGGTTGCAGTGGAAACACAGCAACTCAGACGTCAGAATAACTGTTGTCGGAGCAGTGCAATCCCTGCTATAGTGCCCAGACTTGCCGCAAATATAGCAGCCTGATGATCCCAACCTGCACGCCCCCTCGTGCGACTTGCCGCATTTCCTACAGCGTCCCCGTCCCTGTTAGCCCTTTGGCCCCAAATCTGATCCCTTGGGCTTCTTCCCCGAAGCCCCTCCTGACTGTCCCTCCTCTGCCTTCCGTTTCCGGATGTGCTCCAAATCTATCTCCCTCTCCCTCGCCCTGGCAATCATAGAGTCCAAGCTGAAAAACTAACGTGCTCCCGGATATCAGCCCGGAGCATGTCATGATAGCGTGTCCTCCTCATGTCCTCATCGCCCGCATACTGGGGCACCAACAGTGCCCTCTCCCGAAACATGGCGGTGATCTCCGCCACAGTCTTCGTCTTCTGTCTCATGTCCAAAAACTCCCTGGCCAGCTGCTGAAGCTCGACAGCCGGCGCAAACTCTGCCCTGAACCTGGTCACAAAGTCCGACCAGTTCAAAGCCTCGATAGCTGAGGCTCCCAACGAGTCACCCACTGACTCCCACCAATCTCGAGCTCGGTCTCGTAAACACCCGGTTGCATACCTCACCTTCGACCCCTTGGGGCAGAAGCTAGTCAACTGTGCAGACTCGATGTCCGCAATCCATCGCCTGGCAGCAATGGGGTCTTTCACCCCGTGGAAATCCGGTGCACCACTTCCCCTGGAGTCCTTAAAGGACAGTGTGCGGCATCCCGACTGGCCAGATGGCATGTCACTCCTGAATGCCCTGAGGCGATCCTCCATCAACTCGATGATCCCTTCCTTGATCGACTCGAAGATAATGGGGGTCAACTCAAAGATACCCCTGGTGATCTCTGACGCGATGAACTCGCGTAGTCCCTCATCTACCGGCTCGGAACCTGATCCCGAACCTCACCCCTCTCCTGAACCGCCATCTATCGGCCTTGATCGAAGTACCACCATTCTGTAATACATAATTAAGAATTATTAGCGATACTAATACTTCTTGAGGGATCACATCTACTACAAGTTCCCTGGTCTCGTCTTGGCCTCCCTTGGTTCGGGTACGGATCCTCTGCTTTCAGTAGTACGGGCCCATACTACCTTCCACATCTATCCGTACCTTCTTCCAGGATTGCCTCGACTCCACCAGATCCCTTCCACTGCGGCTGATCATGATGGGTTTTGAGCATTCTAACACTTCCTAAGTGTACATGCAACCCTAATAACCTTGAATCTATGTTTTCTCTATATACATGCAAATTTCTTTTTCAAGGTTATTTCCTAACTAGCATGGCATGGGGATTACATAAAACATAAAAACTAGTAGAAATACATACCTTGTTTTTGCTTGGATTCCTTCAAGACTTTGTGAGCCTAGCACCCCAAATGTTGTGCCTCAAATGCGTCACACAACACCACAAAACTTGGAATAACTTGAGAGAATACTTCTAGCACTCAAAATCGGTTATACCCTCTCTAGTAACACTAGGTCACGATTTTGCTAGCCAAAGGGTCCCTTTTATAGTGGTGTCACAATTAGGGTTTCATCATGAAGACCCATAATTTCCATGACTCTTCATTTCTCATGACCCATGGGTTTGTAACTCCCATGGACTATCCATGGAGCTCTAAATGGTTATATTCATAACCCATAAACCATGGATCATTAATCCACCATAAAAGAATTGATGATTCTCATAATCAACCCTTATATATTTAATTAGTCTCACTTTGATCACCAAATTAATACTAGATTAATACTTGATCAATACTAATTAAATAATACTATTATTAATATATTAGAACTTATAATATATTAATAATCATAAGTGCCTTATTCTCTCATTTTAGTGTATCCAAGTATTGCAATGCCATGCAACCCAAATGGACCATGCCGGGTCGGGTCAAGTACATACCAAATAAAGTTATGGACTTAGACACTATATCCAACAGTCTACCACTTGGATAAGTCTAATAACTATATTTGCAAATATGACTTCAAGATCCGACTAGCAATCGTAGCTCTTTCAAATTCTCTTGGAACCGCGATGTTGATGATACGCCATTTAAGATAAGTGATCATATAATCCTCTGCTCTCATGATATCAGCCGGACAAACACATGGAACATGGTCTTACTTGTTGTCCAGCATTTGTTTCTCGATCTCCGATTTGTTTCGACGTAGAACTAAATTGAACACATCAATTAGGTTCTGACTGGGCCCGTTACATAGGTCAAAACCAAATCATCGAGGGGCCCAAATATCGCTTCTATTTCTAGAAGGAACAGATAAACTTCGACTGATAGGTTTGTACTAACTACTTGTTGAATTACTCACAAAGGCACATTTTATAACATCGACTTACCAATGCATTTTCGTACAATCAATGAATAGCCAACTCATAGTCAACAACTCGTATCTCTAGGTTTGAAGATTTATATGATATTACCGTCTCACGATCACTCGAGATAAATTCCATGAAGTGATGCAAGTGAGCGTGGGTTGAATCCAATACTCAGCCCTTATGAGTACTCATGAATGTTGTAGCAACCATTGCATTGTCCAAATCACTTTAGACAAATCATACAAGCCAAATTCACGACAATCTTGATTCATATCTACTTCTAACATATGACTGACTGTGGATGGTTCGAATATCTTAATCATTCAGGAAGAATGGACTAGTTATTCTGGAAGTCAAAACATGCAAAGTGAAACACAAGAATAATACTTAATCCTATATGGCCCCAACACTTGGGTGTAATTAAAACAACTTTTATCTAAGCACCATATTGATTACTCATTATTTATGTTTCGATTTATCAACTTAATACTTGAATTAAAACAATAGTCATGCCATGCTCCAAGCATGCACACAATGTTTTCCCAAACAACAGTTATGCCATACTCCAAGTATGCATACTATGTTTACATATGGTCCTCTCTTTGTGAAATATATCAATTGACAATATTCCAATGATGCTCATTTCACAATTCCAATCCTTGTTGTAAATGCAAGAATAGCAAACTCTTGCCATTTGTTGTAATCTGTTAGATTCTAAACTTATATGCAATGATCCCCTTGTAATGACTATGCACAGAAGTCATAAAGACTTGGCAACAGACATTACAAAGTATTCCAATGGAAAAAAATTCCATGGAATTGAAGTCTCAAATTCAAAGTACATTCCTTTGAACATCCTTCTTAGCATTAAGTTCTTTAATCTTACACAGATTCAAAGAATAACTTCCACCTATGGAAACAATTCCATATTCCCATTTTGACCATCACTTTTGAACAAGAGTTTCCTCTTTTCAAAATATGTCAATATGGTCCTAACTCTATACTTCCAATTGGCCATGAGTAACCAATCTTTGGTAAACCTCAAACTGTCATCGACAATTGCTTAATCATTTTAGTCATATCCAGTTCTAATCCCATTTCCCTTCTTAATGCCCTAAGCATTAGGAAAATTTAGAACGGATGAATATTATAGTACATGCAATCGATCCTATATCCGACGCATATGGGACATGATTCATGCTATAAAAAATTTTATTTGCCATGTTCTCACAATTCGAACTATGAAGAGGTATGCCGTAATCATAATCGAATTTTGATCCCGCAACATATATAGAAATTCCTTATGTTGAACAATTCCAACATAACATTCATATATATCCTTGACTAAAGTTGATAAAACTCAATCTAAGCTGGTAGAATTGGAATGAAGTATAAAATCCTCTCCCTTAATTATAGAAAACAACTTTTCAAAGAAAATTGAAACTTTTGTTTTCTATAATTAACATTGCTAACTTTCAATACTTAACATAATCATCATGCTCCCACTAGCATAATGATTACCAGCATAACACTTTATGCTCCCACTAGCTTTGACATGTACACAGAAATCAACTGGACTTCTAGAAATCAATACTTTATTGACTTTCTTACCAAAGTTCATATTTTTGATACTAGATTGCTTTGATAAGACTTTATCAAAAAACATACACCTTTCCTTAGATAGCTCACATGTTTGTCTATACCTTCTGCAATTCTCACTAGTTAGTGTGTCGGTTAACCACACACGCTCCACTAACTAGATGAGAATGCAAATATCACAACCGCTATCTACTTAAAATCTTCTTAGTGAAAGCGTTTCCTCACCATCATTTTCATGAATCGAAGAGAAACCTTATGATACTTAGATTTTATGGTGTATGTGTTCTTTTCCATGTGAATTTTGTCAAAACCATAATCACAAGACTAGGTTAGTGACACTTACAAATTCATATGGACTGAACTTGTGCAATCTTAATTTCTTGCCACCCAGTAGCACAAGGGCCTACCATTGCTTCCAGGTTGTTATGCAAACAGTCGAGAACTCTCAGAACTCCAATACAAAGCCAACCTTAACTGGGATGAGCACAGAATATGTCAGCATGATAGGTTACAAACCTCAAGTCGTGGGCTAGTGATTAACAAATCTCTTGATTAGTTCTTGAACCTATCTTAAGATCTTTTTAAGACTCCCACTGACCTCTTGACATATATGGTTCTCTTTTTCAAGAACCATTCCTTGAAAAAACAAATATTCAAGAGTTAGTGCGGATTCTTATCAAGTTGAACACTTCTCACTATTGGTCTTAGTTGGTCTTTGTTTTATCCAAAACATCACAACTAACCAATCTCAAATGTACAAGAGTAGGACACATCTTACTCTACATTTGATAAGTGCTATAAACTCTCTAAAGATTATGTCACTCAATGGATCAATCTTGGAGTATGACTCTAAGATTCGATGTTGATGTATGATTTATCTTTTGATTTAACTATTTCAACAACTCATGATTCCTCTCTTTATCCAAACAAATGAACTAAGGTGTCCTTAGAGGATCAATTGTGATATGGTTTCATAATCACTTAAGATAATCAAAAAACAAAATACTCAAGTACTCTCCTATCACTTCAGATTGGAGAAACTTTTATCTTTCTGCCTTATTTGATTCTTCTTACTCATTCTGTCTATCATTGAAACTCTTCAATGATCCAGAATTGTACTTAAACTTGCAAGTATAACCATATTTACTAAACTTTAGTAAATCATAATGAATAATCTTATCAAGCTTTGTGGTGGACCTGACCAGCACACAACCAAGTGTACCCAATCTTTTAGTCCTTCACTTGACCCACATGTACATGTGAACAAGGAATTAGTCTTAATTTCCCAAAGATGAAAATTCTCATTCACAACACAATACAAATTGCATGATTCCAAGTTTCTATCAACTGAAACTTGGGTGATGAGAATCTTTCCTTATTTGGTAAATTATGACACTACCACTAATGAAAGAATCAAATCCATTTACCCATATTGCTTATCAATGGAAACATATAAGCAACAACCTTTTTCACAAATGCCATAGTAAGGATAATTAAAATAAATAAAATCAAAACCATTTTATTTTATTTTAAAACTTTGCGGAAAACTTACCCTTACAATCCATATGGAAAACTTGTTGTTATCTATTCCTAAGCAATATATCATAACTCATAAGTAACAGCTCAAAACTCCGATCACCGAACCATGCGATCAAAATCCCTCTTCGCGATCAGAATCAGCATATACTTCCTTTAAGTTTCTTCACTTTTCTTTGATTCTAAAAACATCAACATGTGACCCAGTCACATCATGCAATAAGAATCTCATAATAGAAACTTAATAGAGTTAGACAATGGACTTTACCTGAAGTAGAGTCGAACTTATTGACTTTACCATACTTAAGATCTTTCAGGTAAATTTAGCATCTTCGTAACCAACGTCCCTTCCTTTGGCAATAGAAACATATGGACTCTTTGAAATGGTAAATGGGACTATCACAGACTTAGCGTTTCTCTTTACCATTTGGTCAACCGAGTTGACTATGGCTAATCCCTTTCAATTGGGAAGAGAAAGTTTTTCTGGACTTCCAATGTTACCATTGTCAATGTCCATGGAATTTTGGGAAGTAGATCTTCCAGTCTAATTTGCTTTACCAATGCTTTAAATCATTGTTGATTCAGCATCATCAAGCAAATAGATAAGATCAATAAAGGGTCACATCGTGATCTGTCATCAGGGAGTGACCATGTCAACAGCCAGCTACCTTGAGACTTCAACACCCGACTCTCCCGGATTGTCAATATGTGACTCAATCTCCAAGACCTAAGCACATGTAGACTTTATTTGCCAATAGGGATTGAGTGACTTAGAACTTATCAAGTCTTGAAACTTGTGGGATAAGGAGATTTATTGGAGGAGGTGGAGGAAGTGAAGTATGATTTCCAGTCTCACTAATGCACAACAAAGGGATTGATCTTTCACCTTGGTTGCCATTTGGGATATCATCTTCATTAGGAAGCTTGTTCCTAAAGATTTGGGAAGACCATAGCTGTCTAAACTAGACATCTATCATGGCAGAAATTCAAGTTAGTTGATTTAAAGTCCTTAATATAACACCCAATATGAGATATTAAGGCTAGGACCCAATAACCTATTTATAACTGGAAGAGGGATGTCGTAATCCAAATTATAAAATAGTTAAAGGTAGGTAAATGACGATTTACCAGTTTCCACCATGAAAAATGGAATATTTTATTATTAAGTTGTATTGGTTTTGAAACTCCTAGATCTTTTGAGATACATTGAACTTTCAATGGCAAGTTTGAATCTCGATTGTGCCCTCTCAAGTTTGTGACTGGGATGCCGAGGATCACAAACAAGGTGTGAATAACCATACAAATTGACTTGGTACCCTTAACAATATTACGTAATCGATGTGCCGGTTAACCACACACGCTCCACTAACGACTTGGTAAGGTACAAAGTGTAATTTTATGGGCTAGCACCAAATTCACATTTTCCTAAAGTAACTAAGATTGGGAATTTATAATGTATAGTTACTTTATAATTCATTATACTTTTAATGAGAATTTAAAGTCGTATCCTACCCGTTCGGCTAACGACCCTCCACCGATCAAGGAAGCGGTGGGTGAGAGTGGACACCCATTAAGTCACCATTTTATAGGCAACAACATTATACCCCCCCCCCCCCCCCCTTATAGATCGGCTTCGTGAATGAGGCCTACTAACGGTAAGAATGACATATTCTTATACATATCTATATAATAAAATTATAATAATAGTATAAGTGTTGATTTTTAAACTTTTTAAAAATCTAAGGTTTAATTTGGAATTAAAGTGTAAGACTTTTCAATTTCCAAAACTTGAGGGCAAGAATTGAAACTATTCCAAGTCTCTTCAATTTGTAACTTATGAGTTTTAATGGTTCATAAAAATGAAGACTCTTCATTTTATGAAACTTCTTTAGTTCTTTAATCACAATTTAAAGAAGTGACTTTTGGTTATCCATAATTTGAGGACAAGTTATGAACACCATCATTGTCATTAAGATCATGAATTAAACATACATGGAGGTTACACATAATTCCTATGATCTTCTAAAAACTCATAAGAACACAAATTCATGTCAAGCAATTTCAAGAAATCATATATACATATACAATACTTGAAAATTAATAAAAGTCATGTAAAATGGGTTAATATAATCATTATCATTTTGAAAAACAGATTTTACAAGTCCAAAACATATTGGGATAATGATTTTAATCCATTTCCAGCAACAAAACACGAAAAGACTGCCCAACACGCACCTACTCGTCGAGTGCATGATCCTACTCGACGAGTAGGATGAATTTGTTCATGGACTCGACGAGTCCTCCCCATGAACTCGGCGAGTCCAGTCGACAGTGAGCAGAATTTTCGATTTTCAAGCAGTTTTGCATCAAGTATACAGAAAAAAACCTGGCTCTGATACCATTGATGGGTTTTGAGCATTCTAACACTTCCTAAGTGTACATGCAACCCTAATAACCTTGAATCTATGTTTTCTCTATATACATGCAAATTTCTTTTTCAAAGTTATTTCCTAACTAGCATGGCATGGGGATTACATAAAACATAAAAACTAGTAGAAATACATACCTTGTTGTTGCTTGGATTCCTTCAAGACTTTGTGAGCCTAGCACCCCAAATGTTGTGCCTCAAATGCTTCACACAACACCACAAAACATGGAATAACTTGAGAGAATACTTCTAGCACTCAAAATTGGTTATGCCCTTTCTAGTAACACTAGGTCATGATTTTGGTAGCCAAACGGTCCCTTTTATAGTGGTGTCACAATTAGGGTTTCATCATGAAGACCCATAATTAACATGACTCTTCATTTCTCATGACCCATGGGTTTGTAACTCCCATGGACTATCCATGGAGCTCTAAATGGTTATATCCATAACCCATAAACCATGGATCATTAATCCACCATAAAAGTATTGATGATTGTCATAATCAACCCTTATATATTTAATTAGTCTCACTTTGATCACCAAATTAATACTTGTTCAATACTAATTAAATAATACTATTATTAATATATTAGAACTTATAATATATTAATAATCATAAGTGCCTTATTCTCTCATTTTAGTCTATCCAAGTATTGCAATGTCATGCAACCCAAATGGACCATGCCGGGTCGGGTCAAGTACATACCAAATAAAGTTATGGACTTAGACACTATATCCAACAGATCACTGCTATACTCATCCTAGGCTTGCCCTAGGGAAATCTCAGGCTCCACCCTACCAGGTCCTCGACTGCTAAAGGCCTCTTAGTAGTGCCAATTAACCATTACCTGCATACCATCACATGTGCTGAGGCTCAGATAATCCTTCGAGTAACAGACTCATCCCTACAACGGTTAGACTCAAACGAGAGTTGCGCAATAGGGCCAAATCCAGCACTCTAAGATTATTCAACCCTGATCACATGTGACGTGACGTATTCATCTAATGGCTAACTCCCACCACTCGGAGTCCGACAAAGCACAAAGCAAGCAGCATTCGAACTAAGGGAACAATCTCAAGCAAATCCACTCTCATAGAGAGAAACAGATCTAGCATACAGATCTAAACTCATACTATCAGGCATAACCTAACAGGCTATCCTACTGCTGTCTACTCAATTCTAGCATGCAATTTTCATACAGCTGAGACATATAAAGCAGGCACATAAGGCATCACTCCTAGATCCTTAGTCCTATTCTAGCATGCTGTTCTACATTAGCTAATAAACATAACATAAACTTGTATGGTTACTTTGGGGAATACTTACTTGAGCTCGGTCGGTCGCGCACATCAAACACTTTGTTCTTTCTCAAACCCTTTTCTTAATTCTTAGAAAACATTTCTTTTTGAAAAAAAATCTTTTACTCCCTCGATCTGAGTTCAGACACCCCCGAAGGTGAGTCCGAATCCCTCAAACCAGGGCTCTGATACCAACTTGTAACGACCCAATTTTCACGACCAAAAATTTCGTCTTTAAAACATTAATTAGAAAACACTAATAGTTAAAACATTGTTTAATTAAACCATTTGACATCGAAAACCAAATTTGAAATCCACAACATTTGAACAACCAAAATATCAGAGTATCAATCCCAGAATAAACTCATAACTGCGGAAACAAGAGTGTGTGTGATAGGCCGCTACCACGCTGGCTCCTTCCCCTTTGAAGCAGAGGTACCTGAAAACCAAAACTGAAAACCGTAAGCACAAAGCTTAGTGAGTTCCCCCACTGTACCAAATACCATACAATCACATAATATACATATATTTTCAGGCATATCTGGGTGCCCGACCTACCCCTTCGGTCCTCTCGACCGAATGTTGCCTAGCATACCTGGGTGTTGGCCTCCCCTTCGGTCCTCTCGACCGGATACTGCCTTGCATATATGGGTGCTGGCCTCCCCTTCGGTCCTCTCGACCGGATACTGCCTAGCATATCTGGGTGCTGGCCTCCCCTTCGGTCCTCTCGACCGGATATTGGGGAACTATTTCTCCCCTCTAATACTACCACATAACATGTATCACAATATCAGAATCTATCTAACATGGCTGAGTATACCTACCCCTTCGGCCCTACCAACCGGATATCTCGGGGACTATCTCCCCCTACTATCACTAGCACATAGCTTCATATCATACTAGCACATAAGCATGACACATTTAGTAGTAATCCCTAGATGAATATCACAGAGACAATCATCTACATATAACTCCTACTGGTGGTCCGGCATTGTGGCCGTAGACCCACCGCTACTGGAAGGTAACTCACCTCGAAGTAGCTGCTGATCTGATCGGGAACTGACTGTCTACTGCTGCTGCTGCTGCTCCGGAAATCCTCCGGCTGTAATTCCCACAACATAATCAATCAAACACTACGAACTTCCCTTTGGGTAAAATAACCATTTTACCCCTAATCATGCCCTAAGTCAAAGTCAGAGTCAACTTTCAGTGGACCCGACTCGCCAAGTTGGCTCGCCAACTCGCCAAGTCCCTGTCCAATCGACTGTCACCCCCCGAAAACCGAACATGGAAACATTTCCGGGGTTGACTCCACATTGAGTATCAAATCCAATGCACATAGTAAGTAAAGTAGAACAACCATTACATTACATATAGAAAAGTTTTACATTTGTTTCAAAAGTAAAGTTATACAATTGTGATACATAGTATATAATAGCAAAACGAACTGGTCTTCTGCGCACTCCAACCTGGAACAAAATGATCTTCGGGTACCTGTTCTAATGTTGACCTGAGAACACAAGCGGTTTGAAAATCAGCATAACGCTAGTGACTTCATAAGCGGTTTTTGTTTTGTGAAAATGTTCAAGTTTCCTTTCTGTTTCTGAAAATGTTACACACACCAAGAAAATCCCATATTTTCTTAAAAGGTTGATTACTGTTCCTCAACATAAAGTAAAGTTGTACACTGAAAAACACGTTTATCCAATGTGAAAATGTACAGTTAGGTTATCTGGTTCGTTATACTGTTTTGGTTATGTACCAATGTATTCCAAGGAAAGTCCCATACTTTCCTGATTGTGTGTTACCAATTGTAAAAGATGTAAAGTTATCCGATTTGTTACACTTTTCTAGCTATATTCAATGTTCCCCAAGAAAGCCCCATGCTTTCCTGAATGTTGGTTTCCATTGTGAAAGATGTATTCTGTTAGACCCGGTTATGTACAAGGTTTCCCAGGAAAGTCCCATAATTTCCTGAATAGTTGGTTATCAATGTAAAAGATGTAAAAGATGTATTATATTGAACATTATTACTATTAAGTAAATCTCTGTTATCCTAATTGCGAGTTCCATAACCATATGATAGACTAATTGTGGCAATAAGTAGTCCACATCACCTTATGACTTTCGTCACCCTTGAACCATTTCGGTTTGGCTGTAGCTAGCAGCCAAGTGTGGGGTAGTCAGTCCCGTATAGATCTATACACTCAAGTCACACTCTCTAATCCCAGAGATTCTGGTTACGGGTGCATTCCTCCACTCGCGTATCTCTGTGGAGTGTTCGCCGAGGACGTGTCTCAAATCATACAGGACTAACAAATTTACTAGTAATAATATGATAATCCTCCACTCGCGTATCTATGTGGAGTGTTACCGTGGACAAAACAGTGTATATATTTTATGTTCATATGTTCTAATGTCATGCTTTTAACTGATAAAATGTGGAAAACCATTTGTGAAATATATAAAACATAACAGTTTATAAACCCATTTCACAAATAAATGTTTATGCGATTTGCATGTTCAAACTGTTAGCAGTTGTATCAATCAGTGTTAAAAGCATATAAGATATGAAACACACACATGAAAACAAGTTTTGAGTACAAGAAATCCCTTGTACTTTGCTTGTGTTCCCCCTGAAAACAGTGAAAAGAGTGAAAAAGGGTAGCGGTATGAACTCACCAGACTCGGGAATGCGACGGTTTCGGACACTAGACGTTGGTTCGGGGCTTGATTACTCGCGATGTCCCTATGTAAAATGAAATAATGTCCATATATATATTTAATTAGATTTACAATTACTAATTATATGGAACATTACACTCCAACGAGGTTAAACACCTCAAAACGAGCATTTGGAGTGACCCGGGTGACATCTACGGACGTGTAATGGTACTAGGGACTCGGGATTTGAGTTTTACTCCCCAAGAGTAAACATTTTAGGGAGTTTACAGCCACATAACACATATATACATGAGTTCACGACCGTGAACTCATGCTGGTGTGATTTTGAGTGTTTAATGGCTCATTTGGACTTGGGGATTGTTGGAATGATTTACTAAAATGCCTTGGAATAAATTAAATGAATTTATACCATTTAAAAGGGAGTTTACGGCCGTAATCTCTCCTATGGCCAAGAATAATTGTTTTGAGGTACTTAAAGCAATCACATGTGATTCTAGTAATTTTTCCAAGCCTTGGGATGGTTTAACGGCATCATTTGGCACACTTTTATGAGTTTACGGCCTAAGGGTATGTGCTATGGCCGTAAATTTTTGTATGATGTATTTTGTTATATTTAAGGCCCCCAAACTATTTTTAGATGGTTCTAGGATTTACCACAAGGCTATTAGTTGAGTTTCAAGGCAATCTAACATGTAAAAAGGTGTTTACTCCCCATGTTTGAGGGGTTTACGGCCCAAGAACATACCTTAGCCATAAACTCATGCTAACCCCTCAAAATCCAAGTTTAAGGTGTTTCAAGCCCCTATTTGCAAGCCTCAAAGTCGTATCTGAGTCCCAATAATGATTTGGAAGGGTTTAGTGGCTCTAAAACCCCATTTTTAGGTGTTTACGGCCCAAGCATGTGCCTTGGCCGTAAACACTTGTTTCAGGTCCTAAATCTTTGTTTAAAACATCAATTTGAAGGCTAAAGAGGTTAGATAACAAGTTAAGGATGTTACCTCTTTGATTTGGTGCCTTAAATCTTTGTTTTTGGACCTTTGATTTGGATGAGGAGAGAGGTTGGAGAGTGATTAAGGAAAGATAGCCAAAAGCTTCAAATGGAAGCTTTGAGTCCTTTATATAGTGCTCGGGATATGGACACGGTGGAATTCTACCCGATACCGGCGTTAGACGGGGCTTTTGGTCGCACCTGACCAAGTTGTCGTAACCCAATATGGTCGATTCTAGAAATGTTCCGATAACTATTATGGGGTGTTACAATGATTTCTAAATGTATTAAGACACCCATTAAGTCATTTTAGATACATGAAATTAATGACTTAATTAAATGACGAAATCAGAATTGGATTTGAAAACGACAGTTGGTTGATTGAATTGGATTACAAATTGAGTTACAAGAAGTGATACAGAATTTCGGGTTGTTACATTATCCCCCTGTTAGAGGAAATTTTGTCCCGAAATTCAAATTTAAGATACAAGACAAGATACAAATCATGGATCTGGAAACAGTTGCGGATACTTCTGTTTCATTGAGTCTTCCCGCTCCCAAGTGAACTCCGGTCCCCGCTTGGCATTCCAACGAACCTTCACTAACGGGATACGACTTTGTTTCATACGTTTGACTTCTCGATCCATGATTTCGATCGGTTTCTCCACAAAGTTGAGGTTTTCATTGATCTCGATCTCGTGTAAGGGAATTACTAAGGTTTCATCGGATAGGCACTTCTTGATATTTGAAACATGGAAGACGGGATGAATGTAACTGAGCTCGTGAGGTAAACGAAGTTTATAGGCTACCGGACCGATCCTGGCAAGGATCTCGAAGGGTCCAATGTACCTCGGGTTAAGTTTCCCACGCTTTCCAAAGCGTACAGTGCCCTTCCAGGGCGAGACCTTCAACAGGACACGGTCTCCAACCTGGAATTCCAATGGTTTCCGACGGTTATCAACATAACTCTTTTGGCGATCCCGTGAAGCTTTTAGTCGTTCTCAGATTTGAATGATCTTCTCGGTGGTTTCACGGATGATTTCAGGAGCAGTGAGAGCACTGTCGGGGACTCGACTCTTTGCTAACTGTGTATCCCCCACCTCAGCCCAACACAGAGGGGATTTGCACTTGCGACCGTAAAGGGCTTCGAACGGGGCAGCCCTGATGCTGGTGTGGTAACTATTTTTGTACGAGAACTCGATCAAAGGTAGATGTGTGTCCCACGACTTTCCAAAATCAATAACACATGCCCTAAGCATGTCCTCTAGGGTTTGGATAGTTCTCTCACTTTTTCCATCGGTCTGAGGATGATATGTCGTGCTCATGTCTAATTTGGTTCCAAGGGCTTTCTGGAGAGACTGCCAGAATCTGGAGGTAAACCTGCTATCTCGATCAGAGATAATGGACGCAGGTACACCGTGCAGTCGGACTACCTCATGGATGTAAATTTGCACGAGTCTTTCCATCTTGAATGATTCTTTGATCCGGATGAAGTGGCCGGACTTTGTCAAACGATCGACAATTACCCAAATGGTTTCGTACCCACTCGGACACTTCGGTAGTTTGGTGATAAAATCCATGGTAATCATCTCCCATTTCCATTCGGGTATCTCGGGCTGCTGGAGTAGACCCGAGGATTTCTGGTGCTCAACTTTAACCTTGGCACAAGTCAGACACTTGCCCACGACCGTAGCTATCTCAGCTTTCATGTTTGGCCACAACTATTGTTTCTTGAGATCCAGGTACATCTTCTCCGAACCCGGGTGAACAGAGTATCTGGTTATGTGTGCTTCCTCCATAACAATCTCTCTGAATCCTCCGGACTTTGGAATCCAGATTCGATCCAGGAAACAGTGAACTCTGTCACCTCTGATCTCAAGTTTCTTTTCCATTCCTCTTAAGGCTTCACTCGACATGTTCTCGGGTTTGAGGGCTTCTAACTGGGCTTCTCGGATTTGTATGGGTAAGTTGGAATAGATGGTCATCGTCTGGTTCTTCACTTTGCGGCCTGAGCTCTCCTTTCGGCTAAGGGCATCTGCTACCACATTGGCCTTGCTGGGATGGTAACGGATTTCACACTCATAATCACTGATTAGTTCTACCCATCGCCGTTGTCTCATGTTCAAGTCTTTCTGATCAAAGATGTGCTGCAGGCTCTTGTGATCAGTGAAGATCGTGCACTTGGTTCCGTAGAGGTAATGTCTCCAAATCTTCAATGCAAAGACTACGGCTCTTAACTCCAAGTCGTGTGTGGTATAGTTGACCTCTTGTGCTTTCAACTGTCTAGAAGCATAAGCAATTACCTTTCCTCTTTGCATAAGCACGCAGCCTAAGCCTTGATTGGACGCATCGCAGTAGATAACGAAGTCCTCTGTCCCTTCGGGTAGGGACATAACAGGCGCGCTACACAAGGATTTCTTCAACGTCTGGAACGCGGTTTCTTGCTTATCACTGCAACAAAATGGTACACCTTTCTGTGTTAGTGTGGTTAGGGGTTTGGTGATTCTGGAAAAGTTCTGGATAAATCTCCGATAATAGCCGGCGAGACCCAAGAATTGTCGGATTTCTGTGGGTGTCTTCGGTGCTGACCAATTCTCTATCACTTTAATCTTGGAAGGATCTACATGAATACCCTCCTCGCTTACCACGTGACCGAGGAAAGTTACCTTCCGAATCCAGAACTCACACTTGGAAAATTTCGCGTACAACTTCTCGGATCTAAGGGTTTCCAACACTAGCCTCAAGTGTTGTTTGTGGTCTTCTTCGATTCTGGAGTAGACAAGTATGTCATCAATGAATACAATGACGAACTTGTCCAGATAGGGACGACACACTCGGTTCATCAGGTCCATGAACACTGTCGGTGCGTTGGTTAGACCGAAGGGCATCACTACGAACTCGTAGTGTCCATATCGAGTCCTGAAAGCTGTTTTGGACACATCACTCTCATGAACACGTAGCTGATGGTACCCTGACCGAAGGTCTATCTTGGAGAAGTAACTGGCTCCCTGGAGTTGATCGAAGAGGTCATCTATTCGCGAAAGAGGATATTGGTTTTTCACGGTCAACTTGTTCAACTCACGATAATCGATACACAGCCGAAAGGATCCATCTTTCTTCTTGACAAACAATACCGGAGCTCCCCAAGGTGAGGAACTCAGTCTAATGAATCCTTTACTGAGCAACTCATTGAGTTGACTGGATAACTTCTGCATTTCTGCTGGAGCTAAGTGATACGGAAACTTCGCTACGGGAGTAGCTCCAGGAATTAGGTCAATACGGAACTCGACCTGACGCTCGAGAGGGATTCCTGGAAGCACTTCGGGAAACACATCAGGAAAGTTACAGACTTCGGGGATGCTTGCGAAGTCTTTAACTTCCTGTTTCTCGTTGATTACGTGGGCCAAGAATGCAATGCACTCCTTTCGCAGGAGCTTTTGAGCTTTGATGCTGGAAATGATATGAAGGTTGGAACTGAGTTTATCGCCGTAGATTACAAGAGTTTGATCCAAAGGGAGGTTGAGATGAATGGATTTTTCGAAACAAAGGATATCAGCATGATTAGGACTCAACCAATCCATGCCAATGATGACATCAAATCTCTTTATGGAAACCGGCATGAGATCAATAGGAAATGAATGGTCGTTCAGGGTAAGGGTACAACCTACGAATATCTCGCTAGCGCTTTCTTTCTCACTGTTAGCCATCTCGACGATAAACGTTTCAGTTAAAGGTTGGGGATTATGTTTTAGGTTATGTTTGAATGCATGACTAACGAAACTCCTTTCAGCACCCGAATCGAAAAGAATACTAGCATATGAGTTGTCAAGAAGGAATGTACCTGATACAACAGTGGGATCAGCGACCGCTTCCTCCCGTCCCATGACTAGGACTCTCCCGGTATTATCGGTGGTAGACTTCTTGGGTCAGTTCCTTTTAAAGTGCCCAACTTCACCACAATTGTAGCAGGCTTGACCAACACCTGCTCCAGAAGATTGATTGGCCGATTGGGCCGGAGCTTTGCAGAATCGAACCGTGTGCCCCTTCTTACCACAATTGGTACACGACAGTTCTCGGCAGGGGCCAGGGTTGTGGTGATACTTGCACTTGTCACAGAGGGGAAGATTACCAGCATACCGGCTGCTAGGAGTTGGAGCTGTGGATCCTACAACAGAAGCAACAGCAACGGGGGTAGTAGCAGCATGGACTGCTACAGTTTGCTGTCTCTTGGAGGATCCTTGGGAAGATTGATCCTTCTTCTTCTTCCAGAACTTTCTTTTCTCTCCACTCCTATTAGTTGGCTCAGAAGCGGTAGTGGTTTCCTCGACATCATCACTATGATCAATTAGGGTTTGGGCTAAGGTCTTAGCACTATCATATGTATCCGGACGAGCAGCCAAGTCATGAACCTTTGTCGGATGGCTTAACCCCCAAATAAACCTTTCGATATTTTTACTTTCAGGAGTGACTAGTACCGAGCAGAGAAGTTCGAGATCATCGAATCGGGAAGTGTATGCAGCAATGTCGGAACCTTTCATCTTCAGGTTCCATAGCTCGTGCTCTAGCTTCTGCATTTCACCACGGGGACAGTATTTCACTATCAAGAGTTCTTTCATGGCTTCCCAGCCCATGGCGTTGGCTATGGGTAGGGTCAAGGATTTAACTCGGCCGTTCCACCAAGTCAAAGCTTTATCGAGGAAGGTACAGGCTGCAAATTTAACCTTGTCGGACTCAGCACAGGCACAGATTTCGAAAATGGATTCGATTTTCTCGAACCATCGGGATAAGGAAATGACACCTCCAGTGCCATCGAAGGATGTTGGTTGTGCATTCATGAAATCCTTATAGGAACCCTCCTTTCGGTGTCCCTGATCACTTTCTTGGTCCTGAGTTTCTGTACCACCTCCTAAACCACCGGAACCACGAGTGTTTAATGTGGACATAGCAGCTGCCACCGCGGCAGTAACAGCTGCCTGAAATACCACGGGGTCAATTTCAGGAGGAGGTTGTGACATCCCCAAAATCTCGGCCAGAAAAGGCCGATTTTCATTTATGCTTTTAAAATAATTTCAGAGTAAATCCTTTTGATTTGAAAGAGTTGCGGAATTTGTTCCCAAAAACAAAACATGATAAAACAATGTTTACCAAAGCATTTCATAAAAGAAATGTATTTTTCATTATATAATCAAAACTCGGGGTGTCATGTTCCGATACAGACCAATAAGCATAAACGATAACATTACAAGTCATTCAACAAATATATACATATACAGACTTGTAAACAAAACAACTTGATGGTTCGTCCATCTTATGCCCTCGTGCCACTTCCTGTAATACAAAAAAAAAACTGAGTGGGTCAGGCTTGGGAGCCTGGTGAGCATATAGGGTTTTCAACCCACAATAAATAATCATATTTAATTTCCACCAACCAACAATAACCCAATTACCCATTCCCGTTATTCTAACTTTATCTCCCTAAAACAACTAACATAAGGGACCTAGTCTAATAATATTTCATCGGGACGACAACACATGCTTCGGGGGTTCCTCAGCAATATAAGTCAAATAAGGCAACCATGAGGGGGATGGAGTACAGCGAATGAACACCCAAGTTCATTAACACCTACAGGTAGCGAACCCGCTAATGTTTCCACAAGACTGTCTAGAAAAGTCCGTGGTCGTCATCTAAACTCCGCTAGATGACTAAATCAAACAACAACGAGGCCTCTCATCTGTTTATTACATACCAACTATCTACCCATGTTCTACCCAACATATTAGTAGATAAAAATATACGTTTTTATACATAGTTTAAAAACCTGTATAGCATGCTTTAATCAATACATATTCCACATAACAGATGAGGTACACACACATAACACGTATTTCATAGATAATAAATCATATCTATGAGATAGAAGAAAGTGAATACACATTCACACATATAAACAACAATATACTTAATACACTCAAACCATACTTGTATTATTATCGTGTTTATGAAAGGTAGTATACACTCACTTGATCAAAAGATGATCGGACAGCACTACGACTTGCAGAAGTAGTAATTCTCACCAGATCTGGAAGATCTCTACAAAAATCGAACTTCTCTCGGGCAGAGCTTTGGCTCGGGAACCGCACTTCTCGGGATCTTTGGGATCTCGGGACTTGCTTCGGGGCTCGAGAATAATATCGGGGCTTTGGGGTATTTCTGGCATGCAAATCGATGCAAAACGGGAGAGAGAAGAGAGAAAAGAGCAAAAGAACTCGGCTGCCCTCGCATCCTATTTATAGGAGGCTGGAGCCTCGGAGTACGCGGGGCGTACTGCTCTGAAACGTCATCGCTTATGTATCCGAAGTGCTCGAGTGCGAATGTCGACATTCCTCGGTGTACGCGGGGTGTAACTCGGATCAGATTGGTGACTCCTTCGGATAATCATCCGAATTAAAGATTTAATTTAAATACAAATTATTTAATAAACTTCGGAAATTCATATGTTCTTCATACGAACTCCGTTTTCGACGTTCTTTATATCCACGCGAAGGTGAGACTACGCTTTACAACTTTCGTTTAGACTCCGTCGGCTAATTTTGAATTTATTCTTATTATTTATTTTTAATAGGCCGGGACAGAAAAACTTTGTTATAAATTCATAACTTCTTCGTTTGACGTCCGTTCTCGCCTAACTTTTTATCGCTTCGATACCAACAACGAGACCTTCGATCCTCGTTTAGATTGTTTCGACTAAAAACCGCTCGATCTCAAATCGAGTAATTCGGATTGCATACCGCTAAGCCGAAACTTCGATAAATCATAACTTCCTCATACGAAGTCAGATTTGGGCGTTCTATATATATTCGGAAACCTCGTTTCAACTACTACAACATTAACCAAAAATATCAAGTTTATTTTACACTTAAATTTTGACACTTATTTTTATTCTTAATTAATCAAACCACATAATTAAGCAATTAAGCACAAAACACATAATACTCAAATAATATATTTATATTATTTCAAAATGGGTTTCAAAGGTTAACCTAGACTATTACATTGCTAAAAATGGCAAACCCGGAAACACAGGCGTTACAGAGGTGGTGGCGGAGGGTTGTTGGTCATTGAGCTGGGTCTCTTTCTGGGGGGCATCTTGATCTAATAAGATCAAGAAAGAGAGGATGATAAGTCCTCTGAATTGAATCGAGAGATATGACAAATATATATTCCGAATAAGCGATAAAGCAGGAAAGAGTTATCAAAGCAGGTAAACTATCGCTAACGAAATGATCGAGGATCTATACGTGAACGAGGATATCTACAAAGAATTGGCTCGAGAAATACTCCCATAGTATTTCATGATTCGTTACTACACTGGCGTAATGTTTGTGGTATTAGGGTAAGTTTTAGGCATGCCGCATACCACAGTCACTCCCAAGCACATGTTGGTCGTGTCTCGAATGAATATAGTTGGCCAGGCTATATTGATCCTAGAAACGACTACATAACTGCCCAGGTTTAACCACAGTATACAACACCCATTTACTTATGTTTTGTTCTACTTGTATTTACGGATCACGACGGCTTGGTATACTTATATATTTTTGAAAATACTTATAGTTTGAAGATACTTTTAATTAAGAGCACTTAGGCCCTTTAGTGTTTATAGTTTTATACCATGTAAGGTTTGGTATACTTTATTCACTATAAACAAGGGCTCTGATACCAATCTGTCACCCCCCGAAAACCGAAGGCGGAAACATTTCTGGGGATGACTCCACGTTGAGTATCAAATCCAATGCACATAGTAAGTAAAGTAGAACAACCATTACATTACATATAGAAAAGTTTTACATTTGTTTCAAAAGTAAAGTTATACAATTGTGATACATAGTATATAATAACAAAACGAACTGGTCTTCTGCGCACTCCAACCTGGAACAAAATGATCTTCGGGTACCTGTTCTAACGTTGACCTGAGAACACAAGCGGTTTGAAAATCAGCATAACGCTGGTGAGTTCATAAGCGGTTTTTGTTTTGTGAAAATGTTCAAGTCTCCTTTATGCTTCTAAAAATGTTACACAGACCAAGAAAATCCCATATTTTCTTAAAAGGTTGATTACTGTTCCTCAACATGTAAAGTAAAGTAAAGTTGTACATTGAAAAACACGTTTATCCAATGTGAAAATGTACAGTTAGGTTATCTGGTTCGTTCTATTGTTTTGGTTATGTACCAATGTATTCCCAGGAAAGTCCCATACTTTCCTGATTGTGTGTTACCAATTGTAAAAGATGTAAAGTTATCCAATTTTTTACACTTTTCTAGCTATATTCAATGTTCCCCAGGAAAGCCCCATGCTTTCCTGAATGTTGGTTTCCATTGTGAAAGATGTATTCTGTTAGACCCGGTTATGTACAAGGTTTCCCAGGAAAGTCCCATAATTTCCTGAATAGTTGGTTATCAATGTAAAAGATGTAAAATATGTATTATATTGAACATTATTACTATTAAGTAAATCTCTGTTATCCTAATTGCGAGTTCTATAACCATACGATAGACTAATTGTGGCAATAAATAGTCCACATCACCTTATGACTTTCGTCACCCTTGAACCATTTCGGTTCGACTGTAGCTAGCAGCCAGGTGTGGGGTAGTCAGCCCCGTATAGATCTATACACTCAAGTCACGCTCTCTAATCCCAGAGATTCTGGTTACAGGTGCAGTCCTCCACTCGTGTATCTCTGTGGAGTGTTCGCCGAGGACGTGTCTCCAATCATACAGGACTAACAAATTTACTAGTAATAATATGATAATCCTCCACTCGCGTATCTATGTGGAGTGTTACCGTGGACAAAACAGTGTATAAATTTTATGTTCATATGTTCTAATGTCATGCTTTTAACTAATAAAATGTGAAAAACCATTTGTGAAATATATAAAACATAACAGTTTATAAACCCATTTCACAAATAAATGTTTATGTGATTTGCATGTTCAAACGGTTAGCAGTTGTATCAATCAGTGTTAAAAGCATATAAGATATGAAACACACACATGAAAACAAGTTTTGAGTACAAGAAATCCCTTGTACTTTGCTTGTTCCCCCCCCCCCCCTGAAAACAGTGAAAACAATGAAAAAGGGTAGGGGTATGAACTCACCAGACTCGGGAATGCGACGGTTTCGGACACTAGACGTTGGTTCGGGGCTTGATTACTTGCGATGTCCCTATGTAAAATGAAATAATGTCCATATATATTTAATTAGATTTACAATTACTAATTATATGGAACATTACACTCCAACGAGGTTAAACACCTCAAAATAAGCGTTTGGAGTGACCTGGGTGACATCTACGGACATGTAATGGTACTAGGGACTCGGTATTTGAGTTTTACTCCCCAAGAGTAAACATTTTAGGGAGTTTACAGCCACATAACACATATATACATGATTTCACCGCCGTGAACTCATGTTGGTGTGATTTTGAGTGTTTAATGGCACATTTGGACTTGGGGATTGTTGGAATGATTACTAAAATGCCTTGGAATAAACTAAATGAATTTATACCATTTAAAAGGTAGTTCACGGCTGTAAACTTGGAGTTTACGGCCGTAAAATCTCCTATGGTCAAGAATAATTGTTTTGAGGCACTTAAGGCAATCACATGTGATTCTAGTAATTTTTCCAAGCCTTGGGATGGTTTAAGGGCATCATTTGGCACACTTTTATGAGTTTACGGCCTAAAGGTATGTGCTATGACCGTAAACTCTTGTATGATGTATTTTGTTATGTTTAAGGCCCCCAAACTATTTTTAGATGGTTCTAGGATTTACCACAAGGCCATAGGTTGAGTTTCAAGGCAATCTAACATGTAAAAAGGTGTTTACTCCCCATGTTTGAGGAATTTACGGCCCAATAACATACCTTGGCCTTAAACTCATGCTAACCCCTCAAAATCCAAGTTTAAGGTGTTTCAAGCCCCTATTTGCAAGCCTCAAAGTCGTATCTGAGTCCCAACAATGATTTGGAAGGGTTTAGTGGCTCTAAAACCCCATTTTTAGGTGTTTACGGCCCAATCATGTGCCTTGGCCATAAACACTTGTTCCAGGTCCTAAATATTTGTTTAAACATCAATTTGAAGGCTAAAGAGGTTAGATAACAAGTTAAGGATATTACCTCTTTGATTTGGTGCCTTAAATCTTTGTTTTTGGACCTTTGATTTGGATGAGGAGAGAGGTTTGAGAGTGATTAAGGAAAGATGGCCAAAAGCTTCAAATGGAAGCTTTGAGTCCTTTATATAGTGCTCGGGAATTGGACACGGCGGAATTCTACCCGATACCGGCGTTAGACGGGGCTTTTGGTCGCACCCGACCAAGTTGCCGTAACCCGATATGGTCGATTATAGAAATGTTCCGATAACTATTATGGGGTGTTAAAATGATTTCTAAATGTATTAAGACACCCATTAAGTCATTTTAGATATATGAAATTAATGACTTAATTAAACGACGAAATCGGAATTGGATTTGAAAACGACAGTTGGTTGATTGAATTGGATTACAAATTGAGTTACAAGAAGTGATACAGAATTTCGGGTTCTTACATCGACTGACCTGGATCCCGTCTCTACTCGTCGAGTTAGGCGTTGACTCGACGTGTTCTCCTTCCAAACTAATGTTCAAGTCCTTCATCCTACTCTCCGAGTTGTATGAACAACTCGCCGAGTTCATCTTCATCCGATGAACACTTATGCTGAGACTCGCCGAGTTGTATGAACAACTCGCCGAGTTCATCTTCATCCGATGAACACTTATGCTGAGACTTGCCGAGTTGTATGAACAACTCACCGAGTCTGTTCTTGATCTAAGAAGATTGCCTTGAACTCGCCGAGTTAGGGAAATGACTCGCCGAGTTCCTTCATGGATGAGTCCGGCTTCCAACTCACTGAGTCACACCCCGTGACTCACTACTCTACTCGACACAACGAAAAAGGGACAAACTCGGAGACTCGCGAGCAGACTCGCCGAGTCAGATGAACGACTCGTCGAGTCGCTACCATGCAGTCTCTATATGGTTGATTTTGCTTGAAACCAGCTTATGTTATCCACAGATCTGGGTTCCTAGAGCATGAATAACACGTAAAGTTTCCAACTTTACGTGTAGATACTCACTAATGAGGGTTTTAGGGCTCAAAATGCACCAAAAAGGGTAGATCTAGGGTGTACATGCAACATGGGTCCATAAAGGCAGTAGATCCAAGCTCCTGGAGCTCGATCTCACCTAGATCTAGAAGTTACCCAGCTTATTACGAGTCCACAAGCATACATAAGCATAGAAATGGATCAAAAAGGGCTTTAATGGAGCCATAAGTATGAAAACATGGGGGAAACGAGCCATACCTTAGTGAACACTCTAAGATTGCTCAAAGGTGCTTGACCTCCTCCTCTTCTTCTTGCTCTCCTCTCCTTCTCACTCCAAAGCTTCAAAAGAACACACCAAAGGCTTCAATTCCACAAGAAACAAGGCTTGAACGAGGTGTAGGGCTCTGAGGGTGAATGGGGGCTGGCTTGTGGCAGAAATGAGTGCTTAAATAGGGTGCAAACCCCTGAAACTTAGGGTTTCATCCAACATTGGTGACTCGCCGAGTCCAGGATATGGACTCACCGAGTCGCCTACTTAAACGTGTCCCGGGTCCCGTCTCTACTCGGCGAGTCGGACCTATGACTCGCCGAGTCCAAGGCTAAAAATGGAAAACACTCAAATAAGATTAACGTACCAGGAACCAGGTGCTACACATAGGCCATCAGCCGACCACTTAACTCAGACTGCAATCCTCCATAATGTATCATCTCCACCTATATTTGAGTCTTGTGACTCCAACTGGCACCCCACCAGTCAAAACCCTCGAGATCTAAACTCAAATTTTCCCACCCAAGGTATACTCCATTTAAGCTCAACCGTCATGGCCCTCTGGCCCCGCAATCTCGCATCCCGACTCCCAGTATGAATAATCACAACCAGGTAACTGATAAAGGCGAAAACACACTTTGCTACAAATCATGGTATCCGAACCATTTACTTCTCCTCATACTGCTACTTAGAACCTCCAAAATTCTCCTTGGTTCGAGTATGGGTCCTCTGCTTTCAATAGTACGGGCCCATATTACCTGCCATATCTGCCCATACTTTCCACACAGAGTGTCCCATATGTTATAAGTAACTGCTCAACGTTCTCGATCACCATTCCCATTACATATGCTCGCTCTCTAGCGAATACTCACCTCTAAACAGTGCACTCATCTATTTAGAATTACTCTCTCTGTTCTCACACATATCTACGATCAGCTGCTAAAAAACTCCTCGTGATGCCAACCATCTACCTCCTGAGTATCGTCATATTCACTTAGTAGCTGACGCCGATCATTCGAGAGTTCCACAAAGCACAAAGCAAGTAGCATTTGGGCATCAAATAACCAGCACATAAACCTCTCTGGCATACCACTCCACTCGTTGCTCTCATTACTCAGAAGGCATCACCGAACTCTGGCAATCTACCTCTCTTGGATCTCTAGCTACTCTGTCATTAGATTTCTCAAATGCTCGTCTAGGTATCTCTCCTAGATTATTCCTCGAATCAAGACTCTCTCTAAAAATTTCTTGCTAGGCACTTCTACTCAGCTCATACATAGCAAATAGCATATAATATCAATCAATATCATCCCCTAGGCCAAGGCATCAAGAATCAGGCAACTCTAGCCCTAAATTCTAAAATACCTAGCCTATCATCTAGCATGCAGCTCAAATATCTCATAAGCATCTCATGATACAATCAAATAATGATATTTTTGGAAATCACCGTTCGGGCTCTAGCTGATTGTACACACTGCTCCATCTCATATTATCTTTAAAACTCTTACTCGTTTTAAAAAAAAACATTTCTTTTTAGAAAATTTTTCTTATCAGATATACCTGAGAGCACATCTGAATCCCTCAAACCAAGGCTCTGATACCAACTTGTGACATCGTGAATTTTCAAAAAAAAAATTGTCATTTTTAAATCACAAAAATTCTCATAATACATTACACAAAAATCCCCATTTATCAAATTAACAAAGCACAAATTCAAAATTGTTTGATTAATAATCTAGGATCCTCCAAAACATAACTCTTCATCTCGTGTGTACAATCGAGCCGTCGCCTTCCCGTGATCCTGAGAAGTACCTGAAACACATAACACATAACACAGTAAGCACAGAGCTTAGTGAGTTCCCCAAAATACCACATACAACACTTTAGCCACTCGAGACTATAACTCTATAAGACCCTTCGATCTATGTGTCTCAATGGGACCCTCCAGTCCCACGGCTCGTTGGACCCTCTGGTCCGGTATCAGTGCGGACCCTCCGGTCTCACAGCTCGTTAGACCCTCCGGTCTGGTCTCAGTATCACATAATATAGCATATATACCACATAGACAAATGCACAACTCAACTAAGCACATAAGACCAATATATACACAGATTCCAATAACAACATAAGTCACAAAGACAGTATGCACGATAACAGATAACACATTATAAACAAGTAAGACCCTCTGGTCGATAATGTACTAAGACCCTCCGGTCAATAGTGTAAATAAGACCCTCCGGTCAATAACACGAATAAGACCCACCGGTCACAAACAAGTCACCACACCAGTAATTATAGTGAGAAGACTCACCTCAGGTGGCGAACAGATCCTATAAATGCAGTTGCTGTACTCCGGCTTCTAACACTAAGCCAAACCCACAATTAACCCCATTAGGATTTAATACAAACCTTCACATATTAGGTCTAAATATGGTCCGCTAATTCAGTCCATAAATAACTCAAGCCCATTGGGCGCACCAAGGCCCAATACCAAATCGGTCCACAAAAATCAACTAATGGCCCAAGTATGTCCCAAGTTTCCAAATTGCACCTAAACACTCATATGGGCCTTAACCCAAAGCCCATCTAAATACTCTAGTCTAGATGATTGTTCTTGGATGACCCATCAATAGCCCAATCATCAAAGTCCAATAGAAGGCTAAATTCAAAGCCCAAGCAAAATTAGGGTTTCCACATGAAATGACGATTAAGGTTAAGTGTTCTCACTTAACCCATTAAGGACATAACCCATCAAGTCCATTTTTCCCACTAAGTCATCAAACAATAGAGTTGGAATGACTCACAACTTTAGTCCACTGGTCCAAAAGCGGCTCCCAATAGGCCCAAACCAACAAACCCAAAATTAGGGTTTTCTAAACCCTGATTAGGGTTTCTGGCCCAATCACGAGCCGACCCATTAGAAGGTTAAGTTTCTAGGTCCATTAGGGTTCCACTAGGCCGGGCACCACCCACTGCCACCTCGAGCGGTGGTGATCGGCGACAGCTCATGGTGGTCGGTGGGGGCAGCCACCATTTCCAATGGTGGTGGTGATGGTTCCTGTTGAAAAATAAATAAACAACCTCACACATTGAATACACACATCCACAGCCACCACCTTGAAATGGTGGTGGTGGATTTTCCGGTCTATTACTCGTATATAACACCCCAAACATCGCGAACAACCTAAGTATTAGGCCACACACATAAGCAGCCACCCCATAGGTGGATGTCATAACCGAAATAGATAAAAATGGTAGCCATAAAGTCACAGGCGGCAGACGGCGATGTCCCATGACGTCCAACCAAGAGAAACGAAGAAGAAGAAGAATGATGGGTGGCTAGAAGTCTTACCGAAGGCTTCTTTCTCGAGCACCAAATTCACAGCGACGCACACGATTCTTTACCGGTCTCGGCGGTTTTCTGATTTCACACGATACCTCCGGCAGCAGGTTTCGTGAGGGCGACATGCGTCGACACTTAAGCGGCGGTGATAGACCTTCGCTTTGCAACGACGACAGAAGGCAACTCAATGGTGGCGGCTGAAGTTTCATGCCCTAGGGTTAGGGTTAGTCGCGTATACGGGAGGGAAATAAGACACCCCCGCTCCCTTCCAAACTTCCAAACGTTTTTGTCCCATCTACCCCCTCCTTACCATACCTGCTTCAAACTAAGTCAAAATTTATCTAATAGCCCCTACCCTCAGAAATTTTTAGAATTAAATGTGGAATTTACCATTTAGTCCTTGCTTTCCAAAATCTATTCAAATTAAGTCCCAATAATTCACCAAACAGCCCCTGACTTCATAAATATTTACGAACTACTCTGGAACTTACACTTTTAACTCCCAACTTCAAAAATTATGACAATTAACTTCTCGTGGCCAACACCTTGCGATGTTTTTATTGATTTTAGGGTTTTTTTACTCATATTAGCCTTTATCTATTTATTTATCTAATACACGGGATGTTACATTCCAAGCCTCTAAATCTTCAAGCCTCTTCAAGAAATGCACCAAAAACACACTTTTAGCCTCACACACACACACTCAAAAATAGGGTTAGATCGATTAGGGTTTTCTTCTGGACGTGAACGGGTGGTAAGGAGGTTGGAAGGAAGGACTTAAGGTCCTTTTAAATAGGGTGTAAACCTTAAAAATTAGGGTTTTCATGCACAACCTCTACTCGTAGACTTGGGGTCCTTTAACTCGTCGAGTAGGGTCTAGAATCCACACGGCTTCAACCTTCTCTACATGACGATTTGGGGCATCCAACTTGTCGAGTAGGTCTAAAAACATAAATATATAAAGCTTTGAAATTTATACCTGAGAGTCTGGATGTTACAATTTAATTACATGAGATTATACGTATCTAATCAGATATGATTTATATGGAAAATATTCGTTTTCTCATTATTTTTCAATAGATATTCTTGTACATTTAGTCACATATGATTTTGTACACAAGATTCATTTTCACATTTTCGATTCAATAGTTTTTCTTTTTCCACATTAATCATATATGATTAAATACATACAATCACATATGATTAAATACATAGGAAAAAGTATTGAATCCAAAATGAAAAAATGAATATTATAAATATAAATCATATATGATTTGATACATATAATCACATGTGATTAAGAATATGAGTACAACTATTGAATTAAGAAAGAAATAGTCAACCTTGTCCACATAAATCATATGTGATTCGGTACATATAATCACATGTGATCATATGTATTTAATCACATATGATTTATGTGGACAATATTCATTTTTGCGTTTTTAATTCAATAGTTGGTCTTGTGTATTTAATCACATATGATTTATGTGAAAAAGATTTGTTTTCACGTTCTTAATTAAATAAATCATATGTGATGAAATAGATATATAATCGCATGTAATTATATACACGAGAACAACTATTGAATCAAGAACATTAAAACAAATTTATGTCCACATTAATCATATGTGATTAAATACTTATAATCACATGTGATTAAATATATGAGAAAAATTATTGAAATGAAAACTCAAAAATGAATATTGTTCATATAAATCATATGTGATTGGATACATATAATCACATGTGGTCGGTCGTGATGGATAGTGGTGGGTGGTGGAGGTGGGTTGGTGGTGGTTGTTGTGGGTGGTGGTGATGATGGTGGGTGGTGCGTGGTGGTGATGGTGGCGGGTGGTCGGTGATCGGTGGTGATGGTTAGTGTTGGCAGGTGGTGGTGATGGGTGGTGGTTGTGGCGTGTGGTGGTGGCGGTTGGTGGTGATGGTGGTGAGTGGGGTTGGTGGTGGTGGGTACTGGTGGATGATGGTCGTTGTTGGCGGTGGCGGATGGTGGTGATGATGTTGGGTGGTGGTTTTCATAGGTGGTGGGTGGGGATGGTGGTGATGGGTGGTTGAGGTGGGTGACGATAACGGGTGGTGGTGGTGGATGGTATTGTTTGGGTGGTGAGTGGTGTTGGTTAGTGGGTTTTTTTTTAATTTGTTTTACTCATTTCTTGGTTTATATTAATATTATATGATCATTTTAATTTAAAAAAATTATATGGTCAAACTTTGTTCTGAAATACTTTTGCAATAAAATGTGTTATTGATTGAACGCTCCCATATATATATATATATATATATATATATATATATATATATATATATATATATATATATATATATATATATATATATATATATATATATATATATATATATATATATATATATATATATATATATATCAAAAAACCACATTCATCCATCCCGAATGACAAAAAAAGTTCAAACTATTTTCCACAAGGCCAACCATACCCACCACTTCTCCCACCATCCCGCCACCAACAGATCTCCACCAACTTCACCACCACCACCATCGCTTTCAGGTTTCCATATTTGGACGAAAGATCCACCACTATCACTACCATCATTTGCAATAATCCCATTAGGAACTTGTTGAGTCATGTCATTGAGGTTATCATCTCTTTCCTGCTCTAGGTTTGGCCTCATCACCACACCATGTTCCCTTCTACCACCACCGTAGTCATAACTACCATTTCCAATGACATGATTGTCTTCATGGACATCAAAAGCAGCAACTCTAAAATAATCCAGTCTATTTGTGTCCCGTCCAAACTCTTGCCTTCAAAATAGTCACCAACGTAACTACTTAGTCTTCATGATAAGATTTAGGGAGACATGTACTTACTAATGCCTCGTACTGAATGAATGTTTGTATTAAAAGGACAAAATATGAACATTTTTGTACACTTGGATGTCATCAAAAGATAATTCACAAAATTGAGTAGATTAGCTATTTTTCCGTTCAAAATAAATCTATCTTTTACGTGATATTCAATTTTAACCTTGGTGAAAAAGTCCTTAGGTGTAAGACAATACGAGGGACTAAATAAAATAATTCAGACAAAATTACCATGACACGCCAATGCCTTAGTTTCCATGAAATTGTTACTAAAATATGTAAAAAAATGGTATCAAATCTTTCATTTGGTAAATTTGCCATGTAGATCCAGTTATATCTTAGACTCGATAAATAAATAAAAAATAGAAGTAAATTACCAAAAATTATAATTAAATTAAAAAAAAAAAGTTTATATAAAATGATAACGAAGAATTAAAAACATACCATACAAGGTCCTCTTCAACCATGTCCTCATCTTGCTTCCTTTCATATTTCAACCATTGACTTTCCCATCCATCTAATGAAAAACATAAAATCAAAAATAGTAGACTAAAGCAACAAAAAAACATATATCAATCTCAAAAACTTCTTTAGTTACATGATATGTCGAACGCATTTTAAAAGCTCATATCATCAACAAAGCTCCTACTAACGCAGATGAAAGAAAAAGCAAGCAATAAATAACAACGGTACCCATGATGATAATCACAGCAAAACTCGATGTATCCATGACTAGCGTCAGAAAATCAGCACTGATAACAAAGTCATATGAAAGTCGGCTATAATATCAACGAATAACACGACAAATTTGCATTACAATAAAATACTAATCAAATTTGAATTAAGCGGAATATAGCCAATCGGATTAATATCAGGTGAAAATAATAGTAACAGAATTTTCAAAATCCCACTAAAATCTAAACAAGTTACTGAAAAATACGTAAAAATTTACGTACCATCACAATAACGATCATCAGATGACACTTTAGGAGAAGCGATAGAGAAAAGTAGCAGCAGAGAGAGAAAGACAAAGGAGTTAGCCTTTAAACTCTGTTTCTGCACAATCAAGTTAGGACCAACGGGGTCGACCCTAGGCCTGCCATTGTTTGCCACTTCAACCTCCTCGCCGGCGTTAATTGGTTCACCACCACCACAAACCTTAAGGGTTTTCTCACCTCTGGATTCTCCGTCTTTTTGCTCAGCCATGGGTTGGAAGATATCACGATTTAGTTTATTACTTTCAGCTCTTCGTCTCTGCTAGTATTTATTACTGCGGAAGAGTTGGGTGTTGCTATTGGCGTGTGAAAATGGAGATTCATTTTATCTTATTTGAAAACCACTATTGGTTAAGCCAAGTAGAAAAAATATGTGTTGAACACGAAAAGTCCAAAACCATCAAATATTGTAAAAACCACTAACTAATGGTAGCGTTCAATATGATGCTAGCGTCAAACTATATTTTATATCATCTCACCCAGTTAAAACATTGGACTTTAATCGCACATCAACAAACATACCTAAGGTCGTTTTTTACTTGCATCCTATTTTGACAATATGTCTTTCATGTCTCATCATTTCTTTTATTCTTTTTCAAAATTTTAATATTTTAGGATAATCATATATGTAACCCAGTGCCGATCCATTCGGTGGGCAACCCGGGCAACCGCCCACGGCCCAAAACTGCAGAGGCCCAAAATTTATGAGTTATATATATATATATATATATATATATATATATATATATATATATATATATATATATATATATATATATATATATATATATATATATAAACCAATTACTACCAAAATGATTTTTAGAGACTAAAGTTAGTTCAAACTCAAACTACCTCAAAAAATAAACGATTTGTTTTGCTTGTTATTGCTAATTAAACGTGTTTATAGTAAAGAATAAATGATAATTTTTTTGATTCTTTATTATATTTGTCATTAAGAGACTTTTTTTTTCTTTTCGCCCCGGGCCCCATATATGTTTAGACCGGCCCTGATGTAACCCTATTTACTTGTTGTATCTAGACCTGGCAACGGAGTGAGTTTCGACCCTGATACGCTCTAAACTTGTGCAAAGTTAAGGGGTTTAGATCATGTTTTATGATTCGTTTATCCGTTAGCGACCCGTACCTGTTAAACATTTCATTAAAATGGTCAAGTATGGATCACTTTCGATCTGATGCGTTTATCACTCGCCCCGTCTAAAATTCCAAAATATTATTATTTATAAGTTATTGAAATTGTAACCTATTGAAATCACAAAGTGGGTGTGAATAACCATGCAAATCTACACGGTGCCTTCATTGTTACAATCACCTATTCGACGTGTCGGTAAACCACACACGCTCCATCGAACTATGATAAACAATGAATCACCCTTTGCCACCTTTGCTTAGAACGAATTAGTGTGCCGGTAAACCACACACGCTCCACTAACTTCTTAGCAAGGGTGCAAAGTGTAACTTTATGGGATTGCATCAATTCAGTTTTCCTAAAGTAACTAGGATTGGGAATTTTGTAAAAAAATGTTTAGTTACTTTATATGGATTCATTACACTTATTAATGAAGAGAGGATTGCCCTATCCTACCCGTTCGGCTAACGACCCTCTACCAGTCAAGCAAGCGGTGGGTGTGAGTGTACACCCATTAAGCGCCATTTTATAGGCAGCAAACTTATACCCACCTTGTAGACTGGCTTCGTGAATGAGGTCTACTAATGGTAAGACTAGCATTTTAATTATACATACATATATATTTATTAAGGTTGTAATAATATAATAGTATAGGGTGTATTTTAAACATTTCAAAATACTAGGGTTTTAATTTTCAATTTAAAATTTTCGAAATTTAATACCACTTAAATTAAAATTTTTAAATATTAAAATCTTGATTTAATAATTATCTTAAATTAAACTCTTAATTTGAATTATCAAATCATAAGGGATTATCTAAATCATGAGGATAATTACCATTTAACCATTTAACTTATCCTAAACCCTTAAATCCCTCTAAATTTCAAAAATAGGGATGAGATAATTCAAGATCTTTAATTACCATATTTAACTATTAATGGATAATTACAAGATATGAGATTATCCAAATCCCTAAAATTTAGGATTTATCTTCGGGAAGGAGGCTAATTTCGAAATATTAGGGTTTGCAAACCCTAGATTTCGAAATCTTGAATTAAAGGAAAGGATTCAAAAAACCTTTCTACAATTTTCTCAAATTAGGGTTAGGAAACCCTAATCTAGAAATTTCATGCCTCTTAGGGTTTATTGGCTATAAACCCTAATATGTCAAGTTCATACAATTGTATAATGCTAATTGAAAACAAGTTAACCAAAGGCTCTGATACCACTTATGGGTTTTATACAAACAATCATATGTGTGCATGCAACCCTAATTTGGATCTATGTTTTCACTATTAGATACACAACATTATGAACACAAGAATAAAACCCTAATGTAGCATGCTATTTTCGAAATTCATATATAAGGTTAGATTACATACCTCTTGTTGTTATATTGCAATAACAACTTAAATCTTCAAACCCTAAGTCTTGAAAGCAAGCACCACAAGTGTAGTGCCTCTAATGGCTCACAAACACCACAAGCAATTGGAGAAGCTATAGAGAGAGAGAGAGAGAGGAGAAGAGGTAGAAATCGGCCTTGGGATCTCTTAGAAGAAAGTACATGAATTCATGAGGCCTAGGGGTCTTTATATAGGGTTGAGATTAGGGTTTTAGTCCTTATCCTTATTCAGTTGCTTGCCCACCAAGCAATCATAAGATAAGCCTTGAAAAACCCTTATCCTCTTATCCCTTGGACGATTTCAAGGATATCTTATCCTTGAATTCGTCCAACCTATAATAAGGATAACCATTGCCCTATTTTGCAACTATCACATAATTATAATTCAGCCCCTCTAGTTTAATTAATTACACTTGATCATAATATTAATTCCAAATTAATTATTGACCAATATTAATTAAAAAAAATATGATTTTTCCTTTAATATATTATTCTTATAACATATTAATAAATCATAATAACCTCTTTCTCTATTTAATTTCTCCAGTCAAGTTGCTTTGGTGAAGGCAACCCAAAAGGACCATGCACAATCGGGTCAATACTTACCAAATATGGTTACAGGCATAGACACTAATCCAACACATACAACGTGAACAAAAAAAAATAGAAACCCTATAACACTAGCATATTTTCAAAAAAAATACAAATAGGGTTAGAAGAATCATACCTTAATTACTATTTAGTAATAACAATGTAAAATCCTTGTGTTTTTAAGCCTTGAGAGCAAACGTCACAAACGTCACACCTCTAGTGGTTCACACCCAACACTAGCAAAGGAAGATGATTGAGAGGGATGAGAGATGCTAGAAAATTTGGCTAGGTCTTCTCAAGAAGCAAGGTGGCCAAAAATTCTAGGGTTGAGGTTGTATATATATGGTGCAGTCAGGAAACCTTAGATAAATCCTAATCCAAAATTATCTTAAACTAGGTAATGATCCACTTTCTTGTTTATCCACTAGGAATTATTCTAGAATCCCTTAGGAATGAAGAAACCATCCAAGCCTAATAGAGGGTCCTAGATTGCATCTTGCTCAAGTATTGAACAATTGCACTTTAGTCCCTGCATTTTAATTAATTCATTTAATCCCAAAATCAATTCCAATTAATTTATGATTAAATGTTAATTAAAATATTAATATTTCTAATTAATATATTATTCTCATAATATATTAACAAATTATTTATTTCAATTTATTAATCGAATAATAAATCAACCTCTTTCTCCAAAATCATCGTGTCTAGTTGCTAGTTTTGAAGGCAACCCAAAAGGACCGTGCTACTATCAATTTAAGTATATACAAATAATAGTTATAGTCTTAGACACATAATTCAATAGTATCCCACTTGGATAAGTCTAATAATTATAGTTTCCTGTATAACTTCTAAAACTGATTAGCAAATTGTATCTCTCAAAAGCCGTTGTCGAACTCTAACCTAGTCAGAGACGTGTCCTAAGATAAGTGATCATATAATCAAGATATCATGTGGACATGAGACATGGAAAAAAATTAATCTCGTTATCCACTACTTTGTTTCCCGATTTCTGATTTGTAATGACAAAGAATTAGTTAATCGAACACATCAATTTAGTCTTAGTCGGGCCCGACACTATAAGTCAACACCAAATCATCGAGGGCCCAAGGATATATCCTTTTACTTTTAACAATAAAAAGGAGCAGATAAACTTAGACTTATATGTTTGTACTATTTACACATCAAATCATGCACAATAATGTGTTTTATAACATCAACTTACTGATGCGTTTACATATTATCAATGCACAATTGATTTGTAAACCACGACTCATATATCTCCGTTTAAAGATTATAAGATATTATCGTCTCAGAATAACTCGTGATAAATTCCATGAAGTAATTTTTTGAGTGTGGTTTAATCCAATACTTAAAATCCCTATTTTTCAAGTACACATGAATGTTGCAGCAAACCATTGCTATGTTTAAACCCTTAGGCAATCTACAACTGTAACGCCTGTGTTTTCGGGCTTTCCATTTTTAGCAATGTAATAGTCTAGGTTAACCTTTGTAACCCGTTTTGAAATAATAAGATTGTATTATTTGAGTATTATGGGTTTTGTGCTTAATTGCTTAATTATGTTGTTGGATTAATTAAGAATAAAAATAAGCGTCGAAATTTAAGTGTAAAATAAACTTGATATCTTTGGTTAATGTTGTAGTGGTTGAAACGAGGTTTCCGAATATATATAGAACGCCCAAATCTGACTTCGTATGAGGAAGTTATTATTTATCGAAGTTTCGGCTTAGCGGTATGCAGCCTGAAATACTCGATTTGAGATCGAGCAGTTTTTAGCCGAAGCAATCTAAACGAGAATTGAAGATCTGGTTGTTGGTATCGAAGCGATAAAAAGTTAGGCGAGAACGGACGTCAAACGAAGAAGTTATGAATTTATAACGAAGTTTTTCTGTCCTTGCCTATTAAAAATAAATAATAATAATAAAGTTAAAATTAGCCGACGTAGTCTAAACGAAAGTTGTAGAGCGTAGTCTTACCTTCGCGTGGATATAAAGAACGTCGAAAACGGAGTTCGTATGAAGAAGATATGAATTTCTGAAGTTTATTAAATAATTTGTATTTAAATTTAATTGGAAAATCCGGCATTATCTGAAGAGGAGTCATCGGACTCATCCGAAGTACGCCCCGCGTACTCGTGTACACCCTGCGTACACCGAGGAATGTCGACACTTGCACTCGAGCACTTCGAATACGTAAGCAGTGACGATTTCGGAGTAGTACGCCCCGCGTACTCCGAGGTTCCAGCCTCTATAAATAGGATCCGAAGGCAGCCGACTCAATTGCTATTTTTCTCTCTTCTCTCTCCCGATTTACCTCGATTTACGTGCCAGAATTACCCCGAAGCGTCGGTATTATTCTCGAGCCCCGAAGCAAGTCCCGAGATCCCGAAGATCCCGAGAAGTGCGATTCCCGAGCCGAAGCTCTGCCCAAGAGAAGTTCGATTTTTGTGAAGATCTTCCAGATCTGCTGAGGATTACTACTTCTGCAAGACGTAGTGCTGTCTGATCATCTTCTGATCAAGTGAGTGTATACTACCTTTCATAAACACGATAATAATACAAGTATGGTTTAAGTGTATTAAGTATATTGTTGTTTATATGCGTGAGTGTGTGGTTATTTTCTTCTAACGCATAATTATAAAGTATTTTATACGAAATACATGTTATGGGTATATCTGTGTTATATGTGTGAATGTATATTCACTCTCTTCTATCTCATGGATCTGATTTGTTTTCTATGAAATACGTGTTATGTGTGTGTGCCTCATTTGTTATGTGGAATATGTATTGATCAAAGCATGCTATACAGGTTTTTATCCATGTATAAAAATGCATATTTTATCTACTAATATGTTGGGTAGAACATGGGTAGATAGTTGGTGTGTAATAAACAGATGAGAGGCCTCGTTGTTGTTTGATTTAGTCATCTAGCGGAGTTTAGATGACGACCACGGACTTTTCTAGACAGTCGTGTGGAAACATTAGCAGGATCGCCACCTGTAGGTGTTAATGAACTTGGGTGTTCATTCGCTGTACTCCATCCCCCCTCATGGTTGCCTTATTTGACTTATATTGCTGAGGAACCCCCGAAGCATGTGTTCTCGCCCCGATGAAATATTCTTAGACTAGGTCCCTTATGTTAGTTGTCTTGGGGACATAAAGTGAGAATAATGGGAATGGGTAATTGGGTTATTGATTGGTTGGTGGAATTAAATATAATTATTTATTGTGGGTTGAAAACCCTATGTGCTCACCAGGCTGCCAAGCCTGACCCACTCAGTTTTATTTGTATTACAGGAAGTGGCGCGAGGGCATAAGGTGGACGAACCATGAAGTTGTTTTCCTTACAAGTCTGTATATGTATATATTTGTTGAATGACTTATAATGTTATCGTTTATGCTTATTGGTCTGTATGGAAACATGACATCCCGAGTTTTGATTATATAATGAAAATACATTTCTTTTATGAAATGCTTTGGTAAACATTGTTTTATCATGTTTTGTTTTTGGGAACAAATTCCGCAACTCTTTTTCAAATCAAAAGGATTTACTCTAAAATTATTTTAAAAGCATAAATGAAAATCGGTCTTTTCTGGCCGAGATTTTGGGGATGTCACAGTTGGTATCAGAGCATTAGTTTAAGCGAACTAGGAATTTGTAGGATTTCTAGACTTAAACTTAGAATGCTAAGTGAAATTTTGAGATGTGTGTCTGTGATATTTTAGACACGAGCACTAGTTTATTTTAGGAAAGTTGCCTAAAATGCTTTATGTGCTAAATGTTATATGTTGCCATATATGATATTATTTTTTCGGATCTATGGTCTATTGCCGACCGGATCTAGAAACTTTATGTGTGTAGGATTGTAAGTGTACGTCTACGATATTAGAACTAGCATGTAAACGTTTCGGAATGATAAGGATGATTTAAATATCTATCGTGATTGAGGATCTAATTTCACCTTATCCGGTGTGTAGATCAAAATGGTGAGAACAAGAAGTGGAGTTGGAAATGCTGATGAAAACAGGAATCAACCACCAGTGATTGAACAAATACCTGTCGTAGCAGCAACACCTGAGCCAATAACCATGGCTGGTGTGCAAATGATGATTCAAACGATGTTGGATCGTCAGATGGATGAAACTAGACGGTTGCTTCAACAGAGTCGTGAAGAACTGTCTATTCGGGTGGAAGAGCCCGAATTAAATGAAGGGCACTCGGAAGGTGGAAACTTCAGTGGGTTTATTGGTCAAGCCAACCCACCGATAGTTAGGCAAGACAACCATGATGGAAGGAATGATGGAATGGGATGCAAGTACAAAGACTTTCTGACTTGCAAACCATCGACCTTCAATGGAAAGGAGGATCTGATTGGGGTTATGGATTGGATCTCCGAAATGGAGTTAGATTTCATGACTTGTGGCTGCAGAGGCAAGTTGTAGACTATCTATGCAGTGCGTCAGTTCTGAGGTGGAGCCGTTCGTTGGTGGAACACTCTAGGGAAGACCTTAAGCCCTAATGATCCACTGCAATTGTCATGGGCAGAGTTCTTGGTGCAGTTCAAGTGCAGGTTTTGCTCGGCCCAAAATTTGTTGGAGTTGGAGAATAAGTTTTTGGCATTAACGAAAGGTAGCATGTTAGTTGATGAATACACCAATAACTTCACCGATAAGATGGAGTTTGCCTTGCGTATCATTCCAGATGAGCTGACAAAGGTGGACCGGTATGCGAAGGGACTCCCATGGGAGTACGAGGTGCCAGTACGTCAGGCATATACTCTAGAGGCAGCTATCTGGGTTGCCAATTCTGTTGAGAACATGATTAAGGGGAGAACCACTGACAAGGTTGAGCTTGGTGAGAAGAGAAAGTTTGAGGGAACATCTGGTTCCGGTAAGAAGGGAAAATTTTCGAAATCTGATTCGAAAAACTTTGGAGGAAAGGGAGGCGAAGCGAAGTGGTGTGATAAGTGTAAGAAAAAGCACTTTGGGAAATGTAGTGAGGATGTAACCTGCTACAAGTGTGGAAAGGTTGGACATTTTGCCAATGAGTGTCCGAACAACAAAAGGATGTGTTTTGGTTGTAATGAAGAGGGGCATATTTTGAAAGACTGTCCGAAGAAGAAGTGTTGGGTTGAAGATTCGTCTATGTGTTGCGTCATTGGGCTCGGTTGTTAGTCCATTTATTTTGTGCTTCGGTTTGGGCCTGTCCAACCGTGAGCTTGTGAGGTTTACTATATAAGAATATGCTTGCATGAATATTAGGTTAATGATTAGAGAAGTTTTGATAGATCGATTGATAGCTTTACGATAGTATTACAGATTTCTTTCATTGTTCTTGTAAACCTCCAACCTTCTACAGTTGATGTTCTTAATCGAGCTCTTCTGAGGGTTATTTTACAATCATTCGATACGTTTGATTCATTCTTGACTTGTTCTTTATTTTCGTGTTCTTACTGTTTAATCATTATTTACCTGTTTAAGATCTAATCGATCTTCAAGATTAACTTTTAATCACATCAATTGGTATCAGAGCAGGAGGTTGTGTAATCGATACACTTCTTTTCTGTGAAAAGGTTTCAATTAGGGTTTTTCCGCAATTACTGATATTTATTGAGCCGTCATCTCATTATTGACGTATCTTGATATTTATTGTTTTGCCCTAATCTGATTTATTACAAGTCTGATCTTTAAACAGGTTATTTGATCATTATGGACGAGACGCAATCGAATCCCATCAATATTTCCAACAGCATTGGTTCAACCACGAAGATTCCCATCCTATATACCCATGATTATGAAGTCTGGGCGCATCACTTCGAAGACTATGTTATAGGATCTGAGGATAATGGATACCTCATATGGGAAGCAATTATCAATGGACCGTTTTCTCACTCTGCAACGTCGAGGATTATCAAAACTCAAGAGGAGTACAATGATCTGCTGAAGGATGTTAAAGATATTGCGCAAGATGAAAAGGATAAATTCCAGTGCAATATCAAGGCGTTAAGATTGATCAGATTCGCCCTTCAGTCCGACACTTTCAGGTTGGTAAGCTCATGCAAGACGAAAAAGGAAGTCTGGGATAGGCTTCGTGAACTGTACTCTACAGACGAGGATCTTGAACACTCTATCCAAACCTTGCTCTTATCTGAGTTTGGAGAATTCAGGCAAGGAGCCGAAGAAACTATGACCCAAACGTTCGATCGCTTCAATCATCTTCTCAGCAAGATGATCAAACATGACATCGAAAGGAAGCTTATCGAGCAGAAGGTTACGTTTCTAAATGGTCTAAGGTCAGAGTGGAGAGCAGTGGTGTCTACAGTTAAAGCCCATGAGCAGTTTAAATCATATTCTTTGGCGAAACTGGTGGGTATTGTCAAGTCTCAGGAGAAGATTGTGCTACAGGAAAAGAATGTTGTCTCAAGTCTTGGTTCGCTGGCCCTCCTATCAAAAAGTAAAGTTGTGATGGAGGACGAAGACCTCAACTTGGAGGAGTATGACCTCACGTCTGAGGATTATGCTATGATGGTGTCTAACCCCAAGAGGTTCATTAAGAAGTGATTCCCCATCAATAAAAACCGAAACTGGCAGGGGAGTTATAGCTCAGAAAAGGTTAACAATGAACCGAAGGTTGAAGAGTCCAAGAAGGAACCGAAGGCAGATGGTGATTCTGGAGTAAGTTGTTACTACTGTGGAGGGAAAAACCACTATGCTAAGGATTGTGTCCTCAAAAAGATGGTTGAAAAGGATGAGGAAAAGGATGAGGAAGCTTTGCTGCAGAAAAAGCTTGATGAGATGAGGAAGAAGAAATCTACCGCTAACCCTTCCATGAATGCTCTAATTGTGCAGGGTTCGGTTGCTGATGACGAGTTCGGTGGAGTGGAAGTTTGGTCAACCGACTCAGAAGACGATGAAGTGAGGAAGCCTTCCCATGGAAAGGCTTGTGTGGCAAAAGAGGAGAGCAGTGGAGGACGGTGCTTCATGGTGTCCGATGTATCTCAGATGAGGGGATACAACACTGATGGTGGAAGCAATGAACCAAAGGAGCAACAGGATATGTGCTTTACAGCCAAACCGCTCAGCGTGCAGTTCAACGAACTTGATGAACTGATCAAGAAGATACAATCGGTTTTTGTTTCGTTTAAAGTACCACAATCCTCATATGAAAAAGAACTAAAAAGTGTTAATTCACGAATTTCTTATCTAGATAGTAGTTTAACTCAAACTCGAGTCACCAATTCTAACCTAACTGATCAATTAAGCAGGGTGTCTTCGAAGAGTGAGGAGCGGTGCATGTGGATCGAGTTGAAGGAGTCTGAATTAATTAAAATAAAAGATGAAAACATTTACTTACAAAGAGACAATTTAAATTTGTTAAAACAACGTAATGTTTTTTGTTTGATTGTAAAACGTCTTTACACTAATATTACTCAGCTTCACTTGGACTGTGAAATAGGCCAAAAGATTCATCGCATGATTTCGCCCTTCCTTGAGTTTAATGAGGATGAAATTGATGCCGAAGCTTATAATTGTGAGAGTGTGATATCATCTGATGACGTCAATCCGACCTATATGTATGGACTGGACAAAATAGAATCTTTCATTAAATCCAAGGACCATAAGGACATGCTTAAAAACCTTTTGGATGAAAATGATAGACTTAAACTGCGAACCGAAACCATACAAAAATTTGACTCTTTAAATGCCAACTTGAGCTCAGAAAACAAAATTGATGTTGAATATGCCTCTGAGCTTAATGAGGATGAAAATATGAGTGAAATTTCTATAGAGGACACGGTTGACTGCTCAGAATTTGTGAAAAGCGAACCTGAAAACCACAAGAATCTAATTTCAGAAAATTCAGTGGAGTTCGCTCGATTGTCCCAACAAAATTCCCCGATCTTAGCTGAGAAAGCAATTGTATATCAAAAGGTTAGGACCACTCCAAAATCAAGTGTACAAGGTCACAGGAGTAACCGAACATCAGACTGCTGAACTCACAGCTATTGTAAACGAAGACAATGCTGATGGCTGCGATGAATACTTCTGGTCAGCTCCAATCGATAATGCAAATGAAATGGTAGGCTTATCAGAAAGAACCTCATGGATGAGTAAAGGTAGATACATACCAGAACCCTTGAACAAGCCATATAATTTCGATGAGCCAAACACCAGTGGTACGAAAGACATTCCTCAAGAAAATGGAAGTTCGGAAAAAGAAGACATTCCTTCTAGTTCCTCAGTTCAAAGTGAAACTCCCACAGTTCAAAGTGAACCAGCCAAAGAGAAACCGAAAATGAAAGCCAATATCCATCATCAACCGAAGCAAATGAGGAATCAGAAACGTGAAAGAAACCAGAGATACAGGAAGAATCTCTCTGAAAGGAAACAATTCTGGCAATCCCAAAATGCATATTTGTCACATCAAGACAAGAATCTAAAGTTTGAGAATAATCCTGTTAAAAAGCACGAGAGCCACAACAACCGAAAGCCAAGGTTCGGTTCAGAGAACGAATCCAACCGAAAACCAAGGTTCGGTTCAGAAGATGATACCAACCGAAAGCAAAGGTTCGGTTCTGAAGTCAAAAGAGATCAAAACTCTAAGGTCAGTCCCACCAATGATCAAAAGCAAAAGGGTCACCTAGAGTCTTCAGCCAAGAAGTTATCTCAATCTAAGCCCTCTCATTCTCACTCATCTAATTCTTCTAATTCTTCCAATTCATCTCCATCTCACTCAAAAGTTCATTCTGTTCATTCTCAAAAATCTCATTCGTCAGCTGAACAAAAAGGCAAACAGAAGGATTCAACATCCAAACCAGACTCTAAACCGAATGCACCTAATCCTAATAAAATCAAAGTTTTTACCATTAAAAGGAAAGATGAAACAACACTAATAAAACGAACATATCTTCTTGACATCTCTCTTACTGTTCCTGTACCTGTGAAAGGCTCACGAGGACCCAAGAAACTTTGGGTTCCTAAATCTGCTTAATTTTTGCAGGTTATAAATGACGAGCAGTTTGACGAAGAATGGTACATCGATAGTGGCTGCTCGCGTCACATGACAGGGAGGAAAGAAGAGCTCAGGGAATACAGGTCTCTTTCAAATGGTGGCAACGTCAAGTTTGGGAATAACTCTTTCGGCACCATAAAGGGATACGGAATGATTACCAATGGTGATTTCACTATAAGGAAAGTGGCATATGTAGAGGGGCTACAACACAACCTCATCAGTGTATCTCAGCTTGTTGGAGGTACAGGTCTCAAAGTCTTATTCGACGATGAAGGTTTTGAAATTATTGAGAAGAAGACAAAGAAAGTAATTCTCAAGTCGGAGCGTAAGGGTGAAATGTTTCCTCTAAACCTTAAACCCATCAAAGGAAACCCAACTATATGCCTGTTATCAAAAGCACAATCTGACGAAAGCTGGTTGTGGCACCGAAGACTCTCTCATCTCAACTTTAAAGATATCAACAAACTTGTCACTGGAGGTCATGTTCGAGGTCTTCCATTGCTCAAGTTCGACAGAGATCATTTGTGTGCTGCATGCGAAATGGGGAAGCAGAGTCGTCAAAGTCATCCATCTATAATCAACACGAAAGTTGTTGAACCACTCGAATTACTTCATATTGATTTGTGTGGTCCATCATCTATCGAAAGCATCGGTGGTAGCAAGTATATTCTTGTTATTGTTGATGACTTTTCGCGATTTACATGGGTGTTCTTTCTAAAGCTCAAATCTGAAGCGACTCATAAGCTGAAAGTGTTCATCAAGCAAATTGAAGTACAGCTCAAAAAGGTCGTTCGCAACATCAGGAGCGACAATGGTCTGGAATTCAAAAACAGAGAATTTGAAGAATTTCTGGCAGAAAAGGGAATAAGTCACAACTTCTCAGCTCCCTATACACCTCAACAGAACGGAATTGTCGAAAGACGAAACCGATCTTTGTGTGATGCTGCCCGAACAATGCTAAGTTTCGCTTCCTTACCTCTTTATTTTTGGGCTGATGCTATTTTTGCTGCTTGTTTTACACAGAACAGGTCTTATCTCAACAAGTGATTCACGCTCACACCCTATGAGATGTTCAACAACAGAAAGCCTAATGTGAAATTTTTCCACGTGTTCGGCTCACGGTGTTTCATCTTTAACTCTAAAGAACACCGCAACAAGTTTGATGTCAAAGCCGACGAGGGAATCTTTCTGGGCTACTCTCTCACTTCCAAAGCATACTGAGTTCTAAATAAGCGTTCGAGAAAATCGAAGAGACTTACTATGTGACTTTCGACGATAGCTATGTCAAAAAGCTACAGGCCAAAGAAGACACAGCTGGGGAAATCTTTCCTCAAACTGGCCAAGTCACAGTCTCGATCGCTAATCTATTCGAGAAGTTTATGGAGCTATTTGACGAACCAGAGAAAGCTACTCTCTTAGAAGCAGGAGCAGCAGACAACAAGGTAGACCATTTGAAGCAAATTGTCGAAGAAGCTGCTAGGAGAATGAACGAAGGAGGATCGAATTCTGACAAACCTCCATCAAACGATGCTTCAGTCGAGGGGGAGGATCAACCATCATCAACTCAGCCGACCTCACATGTTGAGGGGGAGCCAAGCTCTCCAACTGCAACTGAAAGTTCTTCTCCAACCGAAAGAACTTCTTCAACCGAAAGTGATTCACCATCCGATGGTGCATCAACGCCTGAAAGCCCAGCACCACAAGCATCCTCTGAACCTCAATTTTCTCAAAGCATTCCAGAAAGACCATCTATCGAGGGGGAGCAAGCTGATATGTCACTCGACTACGAAAGCCAATCCGAGCCAGAAGAAATGATTAATGCTGAACTAGACCCAACCTTTGATCCAAACTACCCTCCTCTTACCAAATGGACCAGAGATCATCCTATCTCTCAAGTTGTTGGCAATGTTTCTGAAAAGGTTCTAACCCGATCACAACTCAAGGCAAAACAGACATCCTTATTTTCCAAAGTTGAATTTTGCATGTTTAACTCATTCGTATCAAAAGTTGAACCGAAGACAGTTAACACTGCTCTCGATCACTCCGATTGGGTTCAAGCGATGCAAGACGAACTGAACGAATTTGAAAGGAACAAAGTTTGGCGCCTCATTCCAACTCCTCCAGATGCCTCGGTTGTTGGTCTCAAATGGGTCTTTAGAAATAAAATGGACATGGAAGGGAACGTTATAAGGAACAAAGCTCGTCTGGTAGTAAAAGGATATTGCCAGGAGGAAGGGATTGATTATGAAGAGACTTTCGCTCCTGTAGCTAGGCTGGAATCTGTACGAATATTTCTAGCTTATGCTGCCCACAAAAACTTTGAATTTTTCCAAATGGACGTCAAGTGTGCATTTCTTAATGGAGAACTCGAAGAAACAGTGTATGTGGAGCAACCTCCTGGGTTCGTAAATGAAAAATATCCAAATCATTGCTATATTCTGGATAAAGCTGTGTATGGACTCAGACAAGCTCTGAGAGCCTGGTATGAAACGCTAACTAAATTCTTAAAGATGTCCAAATTCAAACAAGGTTCGGTTGACCCAACCTTCTTTCGTAAAAAGGAAGGTAACCACCTTATGATCGTTCAAATTTACGTCGATGATATCATCTTTGGCTCAACGAATCCCAGCCTAACAGCTGAATTCAGAAAGCTGATGGAGACTAAATTTGAAATGAGCTCAATGGGTCCTATTAACTTTTTCCTTGGTTTAAATATTAGACAGGGACCTGAAGGCATCTTTATCAATCAGGAAGCTTACACGAAGACTCTTCTAGCAAAGTTTGGAATGATGGGAGACTCTAAAGTCAAAATCCCAATGGCATTCGGCACCAAACTAACTCCATCCCTAGACAAACCGGCTATTGATATCATGCTCTATCGTCAAATGATAGGCTCACTAATGTATCTTACTGCTAGCAGGCCTGACATCATGTTTTCTGTGTGTTATTGTGCTGGATTTCAGGCAAACCCACGCGAACCTCACATGCTTGCAGTAAAGAACATTCTACGCTATCTGAAGCGAACCACCTCCTTAGGTCTATGGTATCCTTCCAACTCAGGCTTCTTCGTTCAAGCCTACTTAGATGCAGACCTTGGAGGATGTGGACTCGACAGAAAAAGCACCACTGGCGGCTGTCAATTCCTTGACCGAAGGTTCGGGTTCGGTTTTTCAAAATTTTCTTTAACCGAAACCAACCGAATGCTCGGGTTCGGTTTTTCAAAATTTTCTTTAACCGAAACCAACCGAACGCTCGGGTTCGGTTTTTCAAAATTTTCCCAAACCGAAACCAACCGAACGCTCGGGTTCGGTTTTTCAAAATTTTCCCAAACCGAAACCAACCGAACGCTCGGGTTCGGTTTTTCACATTTTTCTCAACCGAGACCAACCGAACGTTCGGGTTCGGTTACCAAATTTTTCCAAAGTTTTTTTTTTCTCTTTCTAAGTCTTATTCTTTTCTTTCTTGCTTAATTTTTTTTTATTTTCTTTTTTATTTTATATATCAAAAACTCCAAAAATATTTTCTTCTTTTATTTAAGTGTTCGTTCGTTTATGGGGATATAATTGTTGGATTACTTAAGTGTCCCTAGAAGCATGCTGTTGTATGTGTCTCAAGCCTCATAAGATTCTGAATAAAAGCCTTAATGACTTGGTATAAACAAACCTTGTCTTCCCAATTAGGCTGTCACATTTATTCTAATCAAGAGCTACCTCACTCTCTTCTCACATGAGATAAGAGTTTTCTGCTTGGTCCTTATTTTCGCAGCAGAGGTACTTTAATTTCTTACACCATCTCCATCACATTTCTCCATTACATTCGTTTCATCAATGTACCCCTTGAGACTCTCAGAAATTACCACTGAGGTTTATGGTTACACAACATCTATGTTTATGATCTTAGTTTCGTGCCACTACGAGCTGAGTGAAACCCAAAATTCAACACCTAATCTGAATTGACGGTGAACAATTAATTTGCTCAAGTTTTCACCAAAAGAATTGACGGATGTACCTAGCTGAAATCTCAAATTTTATTTTGTGTGATTCCTATGAAATTGTTAAACACCATAACATTTCTTCCCTTGGGATCCAGTTTTCATTTTTTTGTTTTGTTGAGATTTTATATTTTCCAAGCTATTTAAAATTTATTCCTACCTACTTGTTCAACAGACTACACCGGTCTCACAAGTACTTTGATCACTTTCTTTCTTATATCAAGATTAGAATTGTTGCATCAAAGCGAAAGCCACCCTTACATAGCCTAATTAAAAGAAACCTTTCAACATTTATTAATAACTGTTTGATCGTCATTCAACGGGAATCCACATAAACACTTTAAGGTCTCTCTTGATCTTCAAGGAAGAGATTCGTGCCCGGGATCATTTGGTTTGTGTCATTATTGACATCACATTTATTCCTAAAAGAGTTGCTTTATTTCTTTTCTATTTTACACTCTTAGCACGAAAATCATTGATTTTCCAAAATTCTGTTACTAATAATTACAGGCTGTATTTTTGCTTTGGTGGTTAATTATCAAGATGCATTCAAAAAAAAAAAAAAAAAAAAAAGGCAGTCTCCAAATAAAAGGCAGGATATTTCTCTCTCCTTTCACCAACTATAAAAGGCAGTCTCCACTCCCATTTACCTCTTTACTGCATCCGAATTTCCAAGAGAGCAAAAACTCCCAAAAGCTTTACTGTTCATCTTCTTCTTCCTACCTTCAACAATGGCAGACCCATCTTCAGTCCATGCGACCTCACACATTCTTCCTATTCGCCCTCAACAATGCTTGGTGATCGACCTAAACCCTCTGGCGTACGACTCTTATATGTCGTCGATCATCGAGTGCCTGAAGTACTCACAAATCGCTCCAGCTCTTTCTAGGGTTGAGTCTGTGCCCATGGAGATTCTATCGCAGGTGTATGCGACTGCACATTACGAAAAAACAGTCGAGAGGCTTTTCTTCGAGGTTGCTGATCACAAAACCTCCATTTCTAGACAGCGATTTTGCACATTGCTAGGGTTGGCTGCTGATCCTACAAGAATCAATCCGGAGACGATTCCGATTGGGCATCTTTACAACATGTTTTATAATATGGGGTACACGGAGGCGCTCACCTCCGTCGCAAAGTTCAAGAAATCCTGCTTGCCGCCACAGTGGAACGGCATGTTCACAGTCCTCTTCAAGGGCTTATCTGAATGGAGCTCAGGATCCGATGGTTCTAGTCGACTGTTCTTGTCGATTATGTATGGCATCTACAACGGGCTCAATCTTGACTATGGGTATGTTCTCTGGCAACAGCTCATCCAGAGCCTTTCTTCTTCATCACGACATTCTGAGGTGTCGTATGCCCGGTTCTGGATTCTCATTACCAAATGGGCAATGGACAAATTTGATGTCCCCACTGCTGCTGGTGCATCGATGTCTTCGATCGGTACTTTTCATACCACGAAGATCATCGTCTCTGATGCATCCAAGTTTTCTTTCATTGGCTCTATTCCGGAGACAATGTACGGCGATGTTTCGTCTGACAGCAGACTCATCCGGACAATTAAGGAGTTCAGGGCAACTGGACCTAGGGAACTCACACAGGAAATGCTCAAGTCCATCCATGATGCTGACAAACCGGTTTACAGGGGTAAAAAGGCGGATAAAGGGAAGCAAGTGACCAAAGCTGCTAAAGGTCCTTCTCCTAGGAAGAGGAAACCAACCAAACCTGCACAATCCCCGCAGCCGAAGAGAAGGAAGACTCAACCGAAGCGCAAGCTTGTCATCCATTCCTCTTCAAGTGAATCAGAAGGCGAGCGTTCGGGTTCGGACGGCTCTCAAAGAGGCGAAACCCCTCCAAGGGGCAACACCCCACCCCGATCACCTACCCCAGACATGGAAATTCATGTCTCACCCATTCCTTCTCCTACTCAAACAATCCCTACTTCCATTCCCACCATAACCCCCACTACCACCATTCCTCAAACCTCTTTTCCTATACCACCACCCATTTTCACAGATACAACTACAACAACTGCAAAGGTTACAACCAACGTATCTGATACGGGGGTTCATACCGATGCAACCGAAACACCACCTGTAACCGAACCACCACCTCAAACCGAAACCCAACATACAACCGAACCTACCCACACTCAACCACCACCCGAAACTACCCCCACCAACACTCAACCTGAACCTACCCAAACCACCACACCCCCAGCATCCCCACCCCCACCATCTCCAGATCATGCCTCTGATGGAGATAATCCTTTCCTTGGAGGGGAAAATATGACCTTTGATTCGGTCTACTTTAGTCCGTTTCAGGTTCAAAGCGACGATGAGGACGATGCTCCGGTAACGAAGAAGCCTCTTAAGGAGCTAAACGAGAAGGTTGACTTACTTCTTGCTTCATCTTCCAACACTCAGTCCTCTCTCTGTAAGGCCGCTCTTCAGAAGATTGTTGATGCCTTCTCCAGGGCTCAGCATGATTCTGTCGCTTCAGCCACTGCAGCAATAGACGCCTCCACAAATGCATGTGAGGCAGCGACCGCAAAAGTCGATAAACTATTCACTGACGCCTCTTCCCTGTTGAAGTCCTTACAGGAGAGCGCTGATTCTACCAAGACAACTTTGGAACCAATCGTTCAGCAATTGGCCAAGTTCGTCTCAACGGAGTTACAGTCGTTCGCTACCCTTCGCCAATCTATCAGCGACGACAACTCGGCCCTTCGTGCCTCCATTGACGAGCGTCTCACTAAACTTCAAGCGGATCTTGCTGCCGAGAATTCGTTAATGGACGTTCTTGCAAGTAAAACCACCGCCCTAAAGGTCAAGAGCTCTCAACTTTCAAACTCTCAGCAACAAATTGAAGCTCTTCGATCCGAACGGGAGGTTATAAAATCTTGTGTTTCGGATGTACACGCTACCCTATCCAACATCCTGGAAGCACACGATCCGATTCTCAATCATTCGGTGAGGCGAACCCTTGCTGAAAAACTTGCTCCTGCCCTGGACCTTCTCAACAAAATTGAAGGCTTACCTAGTTTCGTGTCCGATCCGAAACAAGGGGGAGAAGTGAAGTCCAGATCGGAACCACCTCCTTCCTCCAAAGCTACTCACACAACCGAACCACCTCCGACTGGTCAAACTTCGGGTTCGGGTGTGAAGGATAAAGGAAAGAACATAGCTGAGGAAGAAGATGAAGATGAAGATAAAGAAACCATTGCGGACATGTTGAAGCGCAAAAACAGTCGCAATGTTGATGATGACTACATTCGTGTGGCGCGAGGGGCTGAAGAAGCCGAACACAAGAAGAAAGAAGCCCACGATCTCCTTGAGAGCAGGAAGACTCTCTTCCCTGCCTGGACTCGGGAGAGAATGATAAAGGAGGCCATAGATACTCGTAGCAGTTCGACATGCCGTTGACTCGAAAGGCGTTTATCTTCCATGCCTTCTCCAATATTTTTGAAGTCCCTCATCCTAATCCTGAGGTTGATAGGGAGCTGATCGAATTCTATCTGAAGGCTGCTCGACCTCAGTATCAAACATGGAGCGCTCAGAAGATAGTGAATGTTCGGGTTTTGAAGCCTTATACCGAAGGAAGATTCATCAATGTTCGGTTCAGGGTGATTCGAGGGTCTGCAAGAACTGAACATCTTATATCCTTGGCAGATCTACCGAACCTAAATCCTCATGATTGGATTGTTTTGCATAACATCCTTTTGACGAATGAAGCCGAATATGGTCCAATTATAAACCATCTCAAAAGGATGTTAGTCTGTTACATCATGGAGGTAGCCCTAATGGATCAGGAGGTAGCCACAGTCTTCAAGAAGAAACCAAAGATATCTCCTGTGGGATCGGCCAGTGATCTCAATCAAATGCAGATGGGCAAGATCGACCCGAAGCGCAATTCGGTCATGTTCACAAGAGCAGAAGGACATAAATGTCTCTTTGCTTTAGCAGACAAACATCTTTACACCACTACTTGTCTAGAGCACGTGCTGTCGATCATCCGAAGGTGTAAAGAGAATACAGTGGACGATGTCAAGTACTTCAACGATATGATCCAATGGTACATCAGGTTTAGACAGACGATACTGGCTCTTATCTCTCGTCTGTTCCAGACCGTGAAGAAGAAAGTACCTGCTGCCGCTACTGGCCCAAGTAACAAGTAAAGATCTCGCTCCAATTGACGCAAAGGGGGAGATTGTTGGGTTGAAGATTCGTCTATGTGTTGCGTCATTGGGCTCGGTTGTTAGTCCATTTATTTTGTGCTCCGGTTTGGGCCTGTCCAACCGTGAGCTTATGAGGCTTACTATATAAGAATATGCTTGCATGAATATTAGGTTAATGATTGGAGAAGTTTTGATAGATCGATTGATAGCTTTACGATAGTATTACATATTTCTTTCATTGTTCTTGTAAACCTCCAACCCTCTACAGTTGATGTTCTTAATCGAGCTCTTCTGAGGGTTATTTTACAATCATTCGACACGTTTGATTCATTCTTGACTTGTTCTTTATTTTCGTGTTCTTACTGTTTAATCATTATTTACCTGTTTAAGATCGAATCGATCTTCAAGATTAACTTTTAATCACATCAAGAAGGAGGCAGCAAAGCCCAACATTCCACCAAAGCCGAAGGCGAGAGCCTTCCAGATGACACTTGAGGCTGCGAAAGATGATGCTGATGTCGCTTCAGGTACCTTTCTCGTAAACGAATTACCTGCTTAAATTTTGTTTGATTCTGGAGCCAACTACTCCTTTATTTCGCACGAGTTTGGTAGAAAACAAGATTTGCCTATTGATAGACTAGATAATGCTTTATTAGTCGAAGTTGCTAGTGGCAAGTTTGTACCTGTTAGCTATCGTATGAAAAACATCTTAATCGACTTTAATGGGAATAAGTTTCACGAGGAATTATTGCCTATCGAACTTAATGGTTTCGACATCGTGTTGGGAATGGATTGGCTTAGCGCCAATGATGCCGAAATATTGTACAAGAAAAAGATAGTTAAAGTAAACCCGCCTGAGAAAGATTCGTTTATGGTGTATGGGGACAAACACAGAGTAAATTCTAGAATCATTTCCCTAATGAAAGCCAGAAAGTGTTTGACCAAGGGATGTACATCATATTTAGCATTCGTGATCGATGCTAAGAAGGAAAAGAAGGTGATGTAGAGTATTCCAGTGGTGTGTGATTATCCGAAAGTATTTCCCGAAGATCTTCCTGGATTACCACCTGATAGACAAGTGGAGTTCAGAATTGACTTGTTACCAGGAACCATGCCAATAGCAAAAGCACCTTATCGATTAGCACCGACGGAGATGAAGGAGCTGATGATGAAACTTCAGGAGTTATTGGACAAAGGTTTCATTAGACATAGTTCATTGCCCTGGGGAGCTCCGGTGTTATTTGTGCAGAAGAAAGATGGAAGTATGAGGATGTGCATCGATTACAGAGAGCTGAACAAGGCAACAATAAATAATAGATATCCGTTGCCAAGGATTAATGACCTGTTTGATCAGTTGCAAGGTTCGAGCTATTTCTTGAAGATGGATCTTAGGTCAGGATATCATCAGCTAAAAGTAAGAGAGCAAGATATCGAGAAGACTGCATTCAGAACTAGATATGGACACTACGAGTTCTTGGTTATGTCGTTTGGACTAACCAATGCTCCAACAACATTCATGGATTTAATGAATAGGGTTTGTAATCCTTTCCATGATAAATCCGTGATAGTGTTCATAGACGACATTCTGATTTACTCGAAAAGCCAGGAGGAGCATGGCAGACACTTGCGAGAAGTGTTAGAAGTCTTGAAGAAGGAGAAGCTATATGCAAAGTTCTCTAAATGTGATTTTTGGATTCGTGAAGTCCAATTCTTGGGTCACGTGGTCAACCAAGAAGGGATAATGGTTGATCCAGCAAAGATTGAAGCTGTAATGAAGTGGGAACAAGCGAAAAGTCCCACGGAGATCCGAAGCTTTTTAGGATTAGCCGGATATTACCGAAGGTTTATCCAAGGATTTTCTTCGATTGCTACTCCATTAACAGCTTTGACCCACAAAGGAGCTACTTATGCTTGGAGTGATAAGCATAAAGAAGCATTCGAGAAGCTAAAGAAGAAGCTATGAGAGGCACAAATACTTTCTTTACCCGATGGAGTTGAAGACTTCGCTGTTTATAGCGATGCGTCTGGGCTTGGATTGGGTTGTGTTTTGACCCAAAGAGAAAAGGTGATAGCATATGCGTCTCGACTGCTGAAGGAGCATGAAAAGAATTACCCGACTCATGATTTGGAGTTGGCAGCGGTAGTTTTCGCTCTGAAAATATGGAGGCATTACCTCTATGGCACGAAGTGCAAACTTTTTACTGATCATAAGAGTCTCCAATATCTCTTTAATCAGAAAGAGTTAAATATGAGGCAACGACGCTGGCTAGAGTTACTCAAGGACTACGACTGTGAGATACTTTACCACCCCGGTAAAGCTAATGTTGCTGCTGATGCTCTTAGTCGGAAAGTCAATCTTGAAAGGAAGAGGCCAAGAGCATTGAGAATTGAAGTTGTCTCGACCATTGTGGAAAGTATAAAGAAAGCTCAAGAGGAAGCTTCTGAGAAAAATGACCGAAAGGAGGAACGTTTGGGTAAAACGTTGGTGTTTGGTACAAACGGTCATGGACTGAAGGTATTCCAAGATCGTATTTGGGTACCTAAGTCAAGAGGAATTAGGGATCTTCTGATGGAAGAAGCTCACAAAACCATGTACTCGATTCATCCTCGTAGCACTAAAATGTATAAGGACCTGAAACCCTACTACTGGTGGCCGACAATGAAGCTTGATGTTGCAAAGTATGTGGCTGAGTGTGTGACTTGTGCGAGAGTAAAGACACAACATCAGAAACCGTACGAGAGTTTAGAACCATTGCCTGTGCCTATGGGTAAGTGGGAAGACATTGCTATGGATTTTTTCACTAAACTACCCAGAACAAAGATTGGTCACGACATGATTTGGGTGGTCGTTGATCGATTCACTAAGAGTGCGCATTTCATAGCAGCCAAGGAGAAATGGTCTATGGAAAAGCTTGTGAATTCTTACGTGAAGGAAATTGTGAGGCTTCACGGTGTTCCGTTAACGATTGTATCGGATCGTGATAGCCGTTTCACCTCGAGGTTTTGGAAAAGTCTACAAGAGGAATTGGGTACCAAGTTGTGTTTAAGTACAGCTTACCATCCGCAGACTGATGGTCAGAGTGAAAGAACAATACAAACACTTGAAGATATGCTAAGAGCATGTACCTTGGAATTCATAGGTAATTGGGATGAACATTTACCATTGGTAGAATTTTCCTATAATAATAGTTTTCACGTGAGCATTAAGATGGAACCTTATCAAGCTTTGTATGGACAGAAGTGTCATACGCCGTCTTGTTGGCTTAAGGCTGGGGAAAAGCAGTTTATGGGACGGGAGATGGTTCATCAAATTGCTGAAAAGTTGAAAATAATTAGGGAAAGAATATTAGCAGCTCAGGATCGTCAAAAGAGCTATGCTGACAAGAAGCGAAGACCGATGACTTTTGAGGTTGGAGATTCGGTTTTGCTTAAAGTCTCTCCATGGAAGGGACTTATAAGATTTGGTAAAAGGGGAAAGTTAAGTCCAAGGTTTATTGGACCGTTTAAAGTTCTTTAGAGGATTGGGAACCAAGCTTACAAGCTCGAATTAACCGAAGAACTGAATGGAATTCACAACACTTTTCATGTGTGTTATTTGAGGAAGTTCACAGGAGAAGTTCCTGATATAATTCCAATTTCTGAATTGAGAATTGATGAGAACAAAAGGTTGATTGAAGAACCAGAGACAATTGTTGACCGGAAGACTAAGAAGTTGTGACGCAAAATGGTTGGGTTAGTGCTTGTCCGATGGAAACACACGAATGGGCCGAATCTCACTTGGGAGACGGAGAGTGACATGTTGAGTCGCTATCCGCATTTGTTTGTTGATGTGTGATTCCGGGGACGGAATCATTCTAAGGTGGAGATAATTGTAACGCCTGTGTTTCCGGGCTTGCCATTTTTAGCAATGTAATAGTCTAGGTTAACCTTTGTAACCCGTTTTGAAATAATAAGATTGTATTATTTGAGTATTATGTGTTTTGTGTTTAATTACTTAATTATGTAGTTGGATTAATTAAGAATAAAAATAATCGTCGAAATTTAAGTGTAAAATAAGATTGATATCTTTGGTGAATGTTGTAGTAGTTGAAACGAGGTTTCCGAATATATATAGAACGCCCAAATCTGACTTTGTATGAGGAAGTTAGGATTTATCGAAGTTTCGGCTTAGCGGTATGCAGCCTGAAATACTCGATTTGAGATCGAGCGGTTTTTAGCCGAAGAAATCTAAACGAGAATTGAAGATCTCGTTGTTGGTATCGAAGCGATAAAAAGTTAGGCGAGAACGGACGTCAAACGAAGAAGTTATGAATTTATAACAAAGTTTTTCTGTCCCGGCCTATTAAAAATAAATAATAAAAATAAATTTAAAATTAGCCGACGGAGTCTAAACGAAAGTTGTAATGCGTAGTCTCACATTCGCGTGGATATAAAGAACGTCGAAAACGGAGTTCGTATGAAGAAGATATGAATTTCCGAAGTTTATTAAATAATTTGTATTTAAATTTAATTGGAAAATCCGGCATTATCCGAAGAGGAGTCATCGGACCCATCCGAAGTACGCCCCGCGTACACCAAGGAATGTCGACACTCGCACTCGAGCACTTCGGATATGTAAGCAGTGACGATTTCGGAGCAGTACGCCCCGCGTACTGCAGTATGCCCCGCGTACTCCGAGGTTCCAGCCTTTATAAATAGGATCCGAAGGCAGCCGACTCAAATGCTATTTTTCTCTCTTCTCTCTCCCGTTTTACCTCGATTTGCGTGCCAGAAGGACCCCGAAGCCCCGGTATTATTCTCGAGCCCCGAAGCAAGTCCCGAGATCCCAAAGATCCCGAGAAGTGTGATTCCCGAGCGGAAGCTCTGCCTGAGAGAAGTTCGATTTTTGTGAAGATCTTCCAGATCTGCTGAGGATTACTACTTCTGCAAGACGTAGTGCTGTCTGATCATCTTCTGATCAAGTGAGTGTATACTACCTTTCATAAACACGATAATAATACAAGTATGGTTTGAGTGTATTAAGTATATTGTTGTTTATATGCGTGAGTGTGTGGTTACTTTCTTCTAACGCATAATTATAAAGTATTTTATACGAAATACGTGTTATGGGTATATTTGTGTTATATGTGTGAATATATATTCACTCTCTTCTATCTCATGGATCTGATTTGTTTTCTATGAAATACGTGTTATGTGTGTGTGCCTCATTTGTTATGTGGAATATGTATTGATCAAAGCATGCTATACAGGTTTTTATCCATGTATAAAAATGCATATTTTATCTACTAATATGTTGGGTAGAACATGGGTAGATAGTTGGTGTGTAATAAACAGATGAGAGGCCTCGTTGTTGTTTGATTTAGTCATCTAGCGGAGTTTAGATGACGACCACGGACTTTTCTAGACAGTCGTGTGGAAACATTAGCAGGATCGCCACCTGTAGGTGTTAATGAACTTGGGTGTTCATTCGCTGTACTCCATCCCCCCTCATGGTTGCCTTATTTGACTTATATTGCTGAGGAACCCCCGAAGCATGTGTTCTCGCCCCGATGAAATATTCTTAGACTAGGTCCCTTATGTTAGTTGTCTTAGGGACATAAAGTGAGAATAACGGGAATGGGTAATTGGGTTATTGATTGGTTGGTGGAATTAAATATAATTATTTATTGTTGGTTGAAAACCCTATATGCTCACCAGACTCCCAAGCCTGACCCACTCAGTTTTATTTGTATTACAGGAAGTGGCGCGAGAGCATAAGATGGACGAACCATCAAGTTGTTTTTTTTACAAGTCTGTATATGTATATATTTGTTGAATGACTTGTAATGTTATCGTTTATGCTTATTGGTCTTTATCGGAACATGACACCCCGAGTTTTGATTATATAATGAAAATACATTTCATTTATGAAATGCTTTGGTAAACATTGTTTTATCATGTTTTGTTTTTGGGAGCAAATTCCGCAACTCTCTTTCAAATCAAAAGGATTTACTCTGAAATTATTTTAAAAGCATAAATGAAAATCGGTCTTTTCTTGCCGAGATTTTGGGGATGTCACAACAACTCAACTCATGGCAACCTTAATTCACTACTTACTTCCAAAAGTTCGAACGACTATGGAATTTTAATAATTCAATTATTCTTGAAGTAAAACATGAAAAATGAAACACAGAATAAACAATAGATAAAATGTAGTAGTCCAACTCATAAATAAATCTCCATTACATAATCACCAAAAGTCAATTACATTTATTTTGTTACAAGTTTCTAAATAACTATCTAAATGCTAAAACTAATATCATCCTTCAGACCAATGCTCAGTTTGGTATTACTCTTGTTGAGTATTTGAGATATTAAAACTGATTTGACATGTTTGGTTATTTAGGGAAGCCTTTTTAGGGTTAATCGTTTTATGATTCCATACGGTGCCTTTACAATAGAAGTTCTTAATCGAGCTCTTATAAGGCATTGGTTTTATATTTATGATAAATATTTTATGTTCCCTATAAATAATCATTAGGTTAGATTTTGGCAAAGGCTTTTTACCAGATTAGGTTTTTCTCTATACGTTGATATCATAACCAATATACACAAAAACCTTTATCATATTAGAAGCATATGATGGTGATTGATTCTTAATTGTTCTTGACATTCCGCATTCGTCATCTCGGATTTATTCCCAACAAGTGGTATCAGAGCGGGTTCTTGTAGATCTCAGCGATTATTGCATGAATCAATCTTGTTTATGGCGATATTTTATCCTGAATCTCACCTTGTTCTTGAAGTTTTGCAAGTTTTCTGAAAAGAAAAAGTCTATACCTCGTTCTATTGAAAAATCTTTTTCAAATCAGTTATTTTCAAGTCATTATTTTATCTGATTTGTTCTTGAATCGTGTTCTGGAAGAGAATTAGAAGAAAATTTTCGTGTTTATTCAAAATTTTGTGTTCAGATCTACTTTATCTCTCTAAAAATCGTCCCAGATATGTTTTCTCTCTCTAGAAACCATCTCAGATCTATTTTCTCTCTTTAGAATTCTTATCAGATCTACTTTCTCTCTCTTGATGGTTTCTTTCTTGTTGAAGATTAAATGACAGATTATAAGGTGTTAAAAGACATTAAAAGACTAGGAATAAAAGTTACAGATCCAAAGTTTCGTCTTAAAGAAGGATATTTGTTTTGTGATGTTCTTGGTCTGGTGAAGAATGCCATTGAGATGTATAATCTCTAAGTTGACGAGAAGATTGATGATCCTACACCAATTTCTTGTGTTGGATTGGAAAGTAATCAGTTAGATGAAGATAAAGACTTTTTTAAGCAATTTTCCGTTATCAAAGAATATTTACTTTTAAGGAAAATACAACCGAAGTTAGAGAAAGAAAAAGAAGATGTTATTGGTGTTATTGGAAAATTTCATGATGTTCTTCAAGTTTCTGAAGAAAAAGTGACTCAAGATGCTCTTGTTGAGGGGGAGTCAAGTGTTTCAAAATTTATAGAAGCTTCACAATCCGAATCTAGTAGTTCTGAAGACGAATATAAATGTAAAAATACAGAAATTGTGAAAGATAATGTGTTTTATTCTATTGGAACAACAACCGATGACTTTTTGTGTTCAAATGATGTTATTGAAGGATTGATTCCTTATAGAAAGCCCATAATTCAAGATGTTCAGATTTATCAAACTCATAAACATTGTGTTCAAAAGTCTTCAAATGTTGAGATTCAGAAAGATGAAAAGGTTATTCAAATCCGAAATTCGTTTCTGAAGCCTAGAAATCAGAAAAGAAAGAAAGAAAGAAAGAAAGAAAGAAAGAAAGAAGAAGAAGAAGAAGAAGAAGAAGAAGAAGAAGAAGCAGAAGAAGCAGAAGAAGCAGAAGAAGAAGAAGAAGAAGAAGAAGAAGAGTAAAATGAATAAGGTTTGGATGCCCAAGGTTCAAGTATCTTATGCATGTGAAAAGCTTCAGAAAGTTGAAGTCAAGAATGTTCAAAGGAGCATTAACATTTTTCTTCAGATGAATATGTTAAAAGTTGGAGAAAAGAGAAAAGAGAATTTTGTTCGTTTAATGAATTCTATGGAAATTTTCTTTTTACAACTAAAAAGCGGATATTATTTTCAGAAGATGATCGTTTCTCTTCAAATAAATGGGTGTGCAAGAAACATACTTAAATGTTGAATCTTAAATGGGTATCCTATAAAAAGTTTTGTCCTTTATAAAAATAAATGGACAAAATGGATAAAATCTGATGAAATCTTGTGATTATTCAGTCAAAGATATGAAATCTTGTTGAAGGAATCAATTTTTATTGATTTTTAATTGTTGGAAATGACAAAATACTAAAAAAGTTGAAAAAGTGGGTAAAAAAGGACATTTTCTGCAAAAAAAAAAAAAGTCTGCCATCTGACACTTTTTAGCAAAAAGGGTGCAAGCTGTCTGTTCACCACAATCAGGAGGGTCAAATTCAAAACTATTGATAACTGGGGGTTAGATTCAGAATTGTGGAAAAATGATGGGTTAATTTGGCAATTAAAGACAAATATGTGTCACTTTCGGAATTCTGGGACAAAATCGCAACCAAAAATTAACAAAATAGGAATTTTTAATTGGAAAAGTCTGTTTGCTGTGGGGATGTTCGTAGGTTGCAATTGTTTGGAGTTCTAAAGATGTGTTCTCATACGAAAACAGAAACCGAATTCGCAGTGTAACACCAATTGGAATTTGACGTTCGTCTCCTAATCGCTGCGATCCTTCGGAGGCATTCGTAGTCCTCGATTCTCAGTTCAGGCGTTCGGAGTTCTGTGAATGAATATTGCAATTGGTACTTCACAAACGGAATCAATTTCTGGAATCCGAATCTTCCAATCACATTCGCAATTCAGCAATGGACTCGCAATCGGCAATCGATCTTCGCAGTTTACCGTCCATCTCCGATTCGCTCCGAGTGCTCAGAGTCGTTCGGAGTTCAGGGATCGGATTTTATGTATTTGGAGTTCTGGGATCAAAATTTTCAAAAAGTAATCGGAACGAATGGTAATCGATTCAGACTCGGCATGATTTGGATTTGGATATCTTAAATCAAAACTGAATTTGAATTCTCTCAGAAGCTCAAATCAAAGTTATTCATGAGATTGGATATTGCAATTTTGGGGATCGTATTTTTTTTGGAATCAATAAGATTATGACTTTTGAATGTCAACAGCGTGTTCGTAACAGATTAAATGAAGAAGATGACTTCATTTATAGTTTTCGTCTTCGGAAGTTACAGAGATTAGCAGAATTAACCCCTAATTCTAAATCCTTTACAAATTCATGAGTTTTAGCATTTGAATTTTCAGATCTTGACAAATTCTACACAAAATTCTTGGATTTTATCATTTTAACACCTTCTTACCAAAATATTTTCACTTATCATTTTCTTTGGTCTTATTTTTTTTAAACCCTTCTAAATAATTGCTTCTTATTCTATTCTTTTTGTCTAACATTTAAAAATCGAAAAATACAAAATTTATTTTTGTTATTTTTCCGGTTTTAATTTTTGAGAATTGCAAATCTTCTAAAAGGGATTTATTTCATCAAATCTGACGGGTTTTGAAGAATGTTGGTGATTCTTCTTAACTTTCTGGATTCTCTCCATCGTATTTGTTGAAGATTTAAGGGGGAGTTCGTATTTGAAAGATAATTTTTTGTTTTTCTCGTTTTGAAGACCCCATGTACTGATGAGTCTCATAATTTAGGGGGGAAAATGCCAACAAGATCGGAAATCGTGATCTTCATCAGTTTCAACATCTAGGGGGGATTGTTGAGTATTTAAGATATTAAAACTGATTTGGCATGTTTGGTTATTTAGGGAAACCTTTTTAGGGTTAATCGTTTTATGATTCCCTATGGTGTCTTTACAGTATAAGTTCTTAATCGAGCCCTTCTAAGGCATTGGTTTTATATTAAGGCATTGGTTGTATATATATCGTAAATAGTTTATGTTCCCTATAAATAATCATTAGGTTAGATTTTGACAGAGGCTTTTTACCAGATTAGGTTTTTCTCTGTATGTTTTTATCATAATCAGTATATACAAAAACCTTTATCAGATTACTTGCATATGATGGTGATTGATGCTTGATTGTTCTTGACATTCCACATACATCATCTCGGATTTATTCCCAACAAATCTGGATAGGACGTTCTCCCTTCTTGGAAATTTTTCCATACTAAAACGCTTTAGTACCTTTTTGAAATACGTATTTTGACTAATTCCAACTAGTCTTTTACTCATATCTCTCAAAATTCTTATCCCCAGAATATAAGCAACCTTTCGCAGACCTTCATAACGAAACACTTTCCAAGATAAGTCTTAACCTCTTGTAGAGTTGAAATGTCGTTTCCTATGAGAAGTATGTCATCAAAATACAAAACTAGGAAGGTTAGTATACTCCCACTAGCTTTGACATATACGCAAGATTCATCTTCACTTCTGGAGAAACTTGTTGGATTAGGTGTCTAAGCCCATAACTATTTTGGTATGTACTTGACCTGATTGTGAGCATGGTCCTTTGGGTTTCCTTCACCATAGCAACTGATAGGATGAATTAAGGAGAAAGAGGATTAATTATGATTTATTAATATATTATAAAATAATATATTAAAGGAGAAATCATATTTTTTAATTAATATTAGTCAACAATTAATTAAGAATTAGTTTTGTGACTAAAAGAGATTAATTAAATAAAGGGGAATGATATTCTAATTATAAGATAATTGCATAAATGGGCTAATTGATTCCATAGAGGTTGGAGTAGACGAAATCTATGGGGAAACCCATAAGAATTCGTCCAAGGCCTGTTAGGAGGGAGTCCATGGGATGCTTAGAGCTTAAGCAGTCAAATTAGGGTTTCCTTGTTTGATAGCCCTAATAGCCTAGCTATAAGAAACCCCTAAGGCCCCAAAAACGTGTGGAAGTAACCCTTAAGGGTTCTTGAATGTTTTTGGTGCTCCTTCTCCTTCTCTTAAGTCATCTTGTTGCTCATGGTGTTTGTGATTCCATTAGAGGTGCAACATTTGAGGCAGTAAGCTTTCAAGAGTCAAGATCAAGGAGATTTGTGATTGTTATTGCTACATAACAATCAAGGTAAGATCTAAACCCTAATTCATGTGTTAATTCAATTATTGTATGCTAGATCTAGGGTTTATGAGCTTTGGATGATGTTCATTAGACAAACTAGATCCAAAGTTTTAGGGTTTGCATGAACACCATATGATTGATATTTTGCTCAAAACCCATCAAAACCAATCTCTTTGACCTTTCTCGTCAAAGACAAGATTCCATCTACGAGAAGCTTATTTCAATTCATACATTTATTTTACCAGCTAATACACTCTATTCAGATACTTTGCATCCACAAAACCCTCTAGTTGACTCATGTAAACATCCTAAGCCAACTTCCCAATAAGGAAAGCGGTTTTGACATCCATTTGCCAAATGTTATAGTCATGAAATGCAACTATGGATATCGTAACCCTAATATATTTTATCTTGGCCACTGGTGAGAAAGTATTTTCATACTCAACCCTTGGGTTGTGAGTAAATCCTTTTGCAACCAGTCGAGCATTGGACGTGTGTACCTTTCCATCCATGTCAGTCTTCTTTTTGAAGATCCATTTTCACCCAAATGTCTTACGACTTGGTACATTATCAACCAAATTCCAAACTTGGTTGTCATGGACTTGATCTCGATACCATTGCCTCTTTTTACTTAGCTGACTCAGGGCCTTCCATGGCTTCGATGTAGATAACTGGCTCATCTAAAATTACCAATGTACTATCAATGATAAATGTATCACCTTATGCAGTAATATGGAAACTATACAACTCTAGTTGTATTCTAAATCTAGTACAACGCCCAAGAGGTAATGACTCGTCAATTGGTTCAACGGGAATTTCATCCTCTGGTTGAGCCCCATCATTTTCATAGGTTCCTTCATCGTTTGACTCTTGAATCTCTTCAAGATCAATAGTACTCCCGCTGTCCTCTTTGCATATAAGCTCTATCTCGTGAAAGACTCCCCTTCGTGCTACGAAGACCACGTTCTCACTAGATCTATAGAACAAGTATCCAAAGGACTTTTATGGGTAGCTGATGAAGATACATCTCTCACTTCGAGGTTCTAAGGCATAACCCCAGAAGGAGATTGGAAGTGAAGCTCAACTCATCACGAAACAGACCATGTCTAAAAAGGTTCGATTATGCCTCTCAGCCACACCATTAAGTTGTGGTGTCTTAGGATGTGTCAATTGTTAAACCATTCCACATTCCTTGAGGTAGTCGTGGAACTCGATACTAAGATACTCACTGCCTCTACCGGATCTAAGAATCTTTATCATTATGGCTAATTGATTCCCGACTTCTTGTTTAAACTCTTTGAACTTTTCAAAAGTTTCTGAATTATGCTTGATTAAGTAGACATAGGCATATTGTTGGATTAGTGTCCAAGTCCGTAAGTATAATTGGTATGTACTTGACCCGATTTGGCATGATCCATTTGGGTTGCATGGCATCAGAACAATTGGATAGACAAAATGAGAAAAAGGATACTAGTGATTTATATTAATATATCATAAGTTCTAGTATATTAATATGAAATCATATTATTTAATTAGTATTTATCAAGAATTAATTTAGAATTAATCTAGTAATCAAAAGGAACTAATTAAATATGGACCCTTATATATATATATATATATATATATATATATATATATATATATATATATATATAACGACCCAATTTTCAAGTCCAAAAATTTCATTTTTAATTAACTGATTCATAAAAACATTCATAAGAAAATACTGTGAAATCACGTCATCTCATAAAACAATGTATCATGTCTGAAAACCCAAGCCAAAACATTATTAACATGTCAGAGTAAAATCCTAGAATAACCATAGTGCGGAAAATAATGAGTGTGTGTATGATGTGTCGCTACCACGCCGGCTCCTTCCCCATCGCTGAAGAGGTACCCGAAACCAAAACTGTAAACTGTAAGCACAAAGCTTAGTAAGTTCCCCCATCGTACCACATACCATACAATCACATAGCATACATACTGCTGGGCATTTCTGGGGTGCCCAACCTACCCATACGGCCATTCTGGGGTGCCGACCTACCCATACGGCCATTATGGGGTGCCGTCCAACCCGTGTTAAGCCATTCTGGGGTGCTGACCTTCCCGTCGGTCCTAACAACCAACCCTCGGGGACTATTCCACCCCCTACTGCTATTATCACATATATCGTATCATAAACATACTATCAGACATATCTAGGGTGTCCGAACTACCCTTCGGTCCTAACAACCGAACTTGGGGACCATTCCCCTCCTACTACCACTATCACATATAACATATCATGCCAGCATATAACATATCAGGTAGTATCAAACCTAGATGATATCACAACAAAATCATTTAACACACAACTCCTACTGGTGGGCCGACATTGTGGCCGTAGACCCACCGCTACTGGAAGGTAACTTACCTCGAACGAGTAGCTGCTGATAATCTGTGCGGGAAACCTCTAACTGCTGCTACTTCGGAAATCCTCCGGCTATAATTCCCACAAAACACTCAGTCAGAAAGTAATATCAACTCTTGGGGTAAAATGACTATTTTACCCCCAACCAAGTCCAAGTCAAAGTCAACTTCCAGTTGACCTGACTCGCCAAGTTGTGTCGTCAACTCGTCGAGTCCCTAACCCTTTACCCGTCCTTATCCACAACTAGGCTCGTCGAGTTTGGTAACGACTCGACGAGTTCATCCTTTATATAAACATCGAATGAACCTTCATCCGACTCGCCGAGTTGTATGAACAACTCGTTGAGTTCACCTTCATCTAATGAACAAGTTCTGACCTTGACTCGTCGAGTTGTATGAACAACTCGTCGAGTTCATCTTCAACCATAAGGAGATTGCCTTGGACTCGCCGAGTCTGTTCTAGCACTCGTCGATTCCCATGAACTCCAGGTCTAAGGCTTAGTCCAATACATTGGGTCACTCCTTCGGACCTTCTACAACCCTTCTAACACCCAACCGATTTCTTTGACCCTCAACAAATATGGGACTTTGTGCCTTGGACTCGTCGAGTCCCAAGAACGGATTCACCGAGTCGATAACGTCCACACCCTAAATCCTCAATTTCTGATGTACAACCTTTGACCAAAAGGTAGATCCAAGCCCGTAAGCTCGATCTAGCACATAAAGTTTCGAACTTTACGTGCATGCATGGGACTTTTGAGCCTAAAAGGCTCTAAAATGTCTCTTATGTTGCATGGGACCTTCCTTGGGTGCAAAAGAAACCCAAATCTGCCTTGTGACTCCGCCCAAGACTTAGATCTGAAGTCTTGACCCCCAACGATGTTTACAATCATGGTTGGCTACCTCATATGGCTTAAAAAGCCCTAAATCCTCCCCAAAAAGGGATCTAACAAACAAGCAAGCAAGGTACAAACTTTATACCTTTCAAAGACTGCAAATGATGAACCAAACTCGAATCCTTCAGTCTCCTCTTGATCCTTCTATGCTCTTCCTTCTTCCTTGAGGTCAAAACCCACAAAAATCACTCAAAAGCCTTAGATCTTGCACCAAAACACTTAGGGTTTGCTATGGAGGGTTTCTGGGGGCAATAGGGACAAGTGGTGGCTGAAAGAGATGATTAAATAGGGTGCAAAACCTCAGATTAGGGTTTTTGTCCAGTCAGAGCCTAGTCGTCGAGTCCGGGACCCGACTCGATGAGTCCATCACTTAAATCCCGCGTCCCGTCCCGCTTCTACTCGGCGAGTCGGTCCATCTACTCGCCGAGTCCCAGACCAAAATTGAAAAAAAAAACGAAAATACATACCAAGAACCAGGTGCTACAAATCTCCCCCACTTATTTTAGACTTCGTCCTTGAATTCTGCTGTTCGTTCCTGGAACAGCTTTGGGTAATGCTCCATCATCTCATGCACCGGCTCCTAAGTCCACTCCGAGCCCTTCCGATGCTGCCATTGCACCTTCACGAGCTCCAACCTCTTGTTCCTCAGATCCTTTGACTTCCGGTCGAGGATTTCCACAGGTCGCTCATTGTAATTTAGGCTGTCATCGACTTGAATATACTCTAAGGTACCACTGTTGAGTAGTCCACCAGGCATTTCTACAGCTGGGAGACGTGGAAAGTGTTGTGGATTTGGCTGAGTTCGGCTGGCAGATCCAACCTGTACGCCACCTTGCCCACCCGGGCTAAGAACCTCAACGGTCCAATGTACCTGGGGCCCAACTCTCCCCGTTTCCTGAATCGGATGATGCCCTTCCATGGCAACACCTTCAAGAGAACCATATCCCCGAACTGGAACTCCAGGTCTGATCGGTGTTTATCAGCATAACTTTTCTGCCGACTCTGAGCAGTCTGAAGCCTACTCTGGACCTGCTGAATCCTCTCTATCGTCTTGAGCACCACTTCGGTGCTCCCCATTACCCTCTGTCCAACCTCGCCCCAACATATCGGGGTCCTGCACCTCCTCCCATACAGCATCTCAAAGGGAGGGCGGTCAATGCTCGCATGATAACTATTGTTATAGGAGAACTCTGCCAATGGAAGGTAGGTATCTCAACTACCTCCAAAGTGTAACATGCATGCTTGCAGCATATCCTCCAGAGTCCGGATGGTCCGCTCGCTCTGGCCGTCCGTCTGCGGGTGAAAGGTGGTGCTAAAATGCAGACGAGTACCTAGCTCGTCATGAAACTTCTTCCAAAACCTAGAAGTGAACCGCACATCCCTGTCTGAAATCACCAAAACGGGCACCCCGTGCCCTGCCACTACCTCCCTGATATAGATATCGATCAACCTTTCAGCCGAAATTCTTTCCTGAATAGAGATAAAATGGGCGCTCTTGGTCAATTGATCGACGATGAACCAAATCGAATCCACTCCCCGCGCGGTCCTGGGAAGCTTTGTGATAAAATCCATCGTAATGTATTCCCATTTCCACAACAGGATATCCAACGGCTGCATCTTGCCGTGTGGCCTCTGGTGCTCGGCCTTGACCTTCCTGCAGGTTAAGCATCACTCCACGTACCATGCTACATCCCGCTTCATGCAGGGCAACCAATAGTCGAGACGAAGATCCCTATACATCTTCGTCGCCCCGTGATGAATGGAGAATCGAGATTTATGTGCCTCCACCATCAGAACCTGACGCACACCCCTGTGGTACGGCACCCACACCCTACGGTGTAGTGTTAGTAACCCTTAGTTGTCATAGTCGAATGAGGAAACATGTCCCACAATCCGCTCGCTCTTCCGATGTTCCTCCTTCATGGCCTCCTGCTGGGCCTCTTGAATCTACTCCAATAGCGGAGTCACCACTGTCATCCTCAGACAGATATCCCTGATCGGCGCTGCCTTGCGGCTAAAAGCGTCGGCCATCACATTGGCCTTCCCCGGGTGGTAGAGGATCTCGCAGTTATAATCCTTTACCACATCGAGCCACCGACGCTGCCTCATATTCAGATTTGGTTGGTCCATGAGATACCTCAAGCTCTTGTGGTCCGTGTAAATGGTACAGCGAACCCCATAGAGGTAATGATGCCAAATCTTGAGGGCGAACACAACAGCCCCCAACTCCAAATCATGCGTCAGGTAGTTCGCCTCGTGAGGCTTCAGCTGCCTCGAAGCGTAAGCAATAACATGTCCTCTTTGCATCAATACTGCGCCCAAACCTGTGATGGACACATCGCAGTATACAACAAAATCCCCCATGCCCTCCATAGGGCTAAGATTGGTGGCTTTCATAATATCTGTCTCAATGTTTCGAACGCAGCCTGCTGCTCAGGCCCCCAAGGGAAGACCACGACCTTCCTCGTTAGCCTGGTCAGGGGTACGACTATCTTGAATAAATACTGGATGAATCTCCGATAGTAGCTGGCTAATCCTAGGAAACTATGAATCTCAAATGGAGACCTTGGAACCTCCCATCTCATCACGGCCTCTACTTTTGCCGGGTCCACCGATATCCCGCTCTGGTTGACAAGATGCCCTAGAAATTGCACCTTGCACAACCAGGACTGAAACTTGGAGAACTTAGCATACAAGTTCTCCCTTCTCAAAGTCTCCAAAACCTCTCGCAGATGCTCCTCGTGCTCCTCATACATCTTGGAGTAAACCAAGATATCATCAATAAACACTATCACAGACCGGTCTAACATCGGTCTACACCTGCGGTTCATGAGGTCCATGAACGCGGCAGGAGCATTGGTGAGCCCGAAGGGCATCGCCATGAACTCGTAATGACCATAAAGTGTCCAAAAAGCAGTCTTCTATACATCCTCCTCTCTGACCCTCATCTAATGATACCCTGAACGCAAGTCAATCTGGGAGAACCAAGATGCTCCCCATAGCTTGTTTTCTTGATACTTGATGCAAATTATTGTAAAAACTCAAGTTTTCTGCATTCTGCAGCATGAACTCGCCGAGTCCATGGGGGGACTCGAAGAGTCCATGTGATAATTCATCCTACTCGTCAAGTAGGTTTGTGCAATCGATGAGTAGGAGCGCCAGACTGCAGATTTTCGAGTTTTGTTGCTGGAAATGGACTAGAAACATTACCGTAAACTGTTTGGTCTTATAAAACTTGTTTTAGATGGTGTAATGGTTTTGCTAATCCATTTTCAATGGCTATTACAAAAATTTCAAGTTTTGTATGGTTTATTTATGATTCTTGAAATTGTTGATATGAGAGTTCATGAACTTATGAGTTTAAAAGATCATAGGAATCATTTGCAACTTGCTTGGTAGTTTAATTCTTGATCTTGATGTCTTTTAATGGAATCCATAATTTGTCCTCAAGTTATCGATTACCAAAAGTCACTCTTTTAAAGTCCATTAAAGAAACACATATGTTACATAAAATGAAAAGTCTCTCATTTTAATAAACCCTTAACTCGTAAGTTATGAAAGATGAAATGTTTTGAAAGTTACAAAACTTGCCCTCAAGTTTTGGAACATGTAAAGTCTCACACACTTTGGTAAAACTTTAGTTCCAACCCCTAGAATTTTAAAAGTTAAAATTCAACCCTTATACTTTACAATATTATAAGTTTAATAATAATTATAAATGTAAAAGAACAAGTCGTTTTACTGTTAGTAGGACTCATTCACGAAGTCGGTCTATAAGGGGGGTATAAGGTTGTTTCCTATAAAATGTCAGCTTAATGGGTGTCCACTCTCACCCACCGCTTCCTTGACTGGTGGAGGGTCGTTAGCCGAACGGTTAGCACAATGACTTTAATCCTCATTAAAAGTATGATGATTATAAAGTAACTAAATGTTTTTATAAATTCCCAATCTTAGTTACTTTAGGGAAATATGAATAAGGTGCTAACCCATGAAATCAAACTTTTCACTTTGATTAAGTCGTTAGTGGAGCGTGTGTGGTTAAACGGCACACTAACCTGGACTTAACAAGGTAGGAAAAGGGTGGATTAAGGTTTATCATACTTCGGTGGAGCGCATGTGATTAACCGGCACATTGGTTGAGTGATAAACATTAAGAGTACGAAGTAATTTGCATGGTTAATTCACACCTTGTTTTGTGATCGTCGGCATCCCAATCACAAAACCTGAATGGCACACTCGAGATTGAAACATGCCATTGAAAAGTTCAATGAATCTCAAGGAATCTAGGAGTTTCAAAACCAATTAAAACCCAATAATTTATTTCGTTTTTCATGGTGGAAATTGGTGAATCGTCATTCACCTACCTTCAACTATTTTATAGCTTGGATTACGGCATCCCTCTTCTAAGTTATAAAATATTGTGTTGAGTCCTAGCCTTAATATTACATTTGGGTGTCTTATTAAGGACTATCTTTATATCTAATCTAAACTTGTCTTTCTTCTTTTCAAATGTCTTCCAACAATGCTGCTTCTGGTTCAAACCCTACCGGCTCCTTCTCTCTCATGAACCTTTGTGGGAGAGTTATCTTCGATGTACAATTTTATGGATTGGATCAGGAACATCAGGATGGTCACTCGGTATGAGGACAAGGAATATGTCCTCGGCAAGGAGCTTACGGAACTTGAGTCGTCTGCTACTCCTGAGGAGATCGTTGAATACCAGGCACATGAGAGAGATGCTACCAAAGTGGCATGTATCATGTTGGCCACAATGACAGCCGGGCTCCAAAAGTCCTATGAGGACTATTACCCTTTTGAGATGCACCAGGACTTGATGGACCGTTACCATCAGAGTGCTCGTCAAGAGCGGTATGAAATCATCTCCTCCATGATAATAACCTGGATGAAGGATGGTGAACCCATCACAGGCCACATGTAGAAAATGCAAAGGTATGTGGACAGTTTGTTGAAACTGAAAGTGAACTTCCCCGAGGAGTTGGCAATTTACATCATTTTGAACTCCTTACCTTTGTGTTATGATCAATTCTGAATTACATACCACATGAACAAGGAGGAAGTTACACTCAGCAAACTTCAAGGACTTTTGAAGACCGTGGAAAGTGGTCTTAAAAGTAAATCGGTTGTTACTACTCCTACTCCTATTGCGGCCCCAGTCTTGGCAATTCGGCAAGGTAAAGGGAAGAAGAGGAAGAGACCTTCAAAGGGTACCAAGGGAAAGTCCCTTGATGGCTCCTCTTCAAGTGGAACCAAGAAAGGTTTCATCACTCCTTCTGCTAACCCTAAAGACGATGAATGCTTCTATTGCCATGAAAAGTCGCATTGGAAGCAAAACTGCCCAAAGTACCTGCAATATGTTAAGGATGGGAAAGTAAAATCCAACCATGCAGGTATTTACACTATCTTCTCTAATAACTTACCCCATTCTAATTCTTGGGTCCTTGATATAGGTTGTGGTATTCACATATGTTCTAATTAGCAGGGACTAAGAAGATGTGAGAATGTGGAGCATGGGAAGATAAACTTGATCATGGGGAATAGGAAAGCTTCACCTGTCACCAAGATTGGAGTTTATTCTTTGTTGCTAAGTAGTCGGTTAGTGTTAGATTTGAATAAGTGTTGTTACTCGTCTGAAATGGCGAGAAATATTGTTTCCTTTCATGGTTTGTACAAACAAGGTTTTACCTTTTCATTTGATAATGAATGCGGTGGTATTAATGCTTTCTTTGATAATACTCTTTATTTTAATGCATTACCTTGTGATGGTTAACATGAAACTGTGTTGGTTGTTGAGAACCTAGGAAATAATGTATTGTGTATCGATTCATCCACTAGCATGGATAAAGCTTCATTATGGCATTGTTGTCTTGGACATGGAAGCAAGAAACGCATATGCCAACTCCAAAAGGATGGAGTCTTGGAGTCATTTGACCTAAAGTCAGATGACAGTTGTGAATCTTTTTTGGTTTGGAAAATGACAAAGTCACCCTTCACTGGTTCTTGTGCTAGGGGTGAGGGTTTGTTTGATCTCATACATACCCTTTAGAACCGCCACAAGAGATGCTAACCGCTTCCATGTGACTTTTACAGATGATTTTTGTAGATATGGATATGTCTACTTAATCAAGCATAAGTCAGAAACCTTTGGAAAGTTCATGGAGTTTAAACAGGAAGTAGAGAATCAGTTGGCAGGAACATTAAGATGCTTCGATCCGATCGAGGTGGTGAATATCTTAGTACATAGTTCCTTGACTATCTTAAGGAATGTGGGATTGTCTCACAATTGACACCTCCCAGGACACCACAGCTTAATGGTGTAGCTTAGAGGTGCAATCGAACCTTATTGGATATGGTTTGTTCCATGATGAGTCAAGCTTTGCTACCAATCTCATTTTGGGGTATGCCTTAAGAGACTGCCGCCCATATGCTTAATCTAGTCCCTACCAAAAAGGTTGACAAAACACCTCATGAGATGTGGACTAGGAAAGTTCCCAATCTGGGCCACATCAAGATTTAGGATTTCGAGGCTTTTGAGAGGCACGAGACTCATGATAAGCTCGAACCTCGAAGTGAGAGGTGTATTTTCATCGGCTACGCACAGAGATCCTTTGGTTACATCTTCTACAGTGATAATGTGGTCTCTGTAGCAAGGAGAGAATGTTTTTGCGAGATAGAGAGTTCATGAGACAAGGAAATAGTGGGAGGCAAATTGACTTTGAAGAAATTCAAGAGTCTAGTGTTGAAGGAACCTCAAACCCTAGCAATCAACATGAGGAGGAAACTGTTGTTGATCCGACAGAAGACTCAGTACCTATGAGGCGTTCCATGAGAGTTAGGAATGCACCTGAGCATTACTATTGTTTCCATATTACTATAGAAGGTGATACACTTCTCAGTGATAACACACTGATAAGCCTGGATGAGCCTAACAACTACACGGAAGCCATGGCAAACCCTGAGGCTGCTAAATGGAAAGAGGCTATGGACACCGAGATACAATCCATGTATGACAATCAAGTTTGGAACTTGGTTGACAATCTCCCAGGTCGTAAGACATTCGGGTGCAAATGGATCTTCAAGAAGAAGACCGACATGGATGGTAATGTACACACTTATAAGGCGGGACTGGTTGCAAAAGGCTTTTCTCAAACTCCGAGAGTTGATTAGGATGAGACCTTTTCACAAGTAGCGAAGATTAAGTCTATTAGGGTTACATTAGCCATTGCTGCATTTCGTGACTATGAAATATGGAAAATGGATGTCAAAACCGCTTTTCTTAATGGGAAGTTGGATGAGGATGTTTACATGAGTCAGCCAGAGGGTTTTGTCAGTGCAGAGTACCCTAATAGAGTGTGTAAGCTTGAGAAATCCAACTATGGATTGAAACAAGCACCTCGTAGATGGAATCTTTGTTTCGATGTGAAAGTCAAAGAGTTTGGCTTTCAAGGAGCGAAGATGAATCTTGTGTATATGTCAAGGCTAGTGGGAGTATAGTTAGCTTGTAAGTATTGTATGTTGATGCCATACTACTCATAGGAAATGACATCCTAACTCTGCAGGAAGTGAAGTCCTGGCTTGGGAAGTGTTTCGCTATGAAGGACCTTGGAGAAGCTGCCAATATGCTAGGGATAAGAATCTTGAGAGACAGGAGTAAGAGACTAATTGGACTTTGTCAGAGCACATATGTGAATAAAGTGTTGAAAACGTTCAACATGCAGAACTCCAAGAAAGGCGAGTTACCAATCCAGAGTAAAGCTAGACTGAGTAAGACTTAGAGCCCGAGTATAGAGGCTGAGATGGCAGTGATGAGTCGAGTTTCGTATGCTTCCACTATAGGCTCAATCATGTATGTTATGACTTGTACTCGTCCTGATGTGACCTTTGCATTGATCATGATCAGCAGATATCAGGGGAATCATGGCAAGGATCACTGGACTGCGGTAAAGAACATTCGCAAGTACCTGTGGAGGACTAAGGACTGGGTCCTTACCCTCGGTGGGAGTGATGACTTGAGAGTAGTAGAGTATAGTGATGCTAGCTTCCAGACTGATAGGGATAATTTCCGCTCTTAGTCAGGCTGGGTCTTTACCTTAAACGGAGGAGCAATTACTTGGAAAAGTTCAAAGTAGGAGATAGTGGCTGATTCAACTTGCGAATCAGAGTATATATCAGCAAGTGAGGCAGCAAAGCAAGCGATATGGATGAAGAACTTCATCGAATACCTTGGAGTTGTACCAGCTATAAAGGAGCCCATGGAGATTTTCTATGACAACAATAGTGCAGTTACCTTAGCCAAAGAACCGAGAGATCATGGAAGTGTTGGGTTTTTAGCATTCTAACACTCCTAAGGTGTACATGCAACCCTAGAAACCTTGGATCTATGTTTGACTAAGATACATGCAAATTTGATTTTCCAAGGTTCTTTAACTATCTAACATAGCATGGGGAACTTTTAAACATAAATGCTAGAAGAACATACTTTTTGTAGTTTGGATTCCTTGACAACCTTGTGAGCCTAGCACCTCAAGTGTGATGCCTCAAATGTCTCACACAACACTACAGCTCTTGGAACAGACTTGAGACAAGTTCACTTACACCTCAAAATCGGCTAGCCCTCTATCTTGTACAAGTAGTAGTGCCGATTTTGCTTGCACGGGGTTCTTTATATTGTTGTGGCACTATATAAACCCTAATTGTCATGGCTTTTCATATTCCATGATGCATGGGTTTGTAACCTCCATGGATTATCCATGGAGCACCTTATGGGTTTTAGCCCAATCCATACAAACCATGGATCATTAGCCCACTATATAAGAATAGATTATTTACACAATCAACCCCATATATTTAATTAGTCTCTTTTTGACCACTTAATTAATTTCCAAATTAATTCTTTGATCAATACTAATTAAATAATATTATTAATATATTAGAACTTATAATATATTAATAATCCTTAGGTATCCTTTCTCTCATTTAGTCTATCCAAGTGTTGCAATGCCATGCAACCCAAATGGACCATGCTAATCGGGTCAAGTACATCCCATAAATAGTTATGAACTCAAACACCTAATCCAACAGTCTCCCACTTGGATAAGTCTAATAACTATATCTACAAGAATAACTTCAGGAACCGATAAGCAATCATAGCTCTTTCAAGGTATCGTGGAACTGAGATGATGATGATTCGCCATTTAAGATAAGTGATCATATAATCCTTTGTTCTAGATATCAGCCGGACAAATACATGGAACAAAGTCTTACTTATTGTCCAATAGTTTTTTTTCCCGATTTCCGATTTGTTTGCTATAGAACTTAATTGAAAATATCAAATTAGTTCTGACCGGGCCCAGTACATGGGTCAACACAAAATCATAGAGGGGCCCAAATATCGCTTCTAATCCATGAAGAAATAGATAAACTTCGACTCATATGCTTGTTATACTACTTGTTGAATCATACAAAAGGCACGTTTTATAACATCGAGTTACCAATGCGTTTTCATACAATCATTGTATAACCAACTCATAGGCAACAAGTCACATCCCTAGGTTTGAAGACTTATATGATATTACCGTCTCACGATCACTCGAGATAAATTCCATGAAGTGATACTAGTGAGTGTGGGTTGAATCCAATACTCAAAACTTAAGAGCACTCATTAATGTTGCAGCAACTCGTGCTATGTCCCAAACCATGGACATCTGCAATCCAGCTTCATGACAGTCTTGATTCATATCTACTTCGAACATATGACCAACTGTGGATGGTTTCAATAACTTAGTCTATTGGGAAGAATGACCTAGTTATTCTGGAAGTTAAAACACGCAAAGTGAAACACAAGAATAATCGAATCAAATATGGTCTCAGAACTTATGAATATAAATCAAACATGTTTTATTTATCACCATATTGATTACACATTATTCATTGCATACTCTTTCAAACTATCAAATTTATACTTGAATTAAAACAATAGTTGTCCCATGCTCTAAGCATGTACACTATGGTTTTTTTCTCAACACTAGTCGTGCCATACACCAAGTCTACACACTATGTTTTTCCAAACATTAGTTATACCATACGCCAAGTATGCACACTAAGTATGTCTATGATCTTTACTCTGTGAGATAGATCGATTGAACATCATTCCAATGATACTTATTTCACAATCCCAAATCCTTACCGCAAATGCAAGAACTCCAAATTCCTGCCATTTACCTAAATCTGTTAGATTCTAAACTTATATGCATTGGTCCTCTTGTAATGATTATGCACAGAGTCACAAAGACTTGTCAACAGACATTACAGAGTATTTCAACGGAGATCAACTCCATGGAAATGAAGTCTCATATACAAAGTTCATTGCTTTGAACATTCTTCTTGCATTAAGTTTCCTAATCCTACAAAGATTTAGTGAACAACTTCCACCTATGGGAACATTTCCATATTCCCCTTTTGACTATTACTCCCGAACAAGAGTTTCCTCTTTTTAGAATATGTGGGTATGGTCTTTCAAAAATTAATACTATACTTCCAACTGTCCTTGAGCAACCAATATTTGGTAAACCATAGATTGTCCTTGACAATTGCTTAATCAAATTAGTCATATCTAGTTCTAGTACTTTTTCCCTCTTAATGCTCTGGGCATTTGGAAAAATTTAGAACATATGAATATTATAGCACATGTAATCGATCCTATATCCGAAGCATATGGGACACGATTCATAAAGACATGATACTAGACCAATCTTTTGCTATAGTATTTTCTATTTCTATTTGCCAAGTCTCATAATTCAGATTATGAAAAGGGATGCCGTAATCATAATCGAATTTTAGAACCAAAATAATGGACCCATATATAGAATTTCCTTATGTTGAGCCATTCCAACATAAAATTCATATATATATATATATATATATATATATATATATATATATATATATATATATATATATATATATATATCGTTGACTAAAGATGATTAAAACCTCAATCTACGCTTTTAGAATTGAAGTGAAGTATAATTTACTCTCCCTTAATTATGGCAAAACAACTTTTCCTAATTGAAACCTTTTGTTTTCTATAATTAACATTGCTAACTTGCAACACTTATTATAATTATCATGCTCCCAATTTCAAGATGATTATTAGCATAACACGTATGCTCCCACTAGCTTTGACATGTACTAAAAAATTAGTTGGACTTCTAGAAATCAATAGTTTATTGACCTTCTTACCGAAGTTCATATTTCTGATAGGAGATGCTTTGATAAAACTTTATCAAACTCATACACCTCTCCTTAGATATCACACATATGTATCTAAACAATTTCAGAATTATGAAAAGGGATGTCGTAATCATAGTCTCAATTGTTTAGACCTTTTTTCATTTCTCACAAGTCCATGTTAGTGTGCCGGTTAACCACACACGCTCCACTAACGACTTTGAGAATGCAAATATCACAATTGCTATCTACTTAAAATCTACTTAGTGAAAGCGTAACCTCACCATCATTTTCATAAATCGGAGAGAAACCTTATGAAACTTTAGATTTTATGGTGTATGTGCTCCTATCCATGTGAATTTGTCAAAACCATAATTACAAGACAAGGTTAGTGACAAATCCAACCTCTTATGGATTGAACTTGTGTAGTCTTAACTTCTTGCCACCTGGCAGCACAACGGCCTGCCATTGCTTCCAAGTTGTTATGCAACCAATTGAGAACTCTCAGAACTCATATGCAAAGCCAACTTTAACTGGAATGGGAACAGAAATGTAACAACAGAAATTTTAAAACGAATTTTTTTTCATTTTTCTAAAAATGTATTTTCATCCAAAACAAGGCATAAATATCCAATGTATCATGTCATAATAAAATCATATAAATCCCAAGATCATAAATCATCCATCAGTGTGTACAGATCACGCCGGCGTCTTCCCACGGTCCTCGCTAGTACCTGAAACACATTCGCAACAACTGTAAGCATAAATGCTTAGTGAGTTCCCCAAAATACAACTTACGCATATACGCCTTTCCAGGCCCTGACCTTCCGGTCCATGTGTCTCAGGGGACTTCCGTCCCTGCTGGGTAAACCTTCCGGTCCTACCCACGCCAACCTCACAGTCCACATTACAACGCCTTCCGGCACATAACATAATGCCTTCCGGACCATATCAAGCATATCATACATAGCACACATAAAAATTAATTTATCACATATAGCACATATGTCTCATACCATATCCGACCTTCCGGTCCCACAGTCAAAACCCTTCCGGGTATAGTATAGTGAGAAGACTCACCTCGTGAATATCGATAGCTAGCAAATCCTGGAATCACACATGCTCGATCCTCCGAGCTACAATCTCCCTATATCATCATGCGTCTCTTATTAACATTTTTACCACTAAGGTTGACTACCCTTTTTAAGTCAACACTAGTCAACTCTTGGTCAACGGTCAACGGTCAACGGTCAACTTTGACCGGACTCGGCGAGTACACTAGGGCGACTCGGCGAGTCTAGACGTTTTCACCAATCTCTCTAGGATTCCCTTTTGACACGTCGAGTACTCCCCCTGACTCGACGAGTTCCACCTGGAAGAATCGCGGGGCCACCCTGACTCAACTCGCCGAGTCTCAAGAACAACTCGGCGAGTCCCAGCTCAACTCAGACCACCTGTCAACCCTCTCCGACTCGCCCTGACTCACTGAGTCAACCTATTACTCGACTGGACCACTCACTGGGCGATCTGAAGGCAATCTTCAAGCTACTCGCCGAGTCTGATCATCGGACTCGGCGAGTCCATGCCATGCAATCACTCAAACTTGCTTCTAAGGTCAGATCTGTTCCAACAATTCATAGATCTGGCCTTCCTAGACTGATTCAACACGTAAAGTCCTTATCTTGGTGTTCATGACACACCCCATGGCTCATAAATGGCATTTTGACCTAAGGCATAAGGATTCCAATCCAAAACCTCCATTGATTCACAAAAAGCTTGGGCAAAGGGACACTCTGGACCTCCAAGGGTCCAGATCTAGTCTAAATCACTTAAGGGACCAAGGGGCACTCGATCTAGCCACAAAAGGGCTCAACAAGCCCTAAATCAAATGAAAACATCAACATAGCAGAGGATAGCTCGAAGATATTACCTCAAATGCGATGCTCTGGACCCCAATCTCTCAGGAAGTGGCTCCTCTTGCCTTTCCTTAGCTGATCCTCCCTTTTCCTTGCAAGATGACACCTCCAAGATCAATAATGACCTCCTACTATGCTCCAAACGCTCACACTCGATTAGGGTTTCACTCAAGGGACTGGTGAGCACAAATGACAGCCATAAGGTCCTTTAAATAGTTTCCAAACCTGAGAAATTTGGGTTTCATTAAACAGCGCGGACTCGCCGAGTCCAGGCGCGAACCCGCGTGCAGAACCGCGGTCCTGCTTGGCGAGTCTGAGCTCCAACTCGCCGAGTCCCCTCTCAAAACACCAAAAACAAAAACATAAAAGATACCTGGAAATCCGGGCTGTTGCAACTCTCCCCCACTAGAACTAGACTTCGCCCTCGAAGTCTCGCTCTGAAAATAGCTCCGGATGCTGCTCACGCATCTCACGCTCCGGCTCCCAGGTCATCTCCGATCCCTTCCGATGTTGCCACTAAACCAACACCAGAGGTACCTCCTTGTTCCTCAGAACCTTGATCTTCCGATCTCTAATGGCCACTGGTCTCTCGGCATAATTCAGGCTCGCATCCACCTGAATATCCTCTAATGGAACCACTGCCGACTCATCGGCTATACACTTCCTCAACTGCGACACATGAAAAGTGTCGTGAATCTGCCCCTACTCTGCTAGCAACTCTAAACGATAGGCTACCCGGCCTACCCTCGCAGTCACACGAAATGGTCCAATATACCGGGGCCCCAACTTGCCCCTCTTCCTGAATTGGATCACTCCTTTCCAAGGAGAGACCTTCAGGAGAACGAGATCGCCGACCTGAAACTCAAGCTCGGATCGACGTCGGTCCGCATAACTCTTCTGTCGGCTTTGGGTGGTCAACAGCCTCTGTCTGACCTGCTGAATCTTCTCTATCGTCTGAAGCACGATCTCTGTACTGCCCATCACCCTCTGCCCAACCTCTCCCCAACAAATGGGGGTCCGACACCTCCTCCCGTACAACAGCTCAAAGGGCGGCATACTAATGCTCGAATGATGGCTGTTGTTGTAGGGAAACTCTGCCAAGGGTAAATACGCATCCCAGCTACCCCCAAAATCCAACACACATGCTCGGAGCATGTCCTCAAGCATCTGAATCGTCCGCTCACTCTGACCGTCTGTCTGGGGATGATATGCGGTACTAAAATGCAGTCTAGTACCCAACTCCTCATGAAATTTCTTCCAGAATCTAGAAGTGAAACGCACATCACGGTCCGAAACAATCGAGATCGGCACCCCATGCCGAGATACCACTTCCCTCACATACACCTCTGCCAACTTTTCCGCTCAAGAACTCTCACTGATGGCAAGGAAGTGAGCGCTCTTCGTCAACCTATCCACAATCACCCAAATTGCATCAACTCCTCTGGCAGTCCTCGACAATTTGGTGATAAAATCCATGGTGATTTGTTCCCACTTCCACTCGGGAACCTCCAATGGCTGCAACTTGCAATGCAGTCTCTGGTGCTCGGCCTTAACCCTACGGCAGGTCAAGCACCTCTCAACAAACCATGCGACGTGCCTCTTCATACAGGGCCACCAATACTCTTTCCTCAAATCCAAATACATCTTCGTAGCCCCCGGATGGATCGAAAATTTCGACCGATGAGCCTCTTCCATCAAAGGAATACGCGTACCGCCCACAAACGGTACCCAAATCCGACCCTGAAAAGTCATAAGCCCTCGCCCATCTGTAACGAACTCCGAAACTAACCCAACGACTCGCTCCTTCTTCTGCATCTCCGATTGCACAGCCTCGGCCTGTGCCCCATGAATGGCATCCAATACCGGAGCTATCACGGTCAATCTCAAACATATATCCCGCAGTGGAGTGCTCTCCGCCCTGCGGCTCAACGCATCGGCTACCACATTAGCCTTGCCTGGGTGGTACAGGATCTCACAATCATAATCCTTGACCACATCCAACAACCTCCTCTGCCGCATATTTAGGTTGGGTTGATCCATCAAGTACCTCAAACTCTTATGGTCCGTGTATATCGTACACCGAACCCCATACAAGTAGTGACGCCAAATCTTGAGGGCGAACACTACTGCCCCCAACTCTAGATCATGAGTGGGATATTTCGTCTCATGAGGCTTCAGCTGCCTCGATGCATATGCTATCACATGCCCCCTCTGCATCAGTACCGCTCCCAGCCCCAAAATCGATGCATCACAATATACTACAAAATCCTCCATCCCTTCTGGGAGAGCTAATATCGGGGCTTCGCACAACCTTTGGCGAAGTATCTCAAAGGAGGTCTGCTGCTCGGGACCCCATGAAAAAGCAACACCCTTCCGGGTCAATCTGGCGAGTGGCACTGCGATCTTGGAGAAATCCTTGATAAATCTCCGATAATACCCTGCCAACCCAAGGAAACTCCTGATCTCAAAGGGTGACTTCGGCACTTCCCAATTCATCACCGCCTCAACCTTGGCCGGATCAACCAGTATCCCTTCCTGGTTAACAAGATGTCTTAAGAACTGGACCTCCCGTAACCAGAAATCACACTTGGAGAACTTTGCATAAAGTTTCTCCGATCTCAGGACCTCAAGGACCTCCCTCAAATGCTCCTCATGCTGCTCTCTAGATCTCGAATATACCAGAATATCATCGATAAATACAATCACCGATCGATCCAACATCGGCCTACATACTCTGTTCATGAGATCCATGAACACCGTCGGGGCATTGGTGAGCCCAAAAGGCATCACCACAAACTCATAATGTCCATAACGCGTCCTGAACGCTGTCTTCTGGACGTCCTCATCCCGCACTCTCACCTGATGATATCCAGACCTCAAATCGATCTTGGAGAACCAAGATGCTCCCTGCAACTGATTGAACAAATCGTCGATCCTCGGTAATGGGTAACGGTTCTTGACCGTCAGCTTGTTCAACTCCCGGTAATCAATGCACATCCGGTGTGAACCATCCTTCTTCCTGACGAACAAAATAGGTGCTCCCCACGGCGAGCTGCTCGACCTAATAAATCCCTTCCCCAACTGCTCCTGAAGCTGCAAGGATAACTCTTGCATCTCTGGAGGTGCAACACGATAAGGCACCTTAGCGATAGGCGCGGCCCCCGGGACCAAGTCGATACTGAACTCCACTTGCCTCACAGGAGGCACACCCGACAACTCGTCGGGAAAGACATCAGGAAACTCACGCACCACCGGAACCTCCTCAACTGAACTCGGACTCCTGGAAGTCACTCGCGTATCCATCACATACGCCACAAAACCCTTACAGCCCTGCTGTAGACACTGCCTCTCCCTAGCGGCCGAACAAAAAGCTGATCCCGAACGTGTACCCTCGCCGTACACCGAAAGAACTCCCCCACTAGGGTCTCGTATAGTCACCAACTGACGCTCGCAGTCGATAACCGCGCCGAATCTGCTCAACCAATCCATGCCCACAATGACACAGACATCACCCATCGCAATAGGAACCAGATCGATCGGAAACTCAACCCCGAAAATCTCTAACACACATCTATGGAGAACCTCCGTGGCACAAATCACTCTCTCGTCAGCTATAGAAACTCTCAGAGGCCGACTCAACGGCTCACGGCTAACACTGATATGCTGACTAAAGGCCAAAGATACAAAAGACCGACTCTCAGCCGAGTCAAATAACACTAAAGCAGGTACAGAGTTCACTAGGAAAGTACCTACAGATATCATAACATAAGCATAGTATCTCAACATCAAAATAAATACATGAAATAAAGCATACCTGCCACAACATCAGGCGCAGCGCGGACCTCCTCCGCAGTCAACTGGAAAGCTCTCCCACGAGCCCTCGGGGCGTCGGCCTTCACTGGTCGAATCTCAGTAGCCCTGGCAGCAGGTGCAGATCCCTGATGAAGCTGAGGGCACTCGGCCTTCCGATGGCCGGTCTGGTTGCAATGAAAGCAAACCATAAACCCCTTGGGGCAATCCCTAGCGATGTGCCCCTCCTTGCCACACTTGTAGCAAGCACCTGATCGACATGTCCCCTCGTGACCCTTGCCGCACTTTCCGCAAGTGCGACCCTTCAGACCTCCCGTCCTCGAATCGGTGGACTTAGTCCGCTTGGCTGCTGGCTGAGACTGAGCCGGCCGCCGATCCACCCGTTGAGACTCGGCCTCCTCCCTGGCCTGGGTCTCCAACTCGATCTCGCGCTTCCTGGCATTCGCCTGAAGCTTAGCAAAGGTACGATATGTTGAGTTCGACACGAACTCCCAGATATCCCTCCTCAACACACCCAAATACCAGCTCATCCGAGCCTGCTCTGTGGACACCTGCTCGGGGCAGAACATCGCCCTCTCATGAAACTTCCGTGTGATCACCGTAACTGAATCAGTACCCTGCTTGAGGGTCAAGAACTCCTGAACCAACCGTTCCCTCTCCACCGGGGGAACGTACTCGTCTCTAAACATAGAGGTAAACCTCTCCCACGTCACAGCTGAAATCTCTGCCAAAGTGAAGTTCGTCGTCACGAACTTCCACCAATCCTTCGCTCCCAGACGGAGCTGGTTCAAGGCGAACCGTACTCTCAGATGCTCCGGACATGAACAAGTGTAGAAGCATCCCTCGATATCAGCAATCCATCTCATCGCAGCAATCGGATCCTGCGTCCCGTCAAACTCAGGTGGCTTCGTGTTGCTGAACTCCCAAAACAGCAACGAATCACCTCCCCGTGGTCTGGCAGTGGCCACAGCTGCGGTAGCTGCAGCGGCTGCAGCCTCAGTCAACGTGGCGTACCGCTCATCAAAGGTCTCCATCAAAGTGGTCTTAATAGACCCAAACATCTCCGGAATCTTAGCCCGGATCGCTGCGGCCACCTCCTCATGAATCATCTGACGAATCTCCTTGTCACTCACATTGCTCGTACTCGGTCTGTGGCGTGATCCAACCATGATGCCTCTGAAATACAACATAGAACTATCAGAGACTCTATTGAGCATAATCGCACTCGATAACGCAACCCTACTCAGTCTCCAATACCCAGGGATTCTTACTTGGGTCACCCACTGACCTGATGTCTTCGGTAGTACGGGCCCAATACTACCGACCACACCGCATCAGCATTCATCCCAAGTCCTCCTCCCCAAACCCCGGATCCTGAGTACTCTACTCTTGTTATGCACTAACCACCCGCTCGCTCACAAAGCATCTCATAGCAACAGACTTCCCTAGACTAAGGCATCACAAATCAGGCCACTCTAGTCCTATCATGAATACCTAGTCTTCTAGCATGCATAACAATTCATATCATATCATATCTCTTAACACATCATTGTAAGGGTATTTTGGGGATCTTTACCGTTCGGGCGCTGGCTGATCGTACACACTGCTTCATTTTCGTTTACCACAAAATCCTTTATAAAAGTTTTATGCCTTTGTTTTTAAAAGTTTTCCTCAAATCCTCGGTTTGAGTTCAGTTACGCCCGAAGGTGTACCCGAATCCCTCAAACCAAGGCTTCGATACCAAATTGTAACAACGGAAATTTTAAAACAATTTTTTTTTTCATTTCTAAAAATGTATTTTCATCCAAAACAAGGCATAAATATCCAACGTATCATGTCATAATACAATCATATAAATCCCAAGATCATAACTCATCTATCAGTGTGTACAGATCACGCCGGCGCCTTCCCACGGTCCTCGCTAGTACCTGAAACACATTCGCAACAACTGTAAGCATAAATGCTTAGTGAGTTCCCCAAAATACAACTTATGCACATACGCCTTTCCAGGCCCTGACCTTCCGGTCCATGTGTCTCAGGGGACTTCCGTCCCTGCTGGGTAAACCTTCCGGTCCTACCCACGCCAACTTTACGGTCCACATTACAACGCCTTCCGACACATAACATAATGCCTTCCGGCCCATATCAAGCATATCATACATAGCACACATAACAATTAAATTATCACATATAGCACATATGTCTCATACCATCTCCGACCTTCCGGTCCCACAGTCAAAACCCTTCCGGGTATAGTATAGTGAGAAGACTCACCTCGTGAATATCGATAGCTAGCAAATCCTGGAATCACACGTGCTTGATCCTCCGAGCTACAATCTCCCTATATCATCATACGTCTCTTATTAACATTTTTACCACTAAGGTTGACTACACTTTTTAAGTCAACACTAGTCAACTCTTGGTCAACGGTCAACGGTCAACGGTCAACTTTGACCAGACTCGGCGAGTACACTAGGGCGACTCGGCGAGTCTAGACGTTTTCACCAATCTCTCTAGGATTCCCTTTTGACACGTCAAGTACTCCCCCTGACTCGACGAGTTCCACCTGGAAGAATCACGGGGCCACCCCGACTCAACTCGCCGAGTCTCAAGAACAACTCGGCGAGTCCCAGCTCAACTCAGACCACCTGTCAACCCTCTCCAACTCGCCCTGACTCACTAAGTCAACCTATGACTCGACTGGACCACTCACTAGGCGATCTGAAGGCAATCTTCAAGCTACTCGCCGAGTCTGATCATCGGACTCGGCGAGTCCATGCCATGCAATCGCTCAAACTTGCTTCTAAGGTCAGATCTGTTCCAACAATTCATAGATATGGCCTTCCTAGACTGATTCAACACGTAAAGTCCTTATCTTGGTGTTCATGACACACCCCATGGCTCATAAATGGCATTTTTACCTAAGGCATAAGGATTCCGATCCAAAACCTCCATTGATTCACAAAAAGCTTGGGCAAAGGGACACTTTGGACCTCCAAGGGTCCAGATTTCGTCTAAATCGCTTAAGGGACCAAGGGGCACTCGATCTAGCCACAAAAGGGCTCAACAAGCCCTAAATCAAATGAAAACATCAACATAGTAGAGGATAGCTCGAAGATATTACCTCAAATGCGATGCTCTGGACCCCAAACTCTCAGGAAGTGGCTCCTCTTGCCTTTCCTTAGCTGATCCTCCCTTTTCCTTGCAAGATGACACCTCCAAGATCAATAATGGCCTCCTACTATGCTCCAAATGCTCACACTCGATTAGGGTTTCACTCAAGGGACTGGTGAGCACAAATGACGGCCATAAGGTCCTTTAAATAGGTCCCAAACCCGAGAAATTTGGGTTTCATTAAACAACGCGGACTCGCCGAGTCCAGGCGCGAACCCGCGTCCAGAACCGCGATCCTACTCGGCGAGTCTGAGCTCCAACTCGTCGAGTCCCCTCTCAAAACACCAAAAACAAAAACATAAAAGATACCTGGAAATCCGAGCTGTTACAAGAAATATGAGTATACCAACACGATTGGTTATAAACCTCAAGTCGTGTGCTAGTGATAAACTATAGGTTTTTCTTCTTGATTAGATCTAGAAGCTTTTTCAAGATCTTTAAGACTCCCTCTGTCCTCTTGACATATAAGACTCACTTGCAAAATATTCAAGAGATAGTGCGGATTCTTTATCAAGACAAACACTTCATATAATTGGCCTTAAGTTGGTCTTTGTTTTATCCGAAACATCACAACTTACCAATTTAAAATGTACAAGAGTAAGACATACTTTACTATTACATTTGACTAGTGTTAATAAACCTTTCTTTAAGATATGTCACTCAAATTACAATCTTAGAGTATGACTCTAAGAGTTGTTCTGGAACAAAGTATGACTCATCTTCTTGATTCAGCCATTTCAGCAATCCTTGATTCCTCTTCTTAGCCATAGAAATGCACTAAGATGTCCTTAGATAACCAAATTGTGATATGGTTTATTAATCATTAAGATGATCACAAAACATGATACTAAAGTACTCTCCCATATTTTTAGATTTGAGAAACTTATATCTTTCTACCTAATTTGATTCTTCTCATTCGTCCTGCAATACATTGAAACTTTTCCAAAGTTTCAGAATTATACTTAAACTGGTAAGTATAACCATATTTACTAAACTTTAGTAAATCATGACGAATAGTCTTATCGATCTTTTGTGGTGGACGTTGACCAATGCACAAGAATGTGTACTTGATCCCTTAGTCCTTCACTTGACTCACATATAAATGTGAACAAGGAATTAGTATTGATTTTCCAAATATGAAAATTCTCATTCATCATACTATACAACTTGTATGATTCCAAGTTTCTATCCACCTGAAAACTTGGGTGATGAGAATATTTCCTTATTTGGTAAATTTAGACACTACCACAAATGAAAGAATAGAATCCATATTTCCATTATTTCTAGAAATATACAAACATCAACTTTCCATAAGTGCCATTGCAAGGACATATAAACTAAAACAAAATTTTATTTATTTATCAAATGCGGAAAAACTTTCCTTACAATGCAACTTTAAATGGATACTATGCTATTACATATTTACTAGTAATAATCATTACTCTTAAGTAGTAGCTCAAGAATCTGATCTTCGAATCATGCGATTGAAATCCATCTTTGTGATCTGATTCAACATACTCTTTCTTTAAGTTTCCTTCCCTTTGCTTGATCCAGCCATACATTAAAAAACTGTATTCAGAATCTCCAAATGGGAACTTAATTGAGTTAGATACTAGACTTACCTGAAGCATAATCAAATTTTCTGACTAGACTTTCACTCAGATCTTTCAGGTAGTTAGGGCAGCTTTGCAACCAGTGCCCCTTCCTTTGGCAATAGAAACATATGAACCCTTTGAAATGATACACAGGACTATCTCAGACTTAGCCTTTCTCTTTACCATTTGGTCAACCGGGTTGACTACGGCCGATCCTTTTCCATTGGGAAGAGAAAGCTTTTCTGGATATCCAATGTTACCAATTGTCAATGTCCATTGAAGTCTGGGAAGTTGATCTTCTTAATCAAATTTGCTCTACCAGTGCTCCAAATCATTATTGATTCAGCACCACCAAGCAAATAGATAAGATCATTAAGGGTCATGTCATAGTCTTTTACATAGTAGTCCATAAAGAACTCACTATGTGACTTAGGAAGTGATTAGTCAACATTCAACTTCCTCAAGACTTTGACACCCAACTCTCACGTCTTGTCAATATGTGACTTCATCTCCAAGATGTGACCACACATTGACCTTGCTTGCCAATAGCGCTTGAGTGACCTTGAACTTGTGGGTTAAGGAGAATAATTGGAGGAGGTGGAGGGAGTGAAGAATGATTTTTGGGACATCATCTTCATTAGGAAAACTTGTTCCTAGACTTTTTTTCGGAAGATCATGGATGTCTGAACCAGACATCTTTTGGGAGATATTCAATATAGTTGATTTAAAGTCCTTAATATAACACCCAATATGAAATATTAAGTCTAGGACCCAACACAATATTTTATAACTTGGAAGAGGGATGCCGTAATCCAAGCTATAGAATATTTGAAGGTAGGCGAATGACGATTCACCAATTTTCACCATGAAAAACGAAATAAATTATTAAGTTTTAATTGGATTTGAAACTCCTAGATCTTTTGAGATTCATTGAACATTCCAATGACATGTTTTAATCTCGAGTGTGTCCTTCAGGTTTTGTGACTGGGATGTCAAGGATTACAAAACAAGGTGTGAAGTAACCATGCAAATTACTTGGTACCCTTAATGTTTACTCCTCAATCGATGTGTTGGTTAACCACACAAACTACATCGATACTATGATAAACATTAAGTAACCCTTTGCCTACCTTGTTAAGTCCAGCTAGTGTGCCGGTTAACCACACGCGCTCCACTAACCGACTTAAGCAAAGTGCAAAGTGTAAAAGTAACTAAGATTGAGAATTTATAAAAAATTTAGTTACTTTATAATTATCATGAATACTTTTAATGAAGATTTAAAGTCCTCGTCTTACCCGTTCGGCTAACGACCCTCCACCGATTAAGGAAGCGGTGGGTGAGAGTGGACACCCATTAAACTGCCATTTTATAGGCAGCAACCTTATACCCCCCTTATAGACCGACTTTGTGAATGAGGCCTACTAACGGTAAGACGACTTTTTTCTTATACATATATAATTTTTATTAAACTTATAATATGATAAAGTATAAGGGTTGAATTTTAATTTTTAAAATTCTAGGGATTGGAATTAAAGTTTTTAAAGTCACTTTACATGTTCCAAAACTTGAGGGCAAGTTTTGTAACTTTCAAAACTTTTCAACTTTCATAACTTATGAGTTAATGGTTTAATAAAATAAGTGACTTTTCATTCTATGTAACCTATGTGTTTCTTTAATGGACTTTAAAAGAATGAATTTTTGGTAACCCATAACTTGAGGATAAATTATGGATTCCATTAAAACACATAATGATCAAGAATTAAACTAACAAGCAAGTTACAAATAATTCATATGATCTTCTAAACTCATAAGTTCGTGAACATGCATATCAACAATTTCAAGAATCATAAAATTAACCGTATAAAACTTGAAATTTTGATAATAGCTATTGAAAAAGGATTAGCATAGCCATTACACCATTTAAAACAAGTTTTATAAGACCAAAACAGTTTAGGGTAATATTTCTAGTCCATTTCGAACAGAAAAAGTCGACAAACTGCACTCTGACAAGCCAACTCGTTGAGTGCATGAACTGACTCGTCGAGTTGGTTGAATATAGGCATGGACTCGTCGATTCCCCCATGGACCGGCGAGTCCATTGTCCAGACATCCAATTTTTTGAGTTTTCTTCACAAATTTGCATCAAGTATCAAACAAACAAGCCTAGGCTCTGATACCATTGTTGGGTTTTGAGCATTCTAACACTCCTAAGGTGTACATGCAACCCTAAAAACCTTGGATCTATGTTTGACTAAGATACAAGCAAATTTGATTTTCGAAGGTTCTTCAACTATCTAACATAGCATGGGGAACTTTTAAACATCAATGCTAGAAGAAGAACATACCTTTTGTAGTTTGGATTCCTTGAGAACCTTGTGAGCCTAGCACCTCAAGTGTGATGCCTCAAATGTCTCACACAACACTAAAAATCTTGGAATAGACTTGAGAGAAGTTCACTTACACCTCAAAATCGACTAGCCCTTTATCTTGTACAAGTAGTAGTGTCGATTTTGCTTGTATGCGGTTCATTATATAGTTGTGGCACAATTAGGGTTACACCATATAAACCCTAATTGTCATGGCTTTTCATATTTCATGATACACGGGTTTGTAACCTCCATGGATTATCCATGGAGCACCTTATGGGTTTTAGCCGAATCCATACAAACCATAGATCATTTTCCCACTATATAAGAATAGATTATTTACATAATCAACCCCATATATTTAATTACTCTCTTTTTCATCACTTAATTAATTTCCAAATTAATTCTTTGATCAATACTAATTCAATAATATTATTAATATATTAGAACTTATAATATATTAATAATCCTTAAGTGTCCTTTCTCACATTTAGCCTATCCAAGTGTTGCAATGCCATGCAACCCAAATGGACCATGCTAATCGGGTCAAGTATGTGACAACCCGAAATTTTCATTTGTACGAACTCTACAGTCAAACACTTCAATTAAAAGTCAAATTCATTTCTGCTAATTTTTAGCTCGGTTTAAAGTCCGTTTGGGTGTTTAATAGTAATTCATTTAGGATTAATTGTACAACATTTAAGTCACAAATGGTGTTTGGACCGAAAACCCTAAAGGGTATATAAATGACACTTAGTCATTTTTACCATTCTTTTTCCATTTTTCCAAGTCAAGAACAATTCTCTCTCAAGTATCATCCAAAGATTTTTTGAGATCTTCAAGATTGTAAGTGTTTCCTTCCTTTTTTAGTTGATCTCTTCCATAATCTAGCGATCTTAACATGATTTCATCCGTGAAATCATTCCATTTTCTTAGATCTTCAAGTGTTCTTCATTTCACCAAGAACACACACTAGTGTTTTGGGCTAAAAACACCCTTCTTTGCTTCCATATTGTAAGTATCTATCTCTTATACTTGTTATCTAGTAAGGATACTTGCTTTAGAGCCTTGAAATCGTCCTTTTCCAAGAACAAAAGGGGTTTTCGGTTAGTCCATCTCCTTAAACCGAAAACCCTAACGAAAGGTGCCTTTAAGACCTTAAGCCCTTCCTAATGCTTAGTATTGAGTCTAGAACACTTCTTTGCTTGTTGAAAGCCCTTGGAAATCACCTTATGCATCAAAGATCATGAGTTGTCGGCCAACCTTTTGGACCGAAAACCATATCGACCGAAATCCATATGGACCGAAAACCACAAGAAACATACCACTTGGTCCGAAAACTCCCTTAAGTGGCTATACAACCCTTAGATACAACCCTTGGTACTTCTAGCACTTTAATCAAAGTGTTTTCCATGTCCTAGGGTGTCTTAACTTGGTTAATTAGTTGTTAAATGATTAATTGGTTACATATATGTGTTATTATATGTTAAATAGGATCCATGTGTGTGCTCAAGTCTTCACTTGACACTTTGCATCCTATACCATCCGTTCATCCAAAACACTCACTAAATGTGAGTTCATACCCCTTAATCAACCTTTTAAATGATTTTAAATGCTTTTATGGGGTGGGGAATACAAGTTGAACTATTATAGTTATTATATCAATCACATGTGATTAATAACTGTTAAACATATGGATTTGCTTACTTTCAAACTGTGTTATCAAACAAACTACTTTAATCTGTTTTACAAACTCTTTTACATGTTAAATACTTTCATTAAACTCTTTTAAACTTATACTTTGTCAAATGCATATCTATATAGATATATTTATATAAATAGGATTGAAAGGACTTAGGACTGATAGCTCTGTTTGCTTCTTGTTCCTTGTTTGGTTGTGGACTTAGGGTATCGGTTATTTGTCCGAAGGTCATTTGAATCTTAGTTATATATTATGTATATATGTATAGATATAAAAGTTCCTTCATTCAGTTCAATACGTTTGGGTAGCAAAGGTATACAAACATGTTCATATATACAAACAACATTGCTAGTAAACTATAAAAGGCATAGTTTTGGAAGTTACAATACTATTACTATAACAATGAAACATACCATGAGTCAGTTCATACATGAGTCAACACATACTATGATGAGAAACAAACAATAACATACAGAGAGAACACACATACATACTAGACAAAGGGAGAACATACAATACAGCTAGTACATACATTACATATACAAGAACATTACAACAGTTATGTGAGCCACGTAATGGGGGCATGGCATCACCTTTCATGGCTCGTTTTGTATCCAGAATCTCGTTAGTTGGAGAGCATTGAGTTTCTGTATAGATTTATATTGGATTGAGTATCCTATGCCTTGCTGCTCGCTACAATGGGACTTGCAAGTCTACGGGTGCCAAATGTCATTCCTTCTGACGTCTTTCATCGTCTTTTTTTAGTCAGTAGTATGGTACAGGCATATCACAAGGTACTTTAATTAACAATTGGATTAAGGTAGTTACTACAGCAGTAGTTACCTAATACAACACTACAGTACTATTTTATTTCCTCGTTGCATTCACTTGTGATCTTCTCACAGTGAATAGTAATGTAGAAACTATATTTTTGGTTAATGATAGTAAAAATTGGGAAAATACATACTCTTACAAGAGATATACATTCAAACATTTGGTGCCTTGGTAGACGGCTACTTTTAGTAGAAAGCATAGGGTTTTCTAGGAGAGTTCAAACATTTACAAACTTTTACAAACTTATACATCAAGTGCATACAAACACTTTCTTACAAACAATGACACTAAAATACTTATGATCTCACCATCTTTAAAGTAGATCAACTCTTTCAAAATCACTTGTATTCTCAGGTCATCAGTAGACAGGTACCGATGTCAGGCTTTTTGAGAAGATGGAGCACATTCAGGACCCATCTCATATTTTTATTTAATTTTTGGTGTCTATTAAACTTAGCAGAACACACTTGTATGAAATTATACTATTAATGCAACATATGATGTTGTTGCTTGTTTACTATTGTGCATTGTTGTGATACTGAACATGACGTCCTCCACCCCTGAACGTTTCCGTCGTTCCAGTTTTGGGGTGTGACAAATTGGTATAAGAGCATTGTTTATAGTGAATCGAGTATATCAACTCATAATAGATATACAAACTATAAACACAGCGGGACTAAAATACTCTGACGAAAAGTTTATACTTTTAAATAATAAAATATTTAAACAAGTATACATACCTGCATTCATACTAAAATCAGTGTCACTAGGACATAACAAAAGTATTACGATTGTTGGGCAACACAATCAGACTTAGAGACATAGTCAACCCTAGGAAGATATAGCTTGATCAACTATATTATCCGAGGAGTGACTAGCATGTGCCTAAGAGTGGTTGTGAGGTTGAAACAATTCTAAAAACTTACCAACAATAGTACAATGAAATCATTAGAACATAACATAAACTTAAAATACTATAGGAGTATTTTGTGTTACTATAAGTACTTATCTGAGGACTAAAGGTTTTTATTAGTAGGTCAATAATTGCTAAGTGGATACACTAAGGTTAATGTGACTAGGATATCAGAGACTTAGAATCTGTGATCTTTGCTTTTCTTCCTGTTCCTTGTTTGGTTGTGGATTTGGAGTTAGGATCACTTATTCGAAGGTCTGTCCTGTTTCGCTTTCATATAACTGGTATGCATTAAGCAAGTATTGAAGTACCTAATAAAGGTCATCTTATAATTATCTAGTTAGTTCGTCTATTAATTATTTCTTTTCCCCCTTTTCTCGCATAGATATCATGGTTGGATTCCATATCCCCGGAGACCCGTACTATCCCAACAACGGCAATGCAAGATGGATGGGAGAAGAGCCAGAAGATGATTATCCAATTCCCTTGGATGATCACCTCACTGAAGGCTTCTCTGATGGTTCTGACTCAGAGCCAAAAGTCAACAACCTACCCCTAGTAGCTCCAAACCCGAACCCTCACCCCACATTTCAAGGACTCACACTTCTGTGGGCCACAAAATTGAACAGATGGAGTCAGGAACAGGGTCAACCCATTCCCAACAATGGGGATAGAAGCTTTTACAACCTAACCTAGGGAGGTTCTGCTGACCAAGTCCTGCCCATCATGGTCCATAGGATTTCTCGGAACACCGAGCTAGGACGAACAACTATCAACCAAGTAATGGAAATTGACGCCAACTTTGGCGTTAACACAGTACGAATTCATCATCTGGAGTCTGCTCACGAAAGGACTCAGGTCAATAACGCAGCTATGCAGACAGTACTTACTGAAACCCGAGCTAAAGTCAGGGAACTTCGAGCTTGACATGCAATGACGGAAAGATGCATGAGAGACATGGAGCGTCGTCTGTCTGAATCAAGGACTCATTCGAGTGGTTCTCGTCGTAGATAGAGCCTACTCAGCCTTCTCTTTTGGATATAACTTAGTTATATAAAAACTCTAGCCTAGTTTCCTACCTTTGTTAAAACTTGGACCTATTAGGTCTTGACTAGGTCATAGTTCTATCAAAATTTTCCCATCTTGGTTGATGTAAGGCCTACTTCTAGGTCATTTTTCCCGAACTTGTTACATCTATAATTCCAGTGTTATTGGCAGATATCTAATCTCATGGAAATTATTATCCAAATGCTATCATTTGTTAGTACTAGATCTACATTCTACCATTCAATTGTGTGGTTGGGCTACGGAGAGTTAGTCCATGAGTCACTCTTATCAAGTTCTCTATTCTTACCCGTTATGTCATCATTGTAACCTTTTAGTTGAAAGATGCCTCCGCGCCGATCAACAAGACGCGATCCTCCAATAACTGCAACCCCACCTACTCTTCAAATTGATTCGGCAACTCTAAATGCTGCAGTAGCCGCGGCTGTGGCAATAACCATGGCTCAATATCATTCATCCGATTCCACTAGAGGAGGAACCCCTGTTCAATCTACTCACAGTGAAAACCCTGTGCGCTTGCGAGAGTGCTCCTACAAGGACGTCACCAACTGCAAGCCACTGTCCTTTAAAGGGACTGGCAGAATCATTTCCCCCTCGCAATGGTTCGAGAAAACCGGATCGGTTTTCAAAATCTACTCCTGTCCAGAAGGGAGCAAGGTCAAGTTCGCTGCTTGCACCTTTGAGGCAAAAGCCCTGACATGGTGGAATAGCCATGTCAAGTAACTATCTCTAGTGGTGGCTAATGCTATAGGCTGGGAAGCTCTTAGAAAGCTGATGATTGTGGAATGCTGACTGAGGGGCGAGATCTAGAAATTGGAAGAGGAACTATGGAGCCTAACCATGAAGGGCTCCGACATAGTTTCCTATATCGCCAGGTTCAGTGAGCTGGTGGCCCTCTGTCCCAATATGGTTCATACAATGGGAAAGAAAATAGAGAGGTACGTTTGGGGGCTGGTGCCTCAATTTTAGGGGAATGTTTTAGCTTCAAACCCCGCTACATTCGATAGTGCCAAGAGGTTGGCACAAAGACTCATTGACCATGGGGTCCGTAACCCAGCAGCAACAACGACCCTAGCCATCTCAGAACCCTCCAAAACCATTGATTCCAAGCAGAAGTTCTAGGATGACAAGAAGAAGAAAAAGGCTGCCAAAAAGCAGCAGGTTGTGGCAGTTCATGTTGTGATAGCACCTGCCGTCTCTACTCCGATAAAGCAGTACGCTGGAAGTTTGCCCAAGTGCAACAAATGCAACTTCCACCACATCGGTGCCTGCCGGGAAATGCAGTGTTCAAACTGCAACAGGAAGGGTCACATAGCCTGTTTCTGCAAAAGCATCGGCGAGGACAATCAACCAAATCCCCGGCGTAGGAGTGGGCCAAGCTTGCTACGGGTGTGGCGAGGCAGGCCACTACAAGAGGAACTGCCCTAAGGCAGGGAATGCCGATGGAGTAGGAAGGGTTCTGGCTATAGGCCACGAGGAAGCGGTTTCCGACCCCACAATGGTCATTGGTATGTTTCTCCTCGATAACTCTTATGCATGCATACTATTTGATAGTGGAGCGGAGAGGAGTTTCGTGAAGCAAAAATTTGCTCATTTACTTAAGCAAAAATCATGAGCACTTAAAGAACTGTTCACTGTAGAAATGGCTAATGGGCAGACAGAGAGCACTAGCAGTATATTCATAGGGTGTACCCTAGCTCTAGATAGTCATTCATTTTCGATCGACCTCATGTCGGTCTCAATTAAAAGTTTCGACGTCATTATCGGCATGGATTGGTTGAGTGGTCATCATGCCGACATCATGTGTTATGAAAAGGCTGTTCACCTAAATCTGCCGTCAGGCGAAACTCTAGAAATCTATGGCGACAAACCCGATACTAATCTTCGTATCATCTCAAGCATGGATGCCCAGAAATTCTTGCGAAAGGAATGTCGCACATTCCTTGCTCATGTTGTCAATGTGAGCCAAGAAACGAAAGACATTAAGAACAATCCAGTAGTACATGATTTTTACGACATATTCCCAGAAGAACTACCAGGATTACCTCCGCAACGTCAAGTCGAGTTCAGAATTGACTGAGTTCCAGGGGCTACCCCAATAGCCAAATCCCCCTATTGCCTAGCACCTACAGAGATGCAAGAACTGTCCTGTGAACTTAACGAACTGCTCAACAAGGGATTTATAAGACCAAGCTTCTCACCCTGGGGAGCTCCAGTCTTGTTCGTCAAGAAGAAAGACTGATCGTTTCGTATGTGCATCGACTACAGGGAGCTCAACAAACTGACCGTTAAAAATCGTTATCCTCTGCGTCGTATAGACGATTTATTTGACCAACTTCAAGGGGCGAACTTCTTTTCAAAAATCGATCTCAGATCCGGATATCACCAACTACGAGTGCTAGGGGAGGATGTTCCAAAGATAGCCTTCAGAACTCGTTATGGGCACTACGAATTCATAGTGATGCTGTTCAGATTAACAAACGCGCCCACAGTATTCACGGACATAATGAATAGGGTGTGCCGTCTTAGAAACGTTGCGTTCAGAGATTTACTCTCGTAGTATGGAGGAGCATAGTCAACATTTGCGACAAGTCTTAGAAACGCTGCGTTTAGAGAAACTCTATGCGAAGTTCTTGAAATGCGAATTTTGGATTCGAAGAGTCGAACTATTAGGGCACGTGGTTAGCAAAGAGGGAATACATGTGGACCCTTCCAAAATCAAAGCCATTGAGAGCTCGTCAGCACCGAAGACGCCTACATAAATTCGTCAATTTCTAGGCCTAGCTGGCTACTATCGCAGGTTCATTTAGAACTTCTCCCGAATTACGAAACCTCTTACAACACTGAACCAGAAGGGCATGGCCTTTGACTGGGAAGAGAGGCAGGAGAGAGCGTTCCAGACGCTCAAGCGAGCCTTGTGCACCACACCAATAATATCCCTCCCCGAAGGATAGAAGACTTCCTTGTTTATTGTGATGCGTCAAATCAAGGGCTCGACTGTGTTCTGATTCAACGAGGTAAGGTCATCGCCTATGCCTCGAGACAACTGAAGACACACGAGGTAAAATACAACACTCATGATCTCGAGTTAGGAGCAGTAGTGTTTGCTCTGATGATCTGGAGACACTACCTGTATGGTACAAAAAGCACTATCTTTACAGACCACAAAAGCCTACAACATATATTCGACCAGAAGAAGCTCAACATGAGACAACGACGGTGGGTCGAGCTACTCAATGATTAAAAATGTGAAATTCGTTATCATCCAGGTAAAGCCAACGTAGTAGCTGACGCCCTAAGTCGGAAAGAATACTCTGGTCGTAGAGTCAAATCATTGACTATGACCATCCATTCACACTTGTCTACGCAAATTAAAGAGGCTCAGCTCGACGCTTTGAAACCTGGAAATTTGGCGAGTGATCCCTGAGAGGGATGGATAAGAACTTGGAAGTCAAAGGTGGTGGAGCCTTATATTTCATGGATCGGATCTGGACACCTAAACACGGTGGTTTCAGAGAGTTTGTCATGACCGAGGTGCACAACACTCGTTATTCCGTTCACTCAGGTTCAGATAAGATGTATCTGGATCTTAATAAGCTATACTAGTGGCCTAACATGAAAGCAGAGATTGCTACCTTCGTGAGTAAATGCCTTACTTACGCCAAGGTCATGGTCGAATACCAGAAACCCTCAGGCCTTCTACAACAGTCGGAGATACCAAAATGGAAGTGGGACCGGATCACTATGGAATTCATAACCAAGTTGTTCAAGATAACGGGTCGACTTGATACCATATGGGTCATCATCGACATATTGACCAAGTCCGCACACTTCCTACCTATCAAAGAAACAGACAAGATGGAGAAGCTTACAAGAACCTACATACGGGAGATTGTACGACTGCACGGTGTTCCCATATCCATTATCTCAGACAGAGATAGTAGATTCACTTTGAGGTTCTGGCAGTTGCTACAAAGTTCCCTAGGAACTAGGCTGGATATGAGTACAGCCTATCATCCACAGACCGACAGACAAAGTGAGAGGACTATCCAAACCTTGGAAGATATGTTGCGAGCCTGTGTGATCGACTTTGGAAAAGCTTGGGATACTCATCTACCCCTTGTCGAATTTTCCTACAACAACAGTTATCACACGAGCATAAAGGCTGCTCCATTCGAGGCCCTCTATGGCCGAAAGTGCAGATCTCCTCTGTGCTAGCTTGAGGTGGGTGATACCCAGTTTGCTAAAGGACGAGTTCCTGATAGCACTCTCACGGGTCGAGAGATCATACGGGAAACGACACAGAAGATCGTTCAGATTCGTGAACGATTGAAAGCTTCTAGAGACCGACAGAAAAGCTACGCAGATAAACGAAGGAAACCATTGGAATTCCAGCTAGAAAGCTAAATCCAAGATACATATTGAAGGTCTCTGTGACAAGCCGAAATTTCCATTCCGTACAAACCATATCAATTCAATAGGAGTTATAACAGTCATAGTTAATTTTCAGACTTTTTCGTGTAAGTTTGAGTAATTCAGGGTTTACACTTCAGGAGATATCAGGAGAGTGGATGCACTAGGGTTTAGTGAAACTCCCTTATTCCATCACTGTATTATATTTGAGATCATTTCAGGAATAAAAATATTTTCTACCAAAAATATCTTAGGACTATAAATAGAATTCTGAACCAAATTCATTCATTATTCGCATTTCCAACTAGAGAAAAGCCATTTTCTCTCTCACGGATATTCGGGTTTTTATACCAAAACGTGAGTAACTCTTTCTAGTAGTGTTATAAAGCTTTAAATGTGTTCATAACATAGATTAGATAGCTAAATCATTAGATTTAGGAGTTTACTCCCCAAGGTGTTCTTGGGCGGTAAACTCCAGAAACCGGGCCTAGACTGTCCCCCGTGATATACTACTGCCTTGGACTTGTATAGGAGTGTATTAGGGATATAAAATCAAGCAAGAATCACCCAATTTTGGGAGTTCACAGCCCAAGAGTATCTTAGGCCGTAAACTCCAAAAAGCATGCTCAAAATGGTGCCTTTAAGGTACCTAAGACCTTAGACTTTTACCTAGACTTGTTCCTATTAAATCAAGGGCCTTAAACACAACAATATCACCTTACAAAGCGAGTTTACGGCCATGACATGGTTCATGGGCCGTAAACTCATTAAAGGGGCACCAATGTGTGTCAAGAGTCTTCATATGTTTGGAATAAAAGCCTAGAACTTATACCACTTGTGCATGAGGCTTGAAAACAACAAGAACACCATTCCAAGGGAGTTTACAACCATAAACTCCAAAGGAAATGGCCTTAGGGCTGTAAACTCCTCTAAGGAGTGTTTCTAGGCCTTAAACCCTTCCAATAATTTAACCACCAAGTTGGAATAATTCTAGGAAGCATTTGGAACTTCAAAACACACAATACACCCATGGTTGGGAGTTTACGGCCGTAAACTCAAGAGTTTACAACCGTAAACTCCATGTGTGATGGTATATGGGGAGTAAACTCATATATGGGGTCCTTTGGAACCCTAAACACAAGTGCCTTGTCCCACAATAGCTTAGATGCAATCCTTAAGGCTTAAAACACTTATATAAAGTGTTTATTATGTCTAGGATGTCTTAACATTATCAATTAGTAATTTGAGACTAATTGAGTGCATATATGTGTGATTATATGTTCATTAGGATCGTAGTGTGTGTACAAGTCCTCACTTGACACCTAGCAATCCTACACCGTCCAGTTCATCCGAACCACCATCTACAGGTGAGTTCATACCCCTAATCAATGTTTTAAATGATTTTAAATGCTTTAAAGGGGGGGGGGATACAAGTAGAAACAAACATGTTATTAAATCATTGATATGTATTTTATAACTGTGGTTGTCATTTAACAGATTTCACATACTACAAAATATGATGCATGAAATGGTTTTAAATCTTAAAAATACTTTGTTATCAAATGTTTTACTTTTGAAATGTTTATTAAAATGATATCAAGTCATTGTTAATTATTGTTCAAAACCCATAAGATGTCTTACAAAACCATTTTACATTCTTGAACTAAACTATGCATATACACTTATGTTCTTATATATGTACTTATGTTATAGTTTACATGTTTCATTTAGTTTCTTACACCCTTGAGTAGTAAGAGTGTATAAACCTACTTGAACAACTAATTACCTTTCAGTAAATTATCATAGGGATAATTTGAAGATATCAAACATTATTCCTATTACAAGGAATCACACAAGAGTCAGTTCATTCATGAGTCTTTACTAGTACATTACCTGATACATGAGTACGTTTACATATGATTACATTATACATGAATACCTTACATGAGTACCTTTATGTAGATACATTTACCTGTGTATTACTTACATGAATACTTGTATCTCGACTTGCGAGGATGATTTATTAGTACCTTCTGTGTAACTTATCCTCCCTATCCCCCAGTACCTCGGGATATTTAGACGGGACCCTATCCCTAGTACCTAGGGATATTTAGATGGTACTAACCATTCCGAATCCCAACTGATTAGCACCAGTGGTCGATGAACATCTACGGATGCTTACGGTCATTACTTATACTAGGAGTACCTTTAAGGGACTAACCCTTCCTCCGCCCTGCTGCTGCTACAGAGGACAATTGGACAATCTTCGGATGTTCATTAGGTTATATATGTCGTGTTAGCCCTAGTACCTCGGGATAACAGTTACATATGTCATGTTAGCCCTAGTACCCCGGGATAATATTTACTTTAGTATATTTTCCTATTTACTTTATTTTGTGATAGGTTATACGTTTCGCTTTACGCGATGGCGTGTTAGCCTAGTACCTCGGGATAACACTTACATTAGTACTTTTTCATGTTTACTTTATTTTGTGATACTTTCACATAAACGATGAGTTAGACTAAGTACTTTTAGTACTAGTCAATAGAAAGGAAAAGCTATCATTTTACTTACAGAACATTTAAGTCATGGTAGAAGACTACATCATTATAACAAAACATTCGGGTCTTGGTAAAAGACTACATTGTCATAACAAAACATTCGGGTCTTGGTAGAAGACTACATCTCAAACTAATAGAAAATAAGGGATTTTCTAGGGCTTTTCATACTTACATCAACATTTTCATTTAAAGGTTCACATGACTTTTAAAACAACTTTTAGTAAGCAAGACAATGACACTTAAACACTTATGAATTCACCAGCTTTAAAGCTGATACTCTCTTTCAAAATAACTTGTATTCTCAGGTCATCAATAGACAGGTACGGTGGCCAGGTTTTGAGAAGACGGAGCAGACAAGTCTCGTCTTTTATTTTGATTGTATATTTTTGGTGTCTTATTACAATGAAAGAACACACATGTATTAAAACTTACTTATAATGCAATGGATGATGTTGTTGCTTGTTTACTATTTTACATTGTTGTGATATTGTACATGACGTCCTCCACCCCGGAACGTTTCCGCCGTTCGTGGTTTTGGGGTGTGACAGTCTCACCCTCGAAAGGCTTGATACGCTTCAGAAAGCGTGGAAAGCTAAATCCAAGACACATAGGGCCTTTTGAGATTCTTGCTGGAATCGGCCCTGTATCTTACAAATTTAACTTACCTCGTGAACTCAGTAACGTACATTCTACGTTCCACGTCTCGAACTTGAAAAAGTGTCTGTCTAATGAGACTCTTGTAATCCCACTCGATGAGATCGATATCAACGAGAGCCTCAACTTTGTGGAAGAACCAGTAGAGATCATGGACCGAGAGGTCTAGCCAACGATACAAAGCCGTATCCTGATAGTGAAGGTTCACTGGAACGCCAAGCGAGGACCTGAATTCAGTTGGGAGCAAGAGGATCAGATGAAACTGACATATCCTCATCTTTTTACTTAGTTATTTGTAACTACTTATTTGCTTAAACTCTAATTTTTGGACGAAATTCCTTCTAATGGGGGGATGATGTGACAACCCAAAATTTTCATTTGTACGAACTCTGCAGTCAAACACTTCAATTAAAAGTCAAATTCATTTTTGCTAATATTTAGCTCAGTTTAAAGTCCGTTTGGGTGTTTAATATTAATTCTTCATGAGAAAAAACGAAAAGATGTATACTTTAGGATTAATTGTACAACATTTAAGTCACAAAACTCCAAGAGTTAGGAGTTTTCGGCCCAAATGGTGTTTGGACCGAAAACCCAAAAGGGTATATAAATGACACTTAGGCATTTTTACCATTCTTTTTCCATTTTCCAAGTCAAGAACAATTCTCTCTCAAGTATCATCCAAAGATTTTTCGAGATCTTCAAGATTGTAAGTGTTTCCTTCCTTGTTTAGTTGATCTCTTCTATTATCTAGTGATCTTACATGATTTCATCCGTGAAATCATTCCATTTTCTTAGATCTTCAAGTGTTCTTCATTTCAACAAGAACACCAAGAACACACACTAGTGTTTCGGGCCGAAAACACCCTTATTTTCTTCCATATTGTAAGTATCTATCTCTTATACTTGTTATCTAGTAAGGATACTTGTTTTAAAGCCTTGAAATCGTCCTTTTCCAAGAACAAAAGGGGTTTTCGGTTAGTGCATCTCCTTAAACCGAAAACCCTAACAAAAGGTGCCTTTAAGACCTTAAGCCCTTCCTAATGCTTAGTATTGAGTCTATAACACTTCTTTGCTTGTTGAAAGCCCTTGGAAATCACCTTATGCATCAAAGATCATGAGTTTTCAGCCAACCTTTTGGACTAAAAACCTCTTGGACTGAAAACCATATGGACCGAAATCCATATGGACCAAAAACCACAAGAAACATACCACTTGGTCCGAAAACTCCCTTAAGTGGCTATACAACACTTAGATGCAACCCTTAGTACTTCTACCACTTGAATCAAAGTGTTTTCCATGTCCTAGCATGTCTTAACTTGGTTAATTAGTAGTTAAATGACTAATTGGTTACATATATGTGTTATTATATGTTAAATAGGATCCATGTGTGTGCTCAAGTCTTCACTTTTAACATCCTATACCATCCGTTCATCCAAACCATTCACTACAGTTGAGTTCATACCCCTTAATCAACCTTTTAAATGATTTTAAATGCTTTTATGGGGTGGGGAATACAAGTTGAAATATTATTGTTATTATATCAATCACATGTGATTAATAACTGTCAAACATATGGATTTGCTTACTTTTCAAACTGTGTTATCAAACAAACTACTTTAAATTGTTTTACGAACTCTTTTACATGTTAAATACTTTCATTAAACTCTTTTAAACTTATTCTTTGTAAAATGCATCTCTCTATATATATATATATATATATATATATATATATATATATATATATATATATATATATATAGTTATATAAGTAGGATTGAAAGGACATAGGACTGATAGCTCGCCTTGTTTCTTGTTCCTTGTTTGGTTGTGGACTTAGGGTATCGGTTATTTGTCCGAAGGTCGTTTGAATCTTAGTTATATATTATGTATATATGTATAGATATAAAAGTTCCTTTATTCAGTTCAATACCTTTGGGTATCAAAGGTATACAAACATGTTCATACATACAAACAACATTGCTAATAAACTATAAAAGGTATATTTTTGGAAGTTACAATACTATTACTATAACAATGAAACATACTATGAGTCAGTTCATACATGAGTCAACACATACTATGATGAGAAAAAAACAATAACATACTGAGAGAACTTACTATTATGAGAAACAGAGAGAACATACATACATACTAGACAGAGGGAGATAATACAATACAGCTAGTACATACATTACATATACAAGAACATTACAACAGTTATGTGAGCCACGTAACGGGGCATGGCATCACCTGTCATGGCTCTTTTTGTATCCAAAATCTCCTTAGTTAGAGAGCATTGAGTTTGTGTATAGATCTATACTGGATTGACTATCCTACACCTTGCTGCTCGCTACAGTGGGACTTGCAAATCTACGGGTGCCAAACGTCATTCCTTCCGACGTCTTTCATCGTCGCTTTTTTAGTCAATAGTATGGTACAGGCATATCACAGGGTTCTTTAATTAACAATTGGATTAAGGTAGTTAGTACAACTGTAGTTACCTAATACAACACTACAGTACTATTTTATTTCCCCGTTGCATTCACTTGTGATCTTCTCACAATGAACAGTAATGTAAAAACTATATTTTTTGTTAATGATAGTCAGAATTGGGAAAACACATACTCTTACAAGATATATACATTCAAACATTTTATGCCTTGGTAGAAGGATACTTTTAGTAGAAAACATAGGGTTTTCTAGGAGAGTTAAAACATTTACAAACTTATACATCAAGTGCATACAAACACTTTCATACAAACAATGAAACTAAAATACTTATGATCTCACCAGCTTTAAAGCTGATCAACTCTTTCAAAATAACTTGTATTCTCAGGTCATCAATAAACTGGTACCGATGCCAGGCTTTTTGAGAAGATGGAGCACATTTAGGACCCATCTCATATTTTGATTTAATTTTTGGTGTCTATTAAACTTAACAGAACATACTTGTATGAAATTATACTATTAATGCAATGGATGATGTTGTTGCTTGTTTACTATTATGCATTGTTGTGATACTGAACATGACATCCTCCACCACTGAACGTTTCCGCCGTTCCGGTTTTGTGGTGTGACAAAGTACATCCCAGAAATAGTTATGAACTTGGACTCCTAATCCAAAGGGAAGATCCAGACACATTGACATAAAATATCACTTCATCAGACATCGAATAGAAGAAGGACTCCTTGTGGCAAAGAGGGTATCATCGGGTGAGAACCCAACAGATCCCCTCACGAAGGGACTGAGTAGGGTTAAGCATCTCCAGCATGCGAGGCGCATAAGGCTGAAGGATGATATTAGTTTTATTAATTAGATAGCTTTTGAAATGTGTAAAGTGTAATTGACATTTGATGATGAATAAAAGGTGTTGTTTCTTTATGAGTAAAGTGTTGCTTTCTTTTGTCAATCGTTTACTATCGTTTCATTTTTCATGTTTTGACTTCCAGATTAATTATGTTATGGTATTTTCATATTATTCAAATTCTCCACAGTCGGTCATATGTTGCAAGTAGTTATGAATCAAGACTGTCATGAAGTTGGCTTGTTGATGTCTAAGATGTTGGACATAGCAAAGTGTTGTTGCAACACTCATGAGTGCTCATAAGTTATGAGTATTGGATTCAACCAACGCTCGCTTGTATCACTTCATGGAATTTATCTCGAGTGATCATGAGATGGTAATATCATATAAGTCTTCAAACCTAGAGATATGATTTGTTGACTATGAGTTGGTCATGCATTGATTGTACGAAAATGCATTGGTAACTCGATGTTATAAAATGTTCCTTTGTGTATGATTCAACAAGTAGTAGAACAAGCATATGAGTCGAAGTTTATCTGATCCTTCTTGGATTAGAAGCGATATTTGGGCCCCTCGGTGATTTTGTGTTGACCCATGAACCAGGCTCGGTCAGAACTAAATTGATGTGTTCAATTAAGTTCTATGTCAAACAAATTCGAAATCGGGATACAAACTGTTGGACAATATGTAAGACATTGTTCCATGTATTTGTCTGGCTGATTGTAACAACCCAAAATTTCATAACACTTCTTGTACCTCAACTTGTAATCCAATTTGATCAACCAAACGTCATTTTCAAATTCGTTTCCGATTTCGCCATTTTATTAAGTCGCTAGTTTATATCAACCTAAAATGACTTAATGGGTGTCTTAATACATTTAGAAATCATTTTAACTCCCCACTTTAGTAGTTGGAGTAATTATAGAATCGACCATATCGAGTCACGACAACTTGGTCGGGTATGACCAAAAATCCCACTTAACGTCGGTATCGGGTAGAATTCCGTCGTGTCCAATTCCCGAACACTATATAAAGTGTTTTAAGACTTCATTTGAAGCCTTTGGCCAATTCTCACTAAACTCTCACAACCTCTCTCCTCAAGCTAGAATTAAGGTCCAAATCTCAAAATTAAGGCCTCAAATCTCTAAGGTACTTTCCCTAGCTTGTATTGTAACCTTCTTAGCCTTCAAATTCGAATTCAAAGCATGGATTAAGACCACATTCATGAGTTTACGGCCATGGAGCCTTCATGGGCCGTAAACTCATATAACATGGGTTTTTAAGCCCTAAATTCCCTCCTAAGCAATTTTGGACTTTAGGTATGGCTTAATGACTTCATGGACATGACTTATAACATTTAAAACATGGATTTTGAGGCATTTGAAGGAGTTTACGGCCAAAGCATAAGCTTGGGCCGTAAATTCATGTAAATGGGGTTTTCATGAACTTAAACCCTTCCAAATCATAGTTGGGACTTAGATATGCCTATAAGGCTTGCAAATCTAGACTTAAATCAATTTAAACATGATTTTTGGGGGACAAAAGTGAGTTTACGGCGAAGAAATATTCTTGGGCCGTAAACTCCTCTTAAATGGGGATTTAGTGCCTTAAAACATGTCAAATTGCTTTGAAACTCAACCAATGGCCTTGTGGTAAAATCTAGATGCATCTAAAAATAGTTTAAGGGTTTGTAACACATCAAAAATGTCATTTATAGGAGTTTACGGCCTAGGAACATACCCTTGGCCGTAAACTCATAAAACTTGTTAAAGGATGCATCAAATTCACTCAAATGGCTTGTATAAAATTCTAGAATCACATGTGATTGTTTATAAGCATCAAAAACTAACTTCCCATGAGTATAAGAGAGTTTACGGCCATAGAACATGCCTCTAGGCCATAAAATCCCAAAAGTATGTTTAATGGTGTTCTAAATTCATAACAAGGCTTGGAAAATTAACTGGAATCACATGTGATTGTTCTTTGTAGTTTAAAAACCATTTTTCCTGGCCATGGGTGAGTTTACGGCCGTAAACTCCAAGGTGGTGGCCGTAAACTCCCTTCTTTGTGGTATAATTACATTTAATTCATTCAAAGGCATTTTAGCAATCCATTCCAACAATCCCCATGTCCATTTAAGCCATTAAACACCCAAAAATCACACCAACATGAGTTTACGGCCGTAAACTCATGTGTGGATGTGTTATGTGGCTGTAAAATCCTTAAAATGTTTACTCTTGGGGAGTAAACTCAAGTCCCAAGTCCCTAGTTCCATTACACGTCCGAAGATGTCACCCGGGTCACTCCAAACGCTCGTTTTGAGGTGTTTAACCTCGTTGGAGTGTAATGTTCCATATAATTAGTAAATGTATCCCTAATTGTATATATATGGACATTATTTCATTTTACATAGGGACCTCGCGAGTAATCAAACCCCGAACCAAGGTCTAGTATCCAAACCGACGCATTTCTGAGTCCGGTGAGTTCATACCCCTACCTTTTTCACTGTTTTTCAATGTTTTTCAGGGGGGAACACAAGCAAAGTACAAGGGTTTTCTTGTACTCAAAACTTATTTTCATGTGTGTGTTTCACATTTCATATGCTTTTAATATTGATATACACAACTGATAACTAGTAGAATACACAAATCACTTAAACATTTATTTGTGAAATGGGTTTTATAAACTGTTATGTTTTATATATTTCACAAATGGTTTCCACACTTTATCAGTTAAAAGCATGACTTTACAACACATGAACAATATATTTCGTACACTGTCTTGTCCTCGGTAACATTCCACAGAGATACGCGAATGGAGGATTATCCTATTATTACTAGTAAATTTGTTATTCCATATGATTGGAGACACGTCCTCGGCGAGCACTCCACAGAGATACGCGAATGGAGGACTACACCCGTAACCAGAATCTCTGGAATTTAGAGAGCGTGACTTAAGTGTATAGATCTATACGGGGCTGACTACCCCATACCTGGCTGCTAGCTACAGCCGAACCGAAATGGTTCAAGGGTGACGAAAGTCATAAGGATTGTGGACTACTTATTGCCACAAGGCTGTGGACTACTTATTGCCACAGGTTCAGTATTTAGTATGGTTATGGAACTCGCAACTAGGATAACAGAGATTTACTTATAGTAATAATGAACCACTTACTACATTTTCCAGATAACCAGGATTCAGTTTACATCTTTTACATCTTTTACATCTTTTACATAAGATAACTAACATTCAGGAAGGTATGGGACCTTCCTGGGGAAATTTTGTACATAACCAGGTTTAACAGAATACATCTTTCACTTTATAAACCAACATACAGGAAAGCATGGGGCACTCCTGGGTAACATATACATAACCAGAAAAGTGTAACCAACTGAATAACATTACAGCTTTTACATTAATTAACAATTCAGGAAAGTATGGGACTTTCCTGGGAATACACTGGTGCATAAAAGGAATAGAACAATGAAGTGGATAATCAAACTATACTTTACTTTTGTGATACAACAACCAACTTTTAAGAAAATATGGGATTTTCTTGGCGTGTGTTACATTTCAGAAACAGAAAGGAAACATAAACATTTTTACAAAACAAAACTACTTATGAACTCACCAGCGTTATGCTGATTTTCAAACTGCTTGTGTTCTCAGGTCAATGATAGTTCAGGTACCCGAAGGCTTACTTGGTTTAGGATCGTGTGCGTGCAAGGCTCGTTCGTTTTGTTTATATCTATATTATGTATCACAACTGTATAAACTGTGTCTTTTGAAACAAATTGTAAAACTTTTAATATGTAATGTAATGTTTGTTTCACTTTACTTACTATGTACATTGGATTTGATACTCAACGTGGAGTGAACCCCGGAAATGTTTCCGCCTTCGGTTTTCGAGGTGTGACACTGATATCTAGAACAGATGATTATATGATGCCTTAAATAAAATGGTGCTTCATAGTTCAAGAAGGTTTTAAGAGCTACGATTGCCGATCGGTTCCTGAAGTCATAATTGCAACTACAGTTATTAGACTTATCCAAGTGGTAGACTGTTGGATAAGGTGTCTAACTCCATAACTATATCTGAGATGTACTTGACCTGACCCAGCATGGTCTATTTGAGTTACACTTCACCCGAACAATTTATATGGATAATCTTTTTAGAATAGTATATGTTATGATGTATTAATATATTATATGTTCTAATATATTAATAAGAAATCATATTATTTAATTAGTATTGATCTAAAATTAATTTAGAATTAATTTAGTGATCAAAAGTGTGACTAATTAATATGGACTATTGTGTTTATATACTGTGGGCTAAGTACTTATTTAGAATGGGCTAGGCTTTAATGGTAAGTCCATGGAGCTTCACTCATGGATCTCATGGAAATGAAAGGTCATGGGTATTAGGGTTTACATGGATGTAACCCTAATCAAGCACACTATATAAAGGAGTCCTTGGCACTTAAAATGGCACTAGTTGTGTGTGAGCAAAGGTGGCTGATTTCTACAAGTGTTTATACTCCGTCTAAAGGTTTTCAAGGTTTGTGGTGATTTGTGATTTCCATTTGAGGCATTCACTTTATTGGTGTTAGGCTCTCAAACTCCAACAATCAACCACTACTAAAAGGTATGTAATTCTACTAGTGTTTTATGATTCAAGTATCACATAATATGCTAGTTGGGAAGTAAACCTTGGAAAGTTATTATTTGCATGTCTCTTAGAGAAAACATAGATCCAAGGTTTATAACGTTGCATGTATACCATAGAAGTGCTAGAATGCTCAAAACCCTTTAGTATGATGAATGAGAATTTTCATCTTTGGAAAATTAAGACTAATTCCTTGTTCACTTTATTTTATATCTCTTTGCAATGGCATTTATGAAAAAATCATGTTTATATGTTTCTAGCAATAATAAAAATATGAATTTGATTCTTTCTTTTGTGGTAGTGTCTAAATTTACCAAATAAGGAAAGATTCTCATCACCCAAGTTTTCAATTGGACCAAAACTTGGAATCATGCAAGTTGTATGATGAATGAGAATTTTCTTCTTTGGACAATTAAGACTAATTCCTTGTTCACATGTATATGTGATTTAAGTGAAGGACTAAGGGATCGAGTACACATTCTTGTGCACTGGTCAACTCCACCACAAAGATCGATAAGACTATTCGTCATGATTTACTAAAGTTTAGTAAATATGGTTATACTTATAAGTTTAAGTATAATTCTAAAACATTGGAAAAGTTTCGATGTATGGCAGAACGAATGAGAAGAATCAAATTAGGTAGAAAGATAAAAGTTTCTCAAATCTGAGAAGATGGGAGAGTACTTTAGTATCATATGTTATGATCATCTTAAGATTATGATACCATATCACAATTAATCCTCTAGAGACATCTTAGTGCATTATTATGGCTAAGAAGAGGATTCGTGAATGATAGCTTCATTTTATTTACTTCCTTTTATAGTTTTTTTAGCACATTTCATTCGCATTTTAGTTAATTTCCATGCATATTTTCCTTTTTGTTATTTTTATGACCATTTCGAGTACTTTCTAGTTTCTTGAGCATTATTGCAGATTTTAAGGTTACTAGAGGAGCGGGAATGTGCTGGATCTTTTGTAAGAATTTGGACTTGAAGGGCTATGGGGATTTCGTGCTTGATGGCTGTGGAGGTGATTCATAGAGTGGGCTGGTTAATTGCTTGAAGGCATGGAAGTGTTGAACTTTAAATTTGAAAGACACGGGAGAATTATTGAGTGTGCAAGATCAATGTTTAGGAGTTTGCGGCAGTTTTAAGTGATGTGGAGAGACAAATTGGGTTCTAATTGAAGAAATAATGAAGAAAAATGGGCTAGAAGCTTATTGGACTCGAATTGGGCCAATGGATTAGCTGTGTGGGCCCAAGATTTGAAGAAGCCCAAAAATCCGTTGCAGTCACGCAGCCCGCGTGGATTCCTGAAGGGTGAAATTTCGGGATTTTACCTTGACCTCTATATTGGGAAGGTTGGTGTGCCTCTTCAACCTTATCTTTGAGGTCTGAGTTTGACACTTTCTCTCTGGAGTTTGGAGCACTTTTGAAGGCCAAGAACACCTCAAGAATATCTTCTTTTCATCTCTTGATTCTTGTTACATGTTTGGTACATTCTTAACTAACTTTGCTTCTTTGAGTTTAGTCATGCTTGGCTAAACTAATCTTGGTTGACTTTTTGTTTAATCCGTTGAACTTTTGTTGAATGTTGAAGAATCCATGAATTTGTTCTTAAATCTTTATCGACATGTTTTGTGTTTTAACATATTATCACTACTAGTATGTTTTTATTCATGAATTTAAATGTGTTTATGGTGATTAGTTGGCTAATTTCTTTATTAATTAAAGGATCCTCAAATTAGCAAGCAACAAATGATTTTTGTGTTGTTTTTGCTTCTCATAATCATAAAAACATTTTCTCCAACATGATAGTGAAAGCAATTGACTCCTCTTGGATTTGGTGACTTTTTGGTTCTTAATACTAGTTGACTTTCACTAATTACATGCTATTTGAAATTAGTGACTTTGACTAAGGAAATTGTTATTAGCTTCTCTAGCCATTTCAACAATTAAGAAAAGTCTAGGTAATCTCAAGCTCCTTGGATTACTATAGCCAAATTAAGGATTTAAATCAAAGTATTACACCATTGGATTCTAATGATATGTTCATCAAAAGTCAAAGTGAGGAAACTTTAAGTCAACCATCTCTCCCTTATTGATTTTACATCAAACCCTTATTTTTGTTGAAATTGTCTATTTAAATCATAGTTAATTCTAGTTTGTTTTAGGTATTTCAAAACACCAAAACCCCCTATTTTATTTTTATTGTTATTTTACAAGTTCTTTTACAAAGAGATTTTTCATAGAGTTATAAATTGAACAAATATCCGTGGATTCGAACCCTTTACCACTATACACTATTTTAGTGTGTAATATTTAGGGTTATTATTTTTGTTGGCCTCGACAACCATCAGTGAATTGTTGAAATGGTTAAATCAAGAAGACTATTCATACTTCATTCCAAAATAAGTCTTAGGGTCATACTCCAAGATTGTAACTTGAGTGACACATCTTAAATAAGGTTTATAAGACTTGTCAAATGTAAGAGTAAAATGTGTTCTACTCTTGTACATTTGAAATTGGTAAGCTGTGATGTTTCGGATAAAACAAAGACCAACTAAGGCCAATTGTGTGAAGTGTTTGTCTTGATAAGAATTCGCACTATCACTTGAATATTTGTTTGACATGGAATGATACTTGGCAAGAGAGTCTTATATGTCAAGAGAAAAGTGGGGGTCTAAAAGATCCTGAAAGAGTTTCAAGAACTAATCAAGAATAAAATATGTAGCTTATCACTAGCGCACGACTTAAGGTTTGTAACGTATCATGTTGACAGATTCATATTTTTGTGCCCATTCCAGTTAAAGTTGACTATGCATCTGAGTTCTATAAGTTCTTAGTTGTTTGCATAACTTCTTGGAAGCAATGGCAGACCCTTGTGCTGCCAGGTGGCAAGGAGTTAAGATTGCACAAGTTCAGTCCATATGAGTTTGGATTTGTCACTAACCTTCTCTTGTGATTATGGTTTTGACAAATTCACATGGATAAGAACACATACACCATAAAATCTAAAGTTTCATAAGGTTTCTCTCTGATTTATGAAAATGCTGGTGAGGAAACGATTTCACTAAGTAGATTTTAAGTAGATAGCAATTGTGATATTTGCATTCTCAAAGTCGTTAGTGGAGCGTGTGTGGTTAACCGGCACACTAACATGGAGTTGTGAGAAATGAAAAAAGGTCTAAACAATTGAGACTATGATAATGGCATCCTTTTTCATAGTTCTAAAATTGTTTAGATACACGTGTGTGCTATCTAAGGAAAGATGTATGAGTTTGATAAAGTTTTATCAAAGCATCTCATATCAGAAATATGAAATTTGGTAAAAAGGTCAATAAAATTGATTTCTAGAAGTCCAGTTGATTTTTGAGTACATGTCAAAGCTAATGGGAGCATAAGTGTTATGCTATAATCATCATGCAAGTGGGAGCATGTTAATTATAGTAAGTGTTGCAAGTTAGCAATATTAATTATAGAAAACAAAAGGTTTCAATTAGGAAAAGTTGTTTTGCTATAATTAAGGGAGAGGAAATTATATTTCATTTCAATTCTAAAAGCTTAGATTGAGGTTTTAATCATCTTTATTCAAGGATATATATGTATGTATATATATATATATATATATATATATATATATATATATATCTTTATATATATATATATATATATATATATATATATATATATATATGAATTTTATGTTGGAATGGTTCAACATAAGGAAATTCTATATATATTGCGTTCTCAAAATTGGATCATGATTTCGGCATCCGTCTTCATAGTCGAATTATGAAAACATGGCAAATAAAAAATATTGTAGCAAAAGACTAATCTAGGATCATGTCTTTATATGAGACTTCAAGAATTGTCCCATATGCTTCGGTTATAGGATCGATTACATGTGCTATAATATTTATCCTTTCTAATTGTCCAAATGCCTAGGGCATTAAGAGGGGAAAAATCTAGAATTGGATATGACTAAAATTATTAAGCAATTGTCGAGGACAATCTAAGGTTTACTGAATATTGGTTGCTCATGGATAGTTGGAAGTATGGTGTAAATTTTTTGAAGAACCATGTTGACATATTCTGAAAAGAGGCAACTATTGTTCAGAAGTGATAGTCAAAATGAGAATATGGAGATGTCTCCATAGGTGGAAGTTATTCAATCTGTGTAAGATTAGAAAACTTAATGCAAGAAGGATGTTCAAAGCAATGTACTTTGAATATGAAACTTCGTTTCCATGAGTAGATCTCCATTGGAATACTCTGTAATGACTGTTGACAAGTCTTTGTGAATTTGTGCATAATCATTACAAGGGGATCAGTGTATATAATTTTAAAAATTTAACAAATTTCGGTAAATGGTAGGAATTTGGAATTTTTACATTTATGGTAAGTATTTGGTATTGTGAAATGAGAATTAATGGAATCGTGTTCAGTTGATCTATTTCACAAAGTAAGGATCACAGAAAACGATAGTGTGCATACTTGGTGTATGGCATAACTATAGTTTGGATAAACATAGTGTGCATGCTTAGAGCATGGCATGACTATTGTTTTGATTCAAGTATAAAGTTGATGATTCAAAACATTATTCAATGAATAATGTGTAATCAATATGGTGATAAATAAAAGGTATTCAAACCATCCACAATCATTAATATGTTGGAAGTAGGTATTAACGCAAGACTGTCATGAAGTTGGCTTGTAGATGTCTAAGGTGCTGGACATAGCCAGAGTTGCTACAACATTCATGAGTGCTCATATGTTCTGTGTATTATATTATACCCACACTCATTTAACTCACTTCATGGATTTTACCACGAGTGATCATGAGACGATAATATCTTATATTCTTCAAACCTGGAGATATGAGTTGTTGACTATGAGTTGGTTATACAATGATTGTACGAAAACACATTGGTAACTCAATGTTATAAAATGTGCCTTTGTGTATGATTCAACAAGCAGTATAACAAGCATATGAGTCGAAGTTTATCCATTCCTTTTACCATGGGAGGGATAAAAGCGATAGTTGTGGGACCCTCGATGATTTAGTGATGACACCCCTAAGTGCTTGGCCAAGCCTGGACTGATTTGATTTGTTCAATTAGTCGGTCGTCATAAATCGGAAATCGGGAAACAAAAAATGGACAAAGATAATGATTATAATCCATTTCTTAGTCCATATGATATCTAGAATGGAGGAATATATGGTCCCTTATCTAATGGATAAGTCATTGACTAGGTCAGAGTTCGACAGCGGCTTTAAGAGCTAGGATTGCTAGTCGGGTTTTGGAGTCATACGTAATAACAGTTTTAGACTTATCCAAGTGAGAGACTGTTGGATTAGTGCCTAAGTCCTAAACTATAATTAATATGTACTTGACCTGATTTGGCATGGTCCATTTGGGTTGCATGGTATCAGAACAATTGGATAGACAAAATGAGAAAAACAATACTAGTGATCTATATTAATATATTATAAGTTCTAATATATTAATATAAAATCATATTATTTAATTAGTATTGATCAAGAATTAATTTAGAATTAATCTAGTGATCAAAAGGAACTAATTAAATATGGACCCTTATATATATGGTGGGCCAAGTTCATTTAGGTTGGGCTAAGCTTTCATGGATAGTCCATGGAGTGTTTAACCCATGGATCCTATGGAAATGAAAGGTCATGAGTATTAGGGTTTACATGAATGTAACCCTAATCCTCCACACTATATAAAGAGGTCTATGGTTCATGAAATGGCACTAGTGTGTATACACAGGAGGGAAAAACCGATTCGGTGCAAGTATCCTTATTCTTTAGTTATTCCAAGAGTTCTTGGTGTTGTGTGAACCATATGAGGTGCAAAACTTGAGTCACTAAGCTCTTAAAGGTTCAAGACTTCAAGCTCCATCAAAAGGTATGTCATCTAACTAGACTTTGTAGTATAGTTGCTTCATAATATACTAGTTAGGATAAAACCTTGGAATATTGAATATTTGCATGTATAATAGAGAAAACATAGATCCAAGGTTTATAGGGTTGCATGTACACCATAGGAGTGTTAGAATGCTCGAAACCCATCACATATCTGCTATTATCATCAGTAAAAGTCACTCAGAATTGATTTGCGTCCCTTATGGTGGATGTGAAGGTCCCACACACATTTGTGTGTATGAGATCCAATAATCCCTTACCTCTTGCAGAAGAGCCAGTGAAAGGTGATATTGTCATGTTTCCTACTAAACAAGACTCGCATGTATCATCTGACCTAAGTCAAATGATTCCAACACTCCATCCTTTTGGAGTTGGGCTATGCGTTTCTTGTTCACGTGTCCAATACGACAATGCCACAAGCATGGTTTGTCTATACAATTAGACGAATCAATTTGAAAAACACTATTACCTAAATAGTCTACAATCATCAAAGATTCATACACACCATCACAAGGTAAAGATTCAAAGAAAAAACACCATTTTATAAGTATAAATAGAACCATTCTCATCATTAAAATAATATCTAAAACCTTGTTTAAATAAAGCATGAAATGAAATGATGTTTCGTGTCATCTCGGACAAGTAGCAACAATTTACTAAATTCAAACCTAATCCACTACTAAGCACTAACATATAAACTCCAATCTTGGTAACAAATGAAGAGCGGTTATTGCCCATGATCAAAGTTCACCCTTCCATGCTCGACATCCTCACTTCTTCTTAGCCCCTACAAATTAGAACATATGTGAACACCACATCCTGTATCAAGGACCCAACAACGAGAATATGATGATTTATTAGATAAGATAGTGTAAATATTTTTCGAGGCTGGCTTCACTTTTCCATCCTTGATATCTTGCAAGTATTTCAGACAACTTCGTTTCCAATTCCCTTTTTCATGATAGTAGAAGCAAGTAGCCACTTTGGGATTGGACGTAGGGGAGCTTCGGAACTGGCCTTTCCTTTGGGTATCTTCCGACGATTGGAGGTTGGCTAGCAGCTGAGTCCGATTGGTGGCGGCATCTGGCTGAGGTGCCGACGATGGATAAGGTCGAGATATCACAGTGGTTGGGGTAAAGAGATGGACAAGATGGGTCCTACATTTGTTCTTTGACTTTTAGCAGTTTATGCTTTGGACCTACCAATAAGATTGTCTTCTGATGGTGTAGAGCGTACACCTCCCCCCTTTTTTTTCTTTTTTTTTACTGAGAGAGAGGAAACACCAGTCTCCTTTCTTGTAAAGTTATTTTGTGCACAATCTATTATAACCCTAAGTTGTAAACTGTAAAGGTTGTAGGGTAGGGTAAGATGTATATATGTATTTTTTTACAGAACACTTCTTGTATAACTCCCCTTTTTACCCTCTTTTCTTTCTGAAAAACATTTATTGAAATGTAACTAAAGTGCATGGTAACCTTGAGGTGGGTTAAAATAAACAAATAATGGGTAGGTGTAATTTTGAGGAAAAATGACAAAATATAATCTGATGGTTTTGGTGAGGAGGGATAAACGATTTTTATGGGTTTTGTGAAATGTACAATGTACACAGCTGTGTGTACAATAAAATAATTGCAGGGACAGAGATTTGCATAGGAAATTTTGCGCTTATCGGATTTTTTCTCTTTTTTTTTTAAATGTACAAGCGTTATAGCTGCATGGACAAACAACTTCAACATATTTATACATCCAAAATCATTACTGAAATGAATTTTGATAATATATGAACTGAGAATGATAGAAACTCATGAAAAATTCGTTCTCTTTTTCCAAACTTCTAAAGAAAACACCAAGTAAACAACAAAAATTTATTTTCTTCTCAAACTTGCTGAAAAACCCCATGATATGAGCAAAAACGGATTTGGTAGGGTTTTCTTCTCATAAAATTTCTTTTCTTTTTAGCTTGCTCAAGAAGCCATTAAAATGTGAGCAAAGATGGGTTAAGAACTCATCAGACCCTCTTTCTTCATGACTTACTGAAGAAACCATCAAAGTATAAACCAAAATAATAGACCTAATAAAGTCTTTTTAGAGATCTAAGCAAAAAAATTGAAAGTGGTGTAAAATGTACAAGTATCAAAGCTTTTTTTACAAACAAATATTTCAGATGATGAAAAAGGCTCAACCAAAGAACGATTTTCTGGTAACTTGTGTGCTGAAAATGGGATGAAAGCTCATAAAAATTATTCTATTTCCCCTTTGCTGAACAAAACACCAAAATATAAAACAAAAAACCTATCTAATAAGGTTTTTGCAAACTTGGGGAATGTTTGAATGAGCAAACATGAGCAGATAAAGAGATCTGAGCTTAAAAACGAAAACATATCTAGAGATCCGAGCTGAAAATGAAATAGATCTTGCGATCTAAACAATGGTAAAAATATTTCTAAAAAGATCTTGGAAAGAAACAAATGGATCTGAACAGATCTTGGCAAAAACAAATGTATCTGAGACACATGATGCTAGAAATGAACAGATTGGAGGAAAACCTGAGCTAAAATGACATATCTGAGTAGATCTAGGCAAGAACATGGTCGTGGTTTTGAGTCCCACGGATAACGCCAAATGATGTGACATGATATCCGACCACCTGCTCTGAGAGAGTGCTTCTGCGCCAGAGATGAATCTACGAGGTTACAACAGACAAGGCTGTTAGAGCCACCCCAGGGAGTGTGCCCCGAGAGCGGACTTTGGCGATCAAGTTAGATCAGCTGGTAGATTTGAGATGGTTCTCCTTAGCTGGAGAGAACCATCTTGGTGCTGGTGATGGTGGATGGTGGCTGACAGCGGCGGATGGCGGCTGAGCCACCCGACTAGAGTGTAATGTGGCTGCTGAGCCATGGGGAGAGGTGTAGTGGCGGCTGAGCCACTAGGGGAAGAGTCCTCCTCTATGGAGGAGGCACTATTCTATTTATATTGGATAATCACGTCAAGGGGAATTAGGTCAGGCCTTGGGCCAGCCCAATTCAGGCCTAACTAGCAAGGAGCTGGGCAAGGCTACCCGGAGGCATTGGGCAGGGCTGTCGGGCGTTCCCCAGGAAAGCCTGGCGAGCACGCACCTGGAAAGGCCAGCAAGGGAGCGTGAGGTCGGGCTGGCAAGGGAGCGTGCCATCAAGGCTGGCAAGGGAGCGCGAGGTCGGGCTGGCAAGGGAACACCAGGAAGGGCTAGCAATGGAACGCCATGAAGGACTGGCAGGAGCGTGCCAGGCCAGGCTGGCATCCTAGAGCAATCTAGGCCATGCTAATGGACCATATATTATCACACTACATCTTAAATAAGGACAATGTCACACCCCAACCAGCAACGGAAACGCCAGGGTTAATACCAAACATTTAGATCATAGTCAACAATATATAATGAAATAATAACATAATTTATACGATATTACAATCCTCCGAAGTCTGAATATGAAAAAAATACACCATTTAATATGTGGATTAAAATTTCTTGCAAGCCTAAAAGTGACAAAAGGCTACTATAAAGCCGATAATTTATCTTCAACATCAAATCCTTCGTCCTCACACTGGGTGAGAGTTTTTCTAACCACTTTGAACATCTAGAGATATATACATTTTAAAAATACGTCAACAATAATGTTGGTAAGATTTATAGGTTTTCTTTTGACTCCGAGTGTTATAATAATTCAAAATAATTTTTCAATGACCAATAAATTATAATGTGTATTTTATTACACAAATAATTTTAACGACAAGGATTAGTTATTCTCGTGACAATTTTTATTGTTTGGATCTTTTCCGCTTACGAAGAGTTATGTCGCAATGAGAGGTAGATAACATCCTATACATTCAAACAATCTCGGCCCCAAATCGGGAGAAATGACTCAACCTAGACCTATACTTCTTCGAATAAAAATCTTCAATATAAGAATTTGCCTGTAACTGAAACTATAGTCGTTCCACAAGCCACACAGGCACAATATAAATAAAAATGGAGGAATCTAGATCATTACAATCATTTTAAAATAGTTGTATAGTAACGAAGAAGGAAACAATTGACGCATGTTGCTACTCGAGTTTAGACGGGAGGTTCAGTGAGGTTCTTGCTTCGTTCAAGACCAGGTTGCTTCACCAAACAATAGACGAATTTTGATTTAGATTATTGGACCTTACGAAGATGCTCAAAACAACAAGTTTTTAGATTTTTAAGATCGAAATAAACTCACCAAAACAGCCACAAAAGTTGTCGGCAAAAAAGGGGTGGCCGGAGATGTTTCTGACAGCTTTCCCATCATTTTATTCCTGTTTCAATGGTCGCCAAGGAAGGGAAATGGGTGGCAGCAACTTCGATTGTAGTGGGGGTGTTTGGCTCTCTCGAAAATGATTAAACAGGAGTGGAGTTTCAAGAGGTTGCTGCCTCCTTTCTCACCGGAAAATAGCCAAGAAACACCTCCAGTGGAAGTGTTCCTCGATGAACTCGAAGTTAGGATAGAAGAGGTGGAAGAAAGGAGGTTTGAAGGGTGTTTTTGGCTGCCATTTTCAACCATGGAGAGTCCTAGTAATATTTTGCAGAATTTGTGATGGGTTAAAAGGGAGAAAAGAAAAGAAAACATGGGATGGGTTTGGGGTAGGGTGTAGAAGACTCTTAGGAGTTGAATTTTGCCTTTAATGCTCGTTCTAGATGTATTTGAAGGTGATTGTATGTACTAGTTCTTAATTGAGTATATTATCTCAAAATGGACTTTTTGGTATTGATGGGGCTAATTTTCAAGATATCTAACCATATTAACACATACATATATTCATACTTCCTTTGTTTTGTTATATTTTTGCCATATGATGATAAGGTACACTTATTATTACATATAAAACTTGTAAGGGCTTGGATATTTTTATAAATAAATCCTTTCCACTACATAAACATAACTATATATGTCTTACTGATTTTATTAGCATATGCCTAACCATATACGAGCAATAATCTATAATAAACGATTATTATTGTTAACACACACACACATACACACTAACACACACAAATATATATATATATATATATATATATATATTATAAGATCGTCATACATTAAGTACTACGTCAAAATTAGTTTCGGTCGTTGATCGACGGACATCGACGTAATTTTTACGATTGTTACAGACAAGAATTTGGAATCATGAAATAATGATCATTGGAGTAGTGTCCAATTCATCTGTTCACAATGAAAGGGCCATCGCGAGGCATAGAATGCATGTTTATAACATTGCATGACTTGTGTAATTTAATTCAAGTGGTTAGTTGATTACTCGAAACATTATACAATAAATAAATTCATAATTTTTATGGTGATTAAATAATATGGATTTATTTATAATCAATGGGCATGATGCCATAGTTAATTAATTTGTTATTGTGTTTCTCTTTGCCCGTTTTACTTTCCCGAGTAATTTTAATATTATTCAAAATTTCACAGTCGTTCATATTTTTGGAAGTAAGTAGTGAAATAAGACTGTCATGAATTGATTGTAGATTGTCGATTGAGCGTAAGACATTACAATTGGAATTGCTATAATATTTATAAGGACTTTGAAAATAGAGAATTTAAGTATTGGATAAACCTATGCTTAGAGATTGCTTCATGGATTTTAATCACAAGTGATTCTTAGACAATGATATATTTTATTCTTAAAGCAGAGATACACAGTTCATAGTTTACATAATAGTTGTGCATTGGTTTTCTCAAACGTATCTCGGAACTAGATGTAATAAAGGGTTATTCCATGTATGATTTGATATGCAGATTGTAAGACTATATAGTCAATGTAATTCGTTCCTTTTGACTGAATAAGGAAAAGTGATATATGTGGGCCCCTGATTATTTGAGTTGGTCTATGAAAACCAGGTGTTTGGTCCAGACTAAATTGATGTGATCAATTTTTTTAGTCTAAATTTGATCACAAATTGGGAAATCGGGAAATAGAACAAATGAACATGAGGTTATCATTTAATCCATGACCTAGTACATACAATATCTTATAGAACGAAGGAATAGCTGCTTACTTATCTTAGGGCCAATATTTGATGTGAATCAGAGTTTGGCAGTGGCTTCGGAAAGCACCCTTTGTTGTTTAGTTCAAGGTATATACTTGCAATTGCAGTTACAGAATTATCCAAGTGGAAGATTATTGGATTAAAGTGTCTAAGTCAGTAACTAAATTGGTATATTCCTGTAATTAAAAGCAAAGTCCTTTTTGGGTTGCCCTCATGACCAAAAATAACTAGAAATGATATTATGAGAGAGATGTCTAATTTATTAGATTATTATATGATTAATAAACTAATTGGAAATTATTGAAAAATTAATTTTTAATATATTATGTGATTAATATATTAATTGGAAATAGGTAGTTGATTTGTTAATTTATTATGTGAGTAATAGACTAATATGAGATGAATTGATAAATAACTGATTTGTTAATTTATATGATTAATAAATTAATGTGAAATCAATTAGAATATTTTAATTATTAATCAGAATTAATCTGGAATTAATTCATGATTAATTAGAATTAATTAAAGGTGTAAGGTGTGAATTATTATTGTTCACTAGTTGAATAAAAGAAACAATTCTATACCCATCCATGGTATGGATCATTTTCGAGGGTTCCGTAGTGTTTCTAGAAGCCTCCTAGTCGCATAAAAGGAAAGTATTTGAATTAGGATTAAATCTATTATCTAATTAATTGAAAACTTATTTTGCCTGCAAGTTACCTAAACTATAAATAGGACCCCTTGGCTTGTAGTTTTCGTTCACCACATTACCTAAAGGCATATAAACAAAATTCCCTTCATCTCTCATCTTTCCTCCTCATTCTAGGGTTTCTAGTTTTGGGTGTGAGCCATTAGAGGCATCATCCTTTTGGTGCATGGTTTCCAAGGAACTTCAAGAGGATTTGATTTAATTATTTGCTATAATAATCAAAAGGTATGTAACCATAATCTTTACGTTAATTTTGATTTTATATCCTCCCTCTAGGGTTTCTTGATGTTCATAGTTTATTACGATCAAGAGAGAAAACATAGATCCTTTCTAGGTTGCATGTGAACTTAGGGGTTTAAGTGTTTACCGCCACATGAATTTTTTAATAACCTAGAAAAACCATCACATGATTTCTTAGATGTGTTTCTTGAGGATTTATCGGGAGTATCTCCTCAGAGGAAGGTGGAGTTTCAGATTGATCTGGTTCCAGGTGCGGCTCCGATAGCCAAGATACTTTATCATCATGCGCATCCTGAGATGCAGGAGTTGTCCATGCTAATTCAGGAGCTGTTATTTATGAGGACAATCATTTCTCCATCGGGAGACCCTATTTTGTTTGTGAAAAGAAGAACGAATCTCACGGAATGTGTATCGACTATAGGGAGATGAGAAAATCTAAACGTGAAGAACAGTGATCTACTTCCAAGGATTGATGATTTCTTTGCTCAGCTTCAAAGTGCATCTTAGTTTTCTAAGATTGATTTGATGCCAGGATGTCACCAGATGAGGGTTAGGGATGAGGATATTTACAAGACGGCCTCCAGGACTCGCTATGGGCATTATGATTTTATGGTGATGTCATTCAAGCTCACCAACATACCGACGACATTCACTGTTCTCATCAATTGGGTATGCATGCCGATGTTGAATCAGCCCGTGATTATGTTCATTGATAATATCTTTGTCTATTTTAAGACCAGGGAGCATCACGAGGACCATTTGCTGGAGTTTCTTGAGACTTTGAGGATGGAGAGGTGTTATGCCAAATTCTCTAAATATGAGTTTTAGTTGTACGAAGTGCAGTTCATGGGTCAGCTCACTAACCATAATGATATTTTGGTCAACCCAACCAAGATTGAGGTCGTGATGTAGTGGGAGGTTATGAGATCTCCATCTGAGATTCAGAGTTTCCTTAGATTAGTGGGATATTATTGAAGATTCATTCAAGATTTCCCCAAGATTATAGTTCCCTTGATTCGTTTGACGAAGAACAACACTTTTCAGTGGGGTCCTGAGCAGTAGGCATCATTTGAGGTTTTGAGAGAGAACTTATGCAAGGTGTCGATATTGAGCCTCCCTGAGGGAATGAATGTTTTTGTGGTTACCACGATGCATCTATTTTATGTCTGGTTGTAGATTATGTAGAGGCGTGGTGTGATTGCATACGCTTCGAGGCAGTTGAAGCGTCATGAGGCGAATTATTCCACTTAAGGAATATATATATATATATATATATATATATATATATATATATATGTGTGTGTGTGTGTGTGTGTGTGTGTGTTTGTGTTTTCCACATAAATATTTGTGTTTGCTATTCATAAGCTTAATATCCTTACAGTGTTCGAATGAGCATATCCATATTATTTGTATATAATACAATTTATACATAGAACCCTGATAGAGGGTTTTCCACACATTGCATCACTTCATGACCTAACTTCTTTATTACTCCAGTATATATCCTGTAAACATGAAAATGGAGCTCTATAAACCAGTATTGTTGTGATCGCCCACATGAATTTTGTTATTAAAAGAAATTTAATATTTTCTTGAGTAAATTATATGAATATTTGCTATTTGGTCCCTAACTTACTTTTTTAATTCAACCCATCTTTATAATATGTTTTTATTGTATGTTTGGTCTTTAATAGACATAAAAAGACTATATTGTCTTATTTTATTTACTTTTGGATTTATTTTACATTTAAAAAATGTTTAATAAATAATGTAGATCCTACCAGCCCATATTAGCCCCAACCCTCACATTTTCCCTTTTTAGGCGCGCTTGGGTTTCAGCCAAGAAAGAGACACCTGTGAATTTTTGACCGACCCATTTGAAGGAAAATCAATACTTAGACTAACTGATGTTTTAGTATTTGGATGGGTTGGAGGAAAACATGCATGCGTGGATCTAATAGGGGTTTCCCCTCATGTGGGTTTGAGGAGTAAGGTTTTCACTGTGGGGCAAGCTGCTTTAAAAGCTGCATAAAGCAAAGTGGCAAAACATAAGAAAGCATGCATGGAAAATCTACACACGTTTATAACCTTTTCATTTGATACTTTTGGTTTCCTTGCGCCAGAAACTGTGGTGCTACTCAATAGAGTCCAACGGGTAATGTATAGTAATGTTATGACTCTAAGATTTATAGATGTTGTTTTAAAAGAATTAGTTTTGCCATCCAAAAAGGGGTTGCGACACAACTTGTTGCTCGTTTACCCGATACATATATGTAAAACTTGTTTCTTATGTTTTTTTTAAAAAATACCTTAATATATTCAAGTTAGCAATATATCCAACTTTAGAACCATTGATAGCTAGATATGGTTAGGACTTCGCAGGTATCCTCTTCAACCCTCACACTTTCCCTTTTCGAACGAATCTCATCAATGTTTAAAAACATCCAAGAAATCGTGCCGACGTTTAAAAGCTTCGAACCCATCTCATGGTTGTGTAAAAGCTTTAAATATGTCGCTACTCTGTAAAACCTTTGAATATTACTTTTCTAAGTTTGATACGAGGATGATAGATTCAAAAGTTCAGGAGTTCAATCTTTTCGAAAGTGGTATTGTTGTGGTCTCTTATTTTTAACAACAAAAAAGATGCATTCGGACAAAACCTACAACTCAGAACCACCAAGTTCCAGATTGAATATGGGTTTTAGTGGGTATTTAGCATAAAACATTGCCTTTATTCTCATGATTACTCCAATAAAGCAGTGACTTCAAACATGAAATTGGGCATCACCATTCTTTACAAATTGGTGGTTTGTAACACAACTAGGCACAATTTCTCGATTAGAAGTTGCTAGGCAAAAGAGCTAAAATCGAGCATAATTTTAGTATCTTACCACTACCACGGTGAGGAATATCGGTAGCGGCAGAGGCGCTGTTTTCTAAGATGTCAATGAATGTTTTTGAAGAAAGAATGTGAGACTAGGCGGTAACTATGGAAGAGAAGGTGAAACCTCCAAAAACTACTACCAGAAATTGTTGAAGTTAAATTCCTAGATGAAACAGTTTTGTGAGATTCTCGTTGCCATCAGTGAGGGTTAGACCTACCTAGATAAGTTTGAAGACATCAATATGTGGAGGAGGAGGTAGTGATTTGAGGGAGGGGTTATGTTGACTTTTAAGCTATTTAGGAGAAAGGCTGGGGATGAAGGTTAATGGTGAGAACCATTTTATTTATTAAATATTTTTTAATAAAAAAAAACAATAAAAATTAAAAAACAATAAAAGAGCACAATATAGTTTTCTACTGTCGAAAAAAAGGAATAAACATGCAACAAAAATATATCATAAAAGCAGTCAAAGTTTAAAAAATAAGTTATACACAAATCATATAAAATTACCCAAACGAGCTAACCATCGGTGTGTAATTTAGTCGTTTTTGTTAAAAAAAAAAAAGCAATATTGAACCATATGTCAAACTAATCAATCTTAGAACTTAGAAGAACATGCAAGTTGTAATGGATTTATTGTAATATCATACTTTTTAGTTTGGATCTATGCGCCAATCATTTTTGTGGTTGATAAAAATTGGGATAATATCTATAATTAATAATCTAAATTGTGTAATAATTTTTTTTCAGATTTTGCCACTATTATTTATTTATTTATTTTTTTATGAAACTACTTCATCATTTCGAAATATACGAACACTTAATTTGGTAACATGATCACAAAATAAAATGATTTGTTTTTGTTTTTTTTCGACATTTATAAGATTTTTAATGACATGGCAATTTTTATTTGACGCCCTTCCTAATTTAATTATGATCATTTTATTAAATGATAAATAGCGATTTTTTAAAACTATCATTTTCTTATTTTTGTGATTATCCGATAAAAATATCTGTGCCCCAAGAACTTTCGTAGAAGTTGAAAATGAATGTACAAAATATTGGGTTAAAAGAAGTAAAGTTCGTCGCAAACTGCGAGACTTGAGTCGTCCACGAAGTTTATAGGTAGTTTCCACAGCAACAGATATATTTGAAGTCGAGGCAAAGATATGAAAGCAATGAACTAAATCGGTGATATCTTCTAACCCATGGCGGAGGAAAGAGGTGCGGAAGCCAAAGATGAAAAAACCCTAAACATTGATGGCGGTGGTAAACCACTCAACGCCGAAGAGTATGATAAAGACTCTGGTAAATTCTTAATTATTTACATTATATTTCTATGAATATATTTAAATTAAAATTCTTTCTCTTTTTGCTAATTAGTCTTTATCATACATTGAATTAGTTTATGGTGCCCAAAAAATCGAAATTTGGTGTCCAAAAAATCGAAAATAAGAAACATTCGTAGCTAATCCGTAGCTAATTAGCTACGGATTAGCTACGGAATTTTCTTATTTTTTATTTTTCGGGCATCAAACTTCGTTTTTTTCGCTCCGTTTTTCAAACTTCTATTATACATTATTATCTATATTTTTTCACCAACTTATAGCTATTAATAGCATTCATAAAATTGTGTGCACATACGAGATCCATTACTCGTTTAGTGGTTTAACACTATAATGCTTATGAATACGTTCACATACATCTCACAAACACGTATACATACACATATACCACAACTCATTCATGTGTATAAATATACATATACAAACATAATCCATCACAAGTTGGTGAAAAGTACAATGTTAAACTGTGAAACGAGTACTTGATCCCGAAGAGGTACACAACCTTATGAACGATATTAATAGCTACAAGTTGGTGAAAATATATATAATTATATATAGTAGAGGTGTGAAAATAACGATGCGAAAAAAACGACGTTTGGTGCTCGTAAAATCGAAAATAAGATAAATTCGTAGCCAATCCGTAGCTACTTAGCTACGGATTAGCTACGGAAATCTAACGGAAAACATACTCCGTAGGTAATTAGTATCCGTAGGTATTCCGTAGCCATTCCGTAGCTAATTAGCTACGGAATAGCTACGGATTTTGCATTTGTAGCTATTCTGTAGCTATTCCGTAGCTAATTAGCTACGGAATAGCTACGGACGGAATAGCTACGGACGCGAGTCCGTAGCTATTCCGTAGTTATTCCGTAGCTATTCCGTTACTAAACTAGGGCATCCCATTCTGTAGCTGATCCGTAGCGATTCCGTAGCTAATTAGCTACGGAAAATTTCCGTAGCTATTTTCCGTAGGAAAATGCCATGTTTTCTAGTAGTGCTTTGATGTTACAACGCATTTTCATGTGAATTTGTTTACTTTAATTTCCACATGTTTATAGACTGGATATTTGTGGCTTCGTTTTACAATGAGTTGTGTTCATAACACTACCAATAATGCTGATTTTTTCTAGCTAGCATTATCAGTAGAATTCACCTTCCGGATAGTGATATGCATGATCATGGTCATATATACACTTTTTATTTTATTTTTTTAATTTGCATCATCGCATGTGATTACTATATATATGAGTTTTGGTAATGATAACAGTCCATACTTCTCCTTTAGCTTGTTTTAAGATTGATAATCGATCAACTTTCACGTGAGGCTTGTGCAACATCATATGTTTCTAGAATGCACGCCGTGTTTGATATTCAAATATGGTACAACTTTATTCTCGACTACTTATGGATGTTGGTTAACTACATGATTTTCGTTAAGGGCATCCCCTATAGCTAGGAGCTTATTTATGATTTATTAACTTTTATTAGTACGTCAAATACATAACTTATTTACTATTTATATATTTTAGTGAAACCATTTCGTTATCAAGCTATTCTTGTATTACTTCCTCACTACCTTTAATCTTAGGCTAGAAGGAGTGATATAGCACTCATAGGACTTTGTTACATAATTTTTTTGCTACCACATTATTTTTTTATCTTCCATCTCACTAGCATTTACTATTTATATATTTTAGCGAACCCATTTAGTTATCAAGCCATTTATTTATGATTTATTAACTTTACTTCCTTACCCTAACATGTGTTAAAAAAAAAGTTTTTTTTTTTAAATAAAAAATATGGTCAAATGGTGATTAAATAATAGTCGAAGTCTAGCAACTAATAATTTGAAGCCTTTTACACATTTCTCTCTCTTCTGCTACCTCTTTACCAAATCTTATGGGGTGGGTACCAAATCCAAGCAGGAATTTGACGAGATGGATGAGGTCACTCACTAATAACATTTTTATTTTAAGAAATTAAGACCAACTGAAAATATTATATATGTTTAAAAAAATTATAGGATAATGGATAAATGTTAAAATATTAAAAATAGTTTCAGCAGAGCTTATGAATTGGAGAAGGTTTTTAAAAGTAATTGTTTTTATTGCTTTTAACATAATATATAGGTTCTATATATAGGTGCGCGCTTAAGCACTTTGCACGTTCTAAACAACATTTTGACATAATTGATATCTAAGTTTTGTTGTTTTAGACGACTCATTTGTTATTATGTTTGTTAGATGCACGAGAGACGACGAAAAATGGGGACGTGGTTGTAACTGGCCGAAAGTAAGTTTTGTTGCTCTTGTTATCATTGCATATAAATAAATTTTAATTATGTGAGCATTAAGGTTTTTTGAGATATCATATATTAGGAATCAATTCTGTAAAAGTGTTTTATTATTAAAATGAGTTGTTTTTTCAGTCAATGATACTAATCATTTATTTTATTGTTTCTTATACATCTATATCTATATATGTAATGTTTTGAGCAAGAAGATAAAATTGAACTATATTTCATGTATTTTAATATATTCATTTTATTTAATATTATTATAAATTAATTATAATATATAAATATTATATATCCTTAAAAGTAACAAATTAGATGACGGTTTTTACAAAATATTTTACAAAGACGAAGATAATCTGTAATTATCAAAAATAAGTTTTTATAAATAGTAACGATTTGAGAAAATTTAAGTTAATAACATTTTCTATGATAACACTTGCAGTTTATTTCTTTATATTTTTTACAACACTGCAACTTTTAACAACAATAATTAAATATCCACATGTTTTTGCTAATTTTATATCATTTGTTTTTATATATAAGCAATGACACTTAATTTCTGTTTCATGGTGTTCGATAAACACCCTAAGTTGTGAATAATGAAATTATATTTTTCTTTTGATCCTCAATTCCAGCATACTTACTTAAAATTATGTTTGTGATTAGATTGGTGGCCAAAAAGCGCAGTTATGAATTTACCCCTTCCTCATTGTCATGTGACTGTTTCCATAACAAAGATTTCGGAAGGGACACAAGTAGACTCGATTTGATTAGTTTCCGTTATTTTGATGTTTATGGAGAAAATCCTGACATGGGAAAGGGTAGTTATGGAGGTGGAGGTGGTAGAAAGGATAGTGGTATGACTCAACAAGTTACCGTTGTTAGTTACAATGGTGATGTAGTCCAAGGATCTATGAAGGAAGGAAGTGGTGATGGTGGGGAGCCAGTATCCCATAAACTGGAGCAGGAAAAGTGTAATATTGATGTTAAACCTGTAATTAAAAGATCACAGGAGAAAAAGGGTAGTGGTGGCGCTGATGTTGATGGTGATCAAGATGGAGGATGTATGGTGGCAGTAGGATGTGGAGAGACATGGTTGTGGTCGTGGGTTTGTGGAAAAAAGAGTTTTAAATAATTATTTTAGATATGGGGAGTAATATGTACATGAATTATCAGCTCTCTTTAGATATGAAGCACAATACATGTCAGTTAGTCCTGTTAGAATGCGATATTATTACATTACTATACGTGTAATAAATTGATATTATATTACTAGTATTTCTGAATCAATGCAAATATAGCATTTACAATGAACAACGCCAAAACCTATTGGTATTGTTATTCTTCTTTTTCTGTTGTATTGGAGCAAATCTTAGTATATTTTTCTCACATTTTGATGATCCCCTTTTTTATAATATATTAGTTGTTCAATTAAAAAAAGAACCAACACAAATTTTACGCATACCTACATTAATTACAAACTGAAGCAACATATATATGTTTACAAAAGAAACTGAAATCTAGCCGTATTTCATGTGAGGAAATTATTTATGTAGCATTTGAACTGTGAAATAGAAAAAAATATTGATCTTCTCATCTCCAAAAATCTTCCCAAATGCCTTAGAAACCAATGTCATATACATAATACGTTAGGTTTTGGAAATCTAGTGCTAAATACCGAAATACAACTATGAATTAAATGAAATTGAGTAATGGCAACAACCCAATTCCTAAGTCTAGGCTCCCAAAAACATTTGAAAAACCATGTTAAAAATATTGAAACTTTTTCAAAACCTTTTTTTTTATATCATAGTTCATTTACAAAACCATTTCTCAGCCACCAAATCATCTCCAAACTTTTCAAAATGGTAATTATAAGTTTAAGAGTAGATAAGATCATAATCAAGGATGCAATGCATATATTAATTCAGTATGTTGCCATTGACTCAACAAATGAATCAGTTTATAACAACAAAACATCGTAAAACAGAATCACTCCTTTAGGTTAACCTTGTTGGGTTTTATGTATTATAACACTCCTATGGTGCACATACAACCCTAATGCTTTGGATCGAAGTTTTCTCTAGTTATACATGCAATAAACAATTGCCAAAGCATGAAGCCTATCTAGCATACAAATTTGATACATGAATCATAAAACTAGCTAGAAGAATACCTTTTATTTGTAGCTTGTAGTTGTTGTCCTTTCAAGAGCTTAGAACCTCAAGTGTGATGTCTCAAACAAGTCACAAACACCATGAACAAGTGGAGGATAATGAGAGAGAGGCTAGGAGTACACAAAATCGGCTAGGTATTCACATTAGGAGTCTTAAGGCCGATTTAGCAAGTTAGGGGTCCATTTTATAGTTTGGAATTCCTAGGGTTTCAACTTGTCAACCATAATTCACTTGGGCTTTTAGTCCAATAACTCATTAGCCTTTTGGACCAACTCTTCATTGACTCTCACAAAGATTTAGTCTAATCCTAATCAACATGGATCTTTAGCCCAAACTATAAGTATTACTGATTTACTTAATGAGTCCCCTTCAATTTAATCATTCTCTTTTGATCACTAAATTAATTTCAAATTAATTCTTGATCAGTACCAATTAAATAATATGATTTCTGAATTAATATATTATTCTTATAATATATTAATAAATCACAAATAACCTCTTTCTCAATTATCCATCGTATCAGATTGTTCTGGTGAAGGCAACCCGAAATGGACCATGCTACTCTCGGGTCAAGTACATGCCAATTATAGTTATGAGCTTAAACACTCAATCCAACAGTCTCCCACTTGGATAAGTCTAATAACTATAATTGCAGGTACGACTTCAAAACCCGACTAGCAATCGTAGCTCTCAAAAGCCACTGTTGAACTCTGATTTTATCAGCAACGCATCCATTAGATAAGAGATCATATATTCATCCATTGTAAATATTTTATGGACATGAGACATGGATTATAATCATTCTCTCTGTCCATGTTTTATTTCCCGATTTCTGATTTATGACGACCGACTAATTGAACAAATCAAATTAATCCAGGCTTGACCAAGAGCTTGGGGTTTCATCATTAAATTATCGACGGGCTCACAGATATCGCTTTTATCCCTCTTAGGGTAAAAGGAATGGATAAAATTCGACTCATTTGCTTGCTCCATTTACTCATCAAATCACACACAATAATGTGTTTTATAACACCAAGTTACTGGTACGTTTTCACATCATCAATGTGCAACTACTTGTAAAATGCAACTCATATCTCTCCGTTTCAAGAATATAAGATATTATTGTCTCACAATCACTCGTGATAAAATCCAGGAAGTGATTTAGATGAGCGTGGGTTTAACCCAATACTCAAATCTTATTACAGGAGTACTCATGAATACTGCAACAAACTTGTCTTATATCTAACACTTGGACAATCTACAGACAGATTCATGACAGTCTTGCCTCAATACCTACTTCCAAAGTATGATCGACTATGGATGGTTTGAATAATATTATTATTCGGTAAGTCAAAAAATGTGAAGTGAAACACAAGAATAATTGAATCCAATATGGTCTCAAAAATTTTGAATATAAATAAAACACCTTTTATTTAATCACCATATCGATTACACATTATTCATTGTATAATGTTTCAATTAATCAACTTAATACTTGAATTAAAACAATAGTCATCTCATGCTCCAAGCATGTTTACCTATGGTCCTTACTTCATGAAATAGATCAATTGTAAACATTTCCAATGACATTCATTTCACAATTCTAAATCCTTATCGTAAGTGTAAGAATACCAAGTCCTTGCCACTTACTGTAATCTGTTAAATTCTAAGCTTATATGTAGTGATCCTTTTGTAACGACTATGTACAAAATTCACAGAGACTTTGCCAATTACAAAACATTCCATTGGAAATTGTTACAAGACAATTCCATAGATACAAAGTCTCATATTCAAAGCACATTCCTTTGAACATCCTTCTTGCATAAAAGTTTCTAACTTACTCATAGATTCTTGATATCCAAGTCCCGTTATGGAAACTTTTCCATAATTGCCATATGACGATCCATTCTTAATAGAATCCTATCTATTCAGAATTATATCAATATGGTCCATTCATTATTATACTTCCAATTATCCACAAGCAACCAATCCTCAAATTATCCTTGACAGTTGTTTAATGATTTTCAGTCATACCCAGTTCTAGTCCCTTTTCCCTCTCAATGCCCTAGGCATATGGAAAATTAGAACTGGTGAATATTATAGTATATGCAATCGATCCTATATCCGAAGCATATGGAATACGATTCATAATGTCTCACATAAAGGCATGATACTGGACTAGTCTCTTGCTATAATATTTCGATATATATAATTTCCTTATGTTGAATCATTTCGACATTGCATTCACTTATGTTTATAACTAAATTAAAATTTCAATCTATGCTTTTAGATTCGAAATGAAGTAAAAGTATCCTCTCCCTTACTATAGCAAAACAACTTTTCAAAATTTTTTTCAACTTTGCAAATGTGTAGCGTTTGTTTCCTATAACCAGTATTGCTAACTTGCAATACTTCACATAATAATCATGCTCCCACTACCATGATAATTATATTCTTACTAGCATAAAACTTATGCTCACACTAGCTTTGACATGTACGCAGAAATCAGTTGGACTTATAGAAATAGTACTTATTGACTTTCATACCAAAGTTTAGATTTCTGATATGAAATGCTTCGATAAGTCTTTATCTAAGCTCGTACACCTTTTATCAGAAAGCTCATATGTAGGTCTAAACTATTTCAGAACTTACAACAATAAATCCCGAATGTTCAAACTATTTGCCATTTTTCACAATTCGAACTATGAAGAGGGATGTTGTAACCATAATCGAATTTGAGAATGCAATTAACACAACTTCTATCTCCTTAAAATCTACTTAGTGAAAGAGTTTCCTCACAATCATTTTCATGAATTAGAGAGAAACAGAATGAAACTTAGATTTTATGGTGTATGTGTTCCTATCCATGTGAAACTGTCATTTCCAAGCATCATCATTAGATAAGATCTATGGCAGATTCAAACTCATATAGACTGAACTTGTTCAATCTTAATTTCTTGCCACATGGCAGAACAAAAGGGCCTACTATGTCTTCCAAGTTGTTGAGCAGATGATGTGACAACCCTATATTTTTCCAAAAGCAATGTAACACTCAAAGGTCAAATACAATGAAAACTATTTGGAATCAACGAAATTAACCTCAAAAATAAAGTGTTCAAATATCTAAATTGGGATGCATCAAATGTTAGATATCGTGCCGAGCTTTCCAAAAACATAAAGAACATTCGAAACCAGGTTATATTGAAGAAACTATAACCACTCAAATATTTACGACACACCCGGTAAAACATTATTTAACGTAGAAAGTGAAATTACAATAAAATGCATTTTAGCCTAAAGTATCTAAACAAAAGTTGTAGAGTTCGTTAAACTGTAAACGTACATAAAAAGATCGCCCAAATTGAACCCCGTATGAAGAAGTTACGAATTTTCTAAGTTTCGTAACAGTAGTAGAGGGCTAAAACCTCGAATTGAAGATCGATCGATATTTAGCTAACGCAACCTAAACGAAAGTTGAAGATCTCCACAATAGGAGTAAGTTGATAAAAAGACAAACGAAAACCGACGTCGGATAAAGAAACTATGCATTTTTAACGGACTTTAGAAGTCTCGACCTATTAAAAATAAAGTCAAAACTAGCCGACGGAGTCTAAATGAAAGTTGTAGAACATAATCTCACCTACGCGTGGATATAAAGAACGCGAAAAACGGAGTCCGTACGCGAAAGTTACGGAATTTAGAAGATGGAAGCCAGGATTACGCCCAACGTAATATAGGAGTATGCCTAGCGTAATCAAGTGCAGATCGAGTCCCATCGGCTGCAGCTCTACGCCTAGCTAGACTCGAGTCGTAAACCAGGACACAAAGTTACGCCCAGCGTAACCGAAGTACGCCCAGCGTACTCCGGTGGTATGCCCAGCGTACTCGCATTTTCAGCCCTATAAATAGAAGGCATAAGCTTCGGATTTTTGCACACATTTATCAAACACTCACTTACTCTCACACACTTTCAAGCACCAGAGGCCGTCCCGACACCCTCGATTCCGCACCCGAGCCCCCGACGAAGGTTCTACGCTACCAAGATCCCCGAGAAGCTCGAAGACGCAACTTTCCGCGGTTGAAGTTTTGCTCGACTCTAGTCCCACTCTCTTCAAACGAAACAAGTGAGTTCATACCCCTACTTTTCAAGTCTTTTCATGTTTTATGGGGGGAATACAACTACAATACAAGAAAACGTATCGTTTTATAAACATAAATGCAACATCTATCTTATTATTTTTCGATACCAACATCTTACTTTACGTATAAAGTTTAGTATATCACCAAGTTATTTTCACCAAATGAAACATACTTTCTGAAAAACTATAATGGGTATAGTTTGTGAGTTATTCATACATTTTTACGTATACATCTTGAAAAACGAAATACTTTCATCTAAAGTAAAATAAAGACTTTCTTATCGTAAATCTATTTATACTATGTGATGTGAGATATTCAAACTTCAACGTACTCTTATGTATGCATTTCAAGTCCTATATTATAAGCCAAAATCTCTTGGAGGGAGAACGTGATACTTGTGTATAGATCTATACGGGATTGAAAACCCCGCACCTAAACTGTTAGCTACAGTTAGACCGGCAGGTCTGGGGTGACAAATGTGAGAACACTACAACACCTGAAGAATGTTGTTACAGGCAACCTGTGTCAATAGTACGGTTATAAGACTCACACGAAAGTATAAAAACAAGCTTGATTTACGAGATTTATACATGCATTCAGTATTTACATTATTTTGAGTACAAACTTATCTTTATCATTCAATTACGAAAGATACTAACGCCCTCCAACTTTGGGAACTTTTCAAACTATATATGGAAAATATTGGATTTTCTGAAAACCACATTCATCGACTTTCTACCAAAAAGACATACTTTTCAATACAAAACACTTATGAACTCACCAACTTTATTGTTGACACTTTTTCGAAACCACTTGTATTTCTCAGGGAATCAGTAATACAGGTAACTACCAGCTTTTGAAGAAGGAACACTAAGGACGTTTATTATTAACATTTTACATCATCATATTGTAATATTCTTTTGGAAGTATGTATAACGCAACAATGTACGTTTTTATTATATATATGATGGTTGTGTTACTTTCTTTACAATATTCAGTTGTTGTGGTACTATGTGAAGTCATCAACCCCCGAATGTTTCCGCCATTCTGGTTTGGGGGTGTGACAGATTGGTATCAGAGCATTATTTATAGTGAACTAAGTATATCAAACCACATAAGATATACAAACTATAAATGCAAAAAAGGGGACCAAAAACCGTCTGACAACACATTTTCATAACAAAGTTTTCTAAAAAGTATTAAGGCATGTAGCGACACTACGATTGGACCTCGAGGAATGTAATCAAATGAATAATAAATATAGCCTGATCAACTATATTTATCCTGGATTTGACCAACGTACGTCGAGGAATGGTCGTAGTGGACAACAAGTCAAAAACTTACCAAATAAAATTTTTAGACTTGGAAATTTGAAATACTATAGGAGTATTGTTATAAAATAATAGGACAATGAAAAACCTACACACCATAAGATGTAGTTAAACTTAGGATGCCGTTAAATAGAAATTTATTTTCTTATAAAAATCTCTTACCTCTTTCGTAGTACAGACAAAATGGCCAGATTCCATATATCGGGAGATCCCTACTACCCAAACCAAGGTAACGGTGGATGGATATAAGAAGACCCGGAAGAAGACCCAGAGGAAATCGACGAGGAAGTCGGAGAGGAATTTGAAGTCAATGAGGAAGTCGAAGAGGAAGAAGAGCCTATAGAGGAGGAAGAAGAAGTTACAGATGGAACATACTCCGAGCCGGAAGTGATCAACCCTCCCGCTCCTCGTTCTCCCGAAGTTAAAATGGGTTATCAAGGTCCCATTCCCATTTGGGGAAGCCATCTCTACTATTGGAGCTGTCAACAAGGTGTACGCCCTCCCTTCGGCATTTGTCGGGAGTTTTACAATGTCAGTGGGGGAGGCTCAGCCGATCGAGCGCTTCCCGTCCTTGTGGGCCGAATAGCCACCCAGACCTACCAGTCAGACAAGCAAGCGGCCAGAATCCATGAGGTCAATGCTGCTACACAGGGTAACGCCGCAGACATCCGTCGTCTGGACGGACTACATGAAAGTACCCAACTCCACACAGGGACGCTTCAGAACCAAATGGTGACAGCACTGGCAGAAATAAGAGAGATGAAGGAACAACAAGCAGTTCTTGAAAGGCGCCTAATGGGAGTCAAGCAGTCGGATGCCGAGTCTAGATCCATACGCACAACACGCCGCAAGTAGAACTTGATCAACTCCAACAATTTTGATATAGAATAGGACCTCGGATAAAGTTTTTCTTATTTCCTTTGAACTTGTAATCGGAGACCTCTAGATAGGTCAAGTTTTCCTAAACATGAAGAATGATGTAACGCATCGTATGTGTGACATATATATAAATATGAAGTACTTTTTACATACCTCTCGAAACTTATGGGATTATCTAAATTGTTATATCTACTTGAACTAAAGTCAAAACAAATTACAAGATACAACTAACCCTCTAGTACACGAGTGTCAAATCATTAGAAACTTATAGTGTTCATTATTATTTCTCTACTAGAACATGCCTCCTCGTAGATCAGCATGCAGAAACTCAGCTCCAATACCACCTCCACCGCCCCCTCCAACTATGGATGCAGCTATGTTCCAAACTGCTGTAACAGCCGCTGTAACCGCAACGATGGCTTAAATGAGTGACAACGGGTCAGTAGGAGGAATAAACAGCTTTACAAATGGCCAAAGCCAAGGCCGTCCGGGGTATGTACTTACAAAGACTTCACCAACGGAAAACCTATTCCCTTTTATGGGACTGGGGGAGTGATGGCTCTATCCCAATGGATAGAGAAAACGGAATCTGTATTCGAAATTTGCACTTGCCCTGAAGAAAGCAAAGTAAAATTTGCTGCTTTTACTTTCTCCGAACGAGCCCTAACGTGGTGGAACGACCACGTCAATCCACTAACCCTAGTGGTGGCAAACTCCATGGGTTGGGAAAACCTGAAACGAATGCTCCTACGAGAGTAATGCCCAAGAGGTGAGATTCAGAAGCTCGAACAAGAACTGTGGGGCCTTACGATGGTAGGCTCAGACATGCAGGCTATACCAACAGATCCAGTGACTTGATAATACTTTGCCCAGGGATGTTGATCCTAGAAAGCCAAAAGTTGGAGAGGTACATCTGGGGACTATCACCCCAACTTCGAGGGAGTGTGTTAGCCTCCAAACCCATGACCTTCGACAACACCAAAGAACTGGCGCAATCTCTCGTTGATCATGGTGTTTGTCAAGGCGTCACGACTATCGTCGCTAAACCAACCAAAGGGAACAACAACAACGATAACAATGCCAACAACAACAAGAAGAAGAAATTCTGGAACAAGAGAAATGGGCAAACTTCGCAAGAACCTTCAAAGAAACAAATGGTGGCGGTTCATGCCGCTACTGCTCCCACTACAACTCCTGCTACCCCTGCACCAACAAAACAATATGCTGGAAACCTGCCAAAGTGCAGCAAATGAAACTACCATCACCACGGTAATTGCCGCGAAATGCACTGTAAAAACTGCTACAGGAAAGGGCACACTGCCCGTTTTTGTAAGGCACCGACGCGACCAATCACTCAAGTTCCTGGTACTGGCATAAGCCAGGCATGTTATGGGTGTGGAGAAACTGGGCACTTCAAGAGGGATTGCCCCAAGGCAAAGAATGTTGGCAGTGTTGGGAGAGTGCTGGCGATAGGTCAAAATGAAGCAATAGCTGACCCCACGGTGGTTACGGGTACGTTTCTCCTCGACAACATTTATGCATGCATACTCTTTGACTGCGGTGCGGAGAGAAGTTTTGTGAGTCATAAATTCAAACACCTACTTAATCAAAAACCCCAACCACACACTAAAATATTCACTGTAGAAATGGCAAACGGTAAAACGGAAAGCGCAAGCGATATGTACGTAGGGTGCACATTAAATTTAAACGAGCACTTATTTCAAATCGACCTTATGTCCATTTCGATAAGAAGTTTTGATGTCATCATCGGTATGGACTGGTTAAGCCTTCACCATGCCAATATACTTTGTCACGAAAGGGCCGTTCGCCTCAATCTGCCAAACGGCGAAACTCTTGTCATTTATGGTGACAAACCTAGTACGAATTTACAAATCATCTCCTGTGTTAAAGCAAGAAAATATCTTCGCAAGGAGCATCATGCCTTTCTAGCTCACGTAGTAGACCAGAAACAAGAACCGAAGAGCATTAAAGACATCCCGAAAGTCTGCAACTTCATAGACATTTTCCCAGAAGATCTTCCAGGAATCCCACCAGAACTCCAAGTCGAGTTCAGAATCGACTTAATCCCCAGAGCTACTCCAGTAGCAAATTCGCCTTACCGTTTAGCCCCAGTCGAGATGCAGGAACTGTCCAGTCAATTAAACGAGCTGCTGAGCAAGGGCTTCATCAGACCAAGTTTCTCGCCATGGGGAGCACCGGTCCTATTTGTTAAGAAGAAGGACGGATCTTTTCGCATGTGCATTGATTACCGGGAGCTGAACAAACTCACGATCAAGAACCGATATCCCCTACCGCACATAGACGATCTGTTCGACCAACTACTGGGAGCGAGCTACTTCTCAAAGATCGATCTAAGATCTGGTTATCACCAACTGTGAGTGCTAGAAGGAGGCATCCCCAAAACGGCATTCCCAACACGCTATGGTCACTACAAGTTTGTAGTGATGTCTTTTGGATTGACAAATGCACCAGCAGTGTTCATGGACTTGATGAATTGGGTATGTCATCCCTTTCCTGGATAAATTCGTGATCGTGTTCATAGATGATATACTCATCTATTCAAGAAGCAAGGAAGAACACAGCCAACACCTCTGCCAAGTCTTGGAAACATTGAGGGCAGAAAAAACTATACGTAAAATTTTCAAAGTGTGAATTTTGGATTCGGGAAGTACATTTCCTAGGTTACGTAGTAAGCGAAGAAGGGATACACGTGGATCCTTCTAAGATCAAATCAATAGAGAATTGGACGACTCCGAGAACCCCAACAGAAATCCGGCAAGTTTTGCCAAGCCACTTACCACCCTAACTCAGAAGAGTGTGACCTTCGAGTGGGGAGAAAAACAAGACATCGCGTTTCAGACACTAAAGCGAGCCATATGTAGTGCGCCCATCCTATCCTTGCCAGAAGGAACAGAGGACTTCGTGGTCTATTGTGATGCGTCAAACCAAGGACTTGGGTGTGTCCTGATGCAACGAGGGAAGGTTATCGCCTACGCCTCAAGGCAACTAAAGACACACGAAGTAAACTACACGACACACAATCTTGAGCTAGGAGCAGTCGTTTTCGCTCTAAAGATATGGAGGCACTATCTCTACGGCACGAAATGTACAATCTTCACCGATCATAAAAGCCTCCAGCATATCCTCAACCAGAAAGAACTTAACATGAGACAGAGACGATGGGTAGAACTACTAAGTGATTACGAATGCGAAAGTCGATATCTTCCCTGAAAGGCTAATGTAGTGGCTGATGCACTCAGCCGAAAGGAATACTCGGACCGCAGAGTGAAGTCTCTAACTATGACAATCCATTCACACCTGTCCACGCAAATCAAGGAAGCCCAAACAGAAGCCTTAAAATCTGAAAATGTGGCAGGGGAGGCCTTAAGGGGAATGGATAAGAAGCTTGAAGTTAAGAATGATGGAGTTCGTTACTTCATGGATCGGATCTGGACACCGAAGTTTGGCGGATTCAGAGAAGTCGTCATGAACGAAGCCCATAAGACACGATACTCCATACATCCCGGCTCCGATAAGATGTATCTCGACCTCAAGAAACTGTACTGGTGGCCGAACATGAAAGCCGAAATTGCTACCTACGTGAGCAAATGTCTGACGTGCGACAAAGTCAAGGTGGAATACCAAAAGCCCTCGGGATTGTTACAACAACCAGAAATACCCGAATGGAAGTGGGAGCGGATAACCATGGATTTCATAACCAAATTACCCAAAATAGCAAGCGAAATCGACACCATCTGGGTGATCCTCGACAGGTTAACTAAATCCACGCACTTCCTACCGATCAAAGAAATGGATAAATTGGAGAAACTAACTAGAATATACCTCAGAGAGATTGTACGATTTCATGGTGTACTAATATCCATTATCTCGGACCGAGACAGTAGATTCACCTCAAGGTTCTGGTAGTCGCTGCAAAGATCCCTAGGCACGAGACTTGACATGAGTACTGCGTATCACCCACAAACCGACAGCCAGAGTGAGAAAACCATACAAACCCTAGAAGATATACTGAGAGCTTGCGTAATCGATTTTGGCAAAGCATGGCACACCCATTTACCCTTGGTCGATTTTTCGTACAACAATAGCTACCACACTAGCATCAAGGCTGCCCCGTTCGAAGCCCTCTGTGGCCGTAAATGCAGATCACCTCTGTGATGGGCTGAAGTAGGGGACACACAGCTAGCAAGAGGACAAGCAACATACAACACTCTCACTGGGCCATAAATCATAAGGGAAACCACGGAGACGATTGTTCAGATCCGGGAATGACTGAAGGAATCATGGGAAAGACACAAGAGTTATGCGGATAAAAGACGGAAACCCTTGGAATTCCAGGTTGGAGACCGTGTCCTACTAAAAGTCTCGCACTAGAAAGGATTAATACGTTTTGGAAAGCATGGGAAACTGAACCCAAGGTACATCGGACCATTCGAGATCCTTGCCAGGATCGTCCCGGTGGCTTACAAACTTTGATTACCTCAGGAACTCCACAACGTACACCCTACCTTTCACGGGTCAAACCTAAAGAAGTGCTTGTCCGATGAGACCCATGTCATCCCTCTAGACAAAATTGCAATAAATGAGAATCTCCAATTCGTAGAAGAACCAGTAGAGATCATGGATCGGGAAATAAAAAGGACTAAACAAAGTCGTATACCTATTATAAAGGTCCGCTGGAACGCCAAGCGAGGACCTGAATACACCTGGGAACGCGAGGATCAGATGAAACAAAAGTACTCGTATCTCTTCCCTAACCCGTAAACTCAGTTTTAGATTAAATTTCGGGACGAAATTCCCCTAACAGGGGGATGATGTGACAACCCTATATTTTTTCAAAAGCAATGTAACACTCAAAAGTCAAACACAATGAAAACTATTTGGAATCAACAAAATTAACCTCAAAAATAAAGTGTTCAAATATCTAAATTGGGATGCATCAAATGTTAGATATCGTGCCGAGGTTTCCAAACACATAAAGAACATTCGAAACCAGGTTATATTGAAGAAACTATAACCACTCAAATATTTACGACACACCCGGTAAAACACTATTTAACGTAAAAAGTGAAATTACAATAAAATGCATTTTAGCCTTAAGTATCTAAACAAAAGTTGTAGAGTTCGTTAAACTGTAAACGTACATAAAAATATCGCCCAAATTGGACCCCGTATGAAGAAGTTACGAATTGAAGATCGAGCAATATTTAGCTAATGCAACCTAAATGGAAGTTGAAGGTCTCCACAATAGGAGTAAGTTGATAAAAAGACAAACGAAAACCGACGTTGGATAAAGAAACTATGAATTTTTAACGGAGTTTAGCAGTCCCGGACTATTAAAAACATAGCATTAAAAATAAAGTCAAAACTAGCCGACGGAGTCTAAATGAAAGTTGTAGAACATAATCTCACCTACGCGTGGATATAAAGAACGCGAAAAAACGGACTTCGTACGCGAAAATTACGGAATTTAGAAGATGGATGCCAGGATTACGCCCAGCGTAATGTAGCGTACTCAGGTGCTGGGTCGAGTCCCGTCGGCTACAGCTCTACGCCTAGCTAGACTCAAGTCGTAAACCATGACGCAATGTTATGCCCAGCGTAACCGAAGTACGCCTAGCGTAACGTGTACGCCTAGCGTACTCTGGTGGTACGCCCAGCGTACTCGCATTTTCAGCCCTATAAATAGAAGGCATAAGCTTCGGATTTTTGCACACATTTCTCAAACACTCACTTACTCCCACACACTTTTAAGCACCAGAGGCCGTCCCAACACCCTCGATTCCGCACCCGAGCCCCCGACGAAGGTTCTACGCTACCGAGATCCCCGAGAAGCTCGAAGACGCAACTTTCCGCGGTTGAAGTTCTGCTCAACTCTAGTCCCACTCTCTTCAAACCAAAAAAGGGAGTTCATACCCCTACTTTTCAAGTCTTTTCATGTTTTAGGGGGGGGGGGGGGAGGGGGAATACAAGTACAATACAAGAAAACGTATCGTTTTATAAACATAAATGCAACATCTATCTTATTATTTTTCGATACCAACATCTTACTTTACATATAAAGTTTAGTATATCACCAAGTTATTTTCACCAAATGGAACATACTTTCTGAAAAACTATAATGGGTATATTTTTCGAGTTATTCATACATTCTTACGTATACATCTTGAAAAACGAAATACTTTCATCTAAAGTAAAATAAAGAGTTTCTTATCGTAAATCTATTTATACTAAGTGATGTGAGATATTCAAACTTTAACGTACTCTTATGTATGCATTTCAAGTCCTGTATTATAAGCCAAAATCTCTTGGAGGGAGAACGTGATACTTGTGTATAGATCTATACGGGATTGACAACCCCGCACCCAAACTGTTAGCTACAGTTAGACCGACAGGTCTGGGGTGACAAATATCATAACACTACAACACCTGAAGAATGTTGTTACAGGCAGCCTGTGTCAATAGTATGGTTATAAGACTCACACGAAAGTATAAAAACAAGCTTGATTTACGAGATTTATACATGCATTAAGTATTTACATTATTTTGACTACAAACTTCTCTTTATCATTCAATTACGAAAGATACTAACGCCCTCCAACTTTGGGAACTTTTCAAACTATATATGGAAACTATTGGATTTTCTGAAAACCACATTCGTCGACTTTCTACCAAAAAGCCATACTTTTCAATACAAAAAACTTATGAACTCACCAACTTCATTGTTGACACTTTTTCGAAATCACTTGTATTTCTCAGGGAATCAATAATACAGGTAACTACCAGCTTTTGAAGAAGGAACACTAAGGACGTTTATTATTAACATTTTACATCATCATATTGTAATATTCTTTTGGAAATATGTATAACGCAACAGTGTACGTTTTTATTATATATATGATGGTTGTGTTACTTTCTTTACAATATTTAATTGTTATGGTACTATGTGAAGTCATCCACCCTCGAATGTTTCCGCCATTCTGGTTTGGGGGTGTGACATCATCCTTACTGATCAATGAACTTTCACTGATCAAGGTGCTTTGCCTTATGCAAACAATTGAGAACTCATAGAACTCACATCTATAGTCAACTCTAATTGGAACGGGCATAGAAACAAGAATATGTCAACACGATAGGTTACAAACCTCAAGTCGTGTGCTAGTGACAAACAATAGGTTTACCCTTGATTAGTTCTTGAACTTTTCAAGATCTTTATGACTCCCACTGACCTCTTGAAATATAAGATTCTCGTGTCAAGTACCATTCCTTGACAAACAAATATTCAAGAGTTAGTGCGGGTTCTTATCAAGAAAAACACTTGATACAATTGGTCTTAGTTGGCTTTGTTTTATTAAAAACATCACAACTACCAATTTGAAATGCACAAGAGTAAGAAAACATTTTTCTACTTCACATTTCATGATGTGTTATAAACCTACTTCAGATATGTGACTCAAGGAACAATCTTGGAGTATGACTCTAAGACTTGATATTGGAACGAAGTATGACTCACCTTAATTGATTTAACCATTTCAACAATTCCCGATTCCTCTTCTTAGCCATACAAGTGCACTAAAGAGTCCTTAGAAGATCAATTGTGATATGGTTTTCATAATCACTAAGATGATCATAAAACACGATAATCAAGTACTCTCATTTCCTATTAGATTGGAGAAACCTTTATCTTTCTACCTAATTTGATTCTTCTTATTCGTTCTGCCATACATTGAAACATTTTCAATGATTCAGAATTACACTTAATCTTCTAAGTATAACCACCTTTACCAAATTTTTAGTAAATCGTGACGAGTGATCTTATTTTTCTTTGTGGTGGACCTGACCAGTGCACAACCATGTGGACCTGATCCCCTAGTCATTCACTTGACTCACATATACATGTGAACAATGAATTAGTCTTAATTTCCCAAAGACGAAAGTTCTCATTCATCATACAATATAAGTTGCAAGATTCCAAGTTTTTGTCCAATTGAAACTTGGTGATGAGAATCTTCCCGTATTTGGTAAATTTAGACACTACCACAAATGAAAGAATCAAATCCATATTGCTAAAAAACGATACATACAAACATCAATTTTCACAAATGCCATTGTAAGGAAATATAAAATAAGATAAAATCAAAAGTTTCTTTATTTATAAAATTGCGGAAAAACTTTTCCTTACAATGCAATTACAAATGAAAACTATGTACTACATATTTCTATGCAATCTATCATAACTCTTAAGTAGCAGCTCAAAAATCCAATCATCGAACCATGCGATCGAAATCCATCTCTTCGCGATCCTACTCAGCTTACTCTTCCTTTAAGCTTCCTTCCTCTTCTTCGATCCTACAAAACATCAAAATGCGATCTTATCACATCATGTACAAAGAATCTACAAATAGGAACTTAATAGAGTTAGATAGTGGACTTACCTGAAGCAGAGTCAAACACTTTGACTTTACCATCCTTGTGATCCTTCAGGTAAATAAGGCAGCTTCGCAACCAATGCCCCTTCTCTTGACAGTAGTAACAAACAGATTCTTTTGGAATGGCACACGGGATAATCATAGACTTAGCCTTTCTCTTTACCATTTCGTCAAACCGTTTGACCTTGCCCAATCCCTTTCCATTGGGAAGAGAAATCTTTTCTGGACGTCCAGTGTCACCATTATCAATGTCCATGGAAGTTTGGCAAGTAGATATTCCAATGAAATTTTCATTACCAGTGCACCAAATCATTTCTGATTCAGTAGCAATTAGCAAATAGGTTAGATCAATAAGGATCATGTCGCGGTCCGTCATATAGTAATCTTTAAAGAAATCACTATATGACTTAGGAAGTGATTGAAGAACCAAGTCAACAACCAACTTCCTCGAGACAACGACACCTTACATTCCCAACATGTCAATGTGTGACATCATCTCCAAGACGTGTGCACACACAGACTTTCCGTCCTTGTGTTTGCTAGCCAATAGGGTTTGAGTGACCTTAAACTTTTCAAGTCGACGAACATGTGGGTTAGGGAGAATTATTGGAGGAGGTGGAGGTAGTGAAATATGATTTTTGGGAACATCATCTTCATGAGGAATGCTTTTTCCATAAGACTCGGGAAGACCATAGTTTTCAGAACTAGACATCTATAAGGGAGAAATTCAAGTTAATTGATTTAAGTCCTTAATTTAACACCCAAATGAAATATTAAGGCTAGGACCTAACACAATATTCTGCAATTCGGACGAGTGATGCCGTAATCCAATTGCAAAAGATTTGAAGGTAGGTAATGATGATTTACTAATTTCCACCATGAAAAACGTAAATGAATATTCGATTTTAAATGGATTGAAATTCCTATATTTTTTTGAGATTCATTGAACTTCTCAATGGCATGTTTAATCTCGATTATGCCCTTCAAGTTTGTAACTGGGATACCACGGATCACAAACAAGGTGTGAATAACCATGCAAATTAGCTTGGTATGCTGGAAGTCATTAGTCACCGAATCAATGTGCCGGTTAACCATAGACGCTCCATTGATCAATGATAATTTACGAGAAACCCATTGCCATCCTTCATTAGTCCCATATAAGTATACCGGTTAAACACACATGCTCCACTAACGACCAATAAGGTACAATGTGCAATTGTTGGATATAGTGTCTAAGTCCATAACTATATTTGGTATGTACTTGACCCGACCCGGCATTGTCCATTTGGGTTGCACTTCATCCGAACAATTTATGGATAATCTTTTGAGAATAGTATAAGTTATGATTTATTAATATATTATAAGTTCAAATATATTAATATAAAATCATATTATTTCATTAGTGTTGATCTATAATTAATCTAGGCTTAATTTAGAGATCAAAAGTATGACTAATTAAATATGGGCTCTTGTATTTATATAGTGTGGGCTAATGCTTATTTGGAATGGGCTAGGCTTGCATGGAAAATCCATGGATACTCCATGGATCTTTAACCCATGGATCTCATGGAAATAAAAAGACATGGGTATTAGGGTTTACATGGATGTAACCCTAACCCACCACACTATATAAATGAGGCTTTGGTTCTTGAAATCTCACTAGTTGTGATGAGTATACTAAGAGGGACGATTACAAGAAAGGTTGTGACTATTCTCTCAAGTTTCCAAGTTTGTCGTGATTTGTGACTTCCATTTGAGGCATCCACACTATTGGTGCTAGGCTCTCAAACTCCAAGCAATCAACTACAACTACAAGGTAAGTAATTCTTCTAGCTTTATTTGATTCAAGTTCCCCATGCCATCCTAGATAGGATAAGAACATTGGAAAAATAATTATTTGCATGTATCTTAGTCAAACATAGATCCAAGGTTTCTAGGGTTGCATGTACACCATATGAGTGTTAGAATGCTCAAAACCCATTAGTGGTATCAGAGCCTAGGCTTGTTTACTTGATACTTGATGCAAATAGCTTGAAAATCATTTATTTTGTTCATTGCACGTATGAACTCGTCGAGTCCATGGGGGGAATCGACGAGTCCATGAAGAAATGCATGCTACTCGTCGAGTCTATTCATGCACTCGACGAGTACAGGCTGCAGTGTCCAGTTTTTCGAGTTTAGCTGCTGGAAATGGACTAGAAACATTACCCTAAACTGTTTTGGTGTTGTAAAACTTGTTTTAGATGGTGTAATGTTTATTCTAATCCATTTACAATGTCTATTATCAAAAATTACAATTTTTATATAAGTTATTTATGATTCTTGAAATTATTTATAATCATGTTCTTGAACTTATGAGTTTAGATAATCATAGGAATTATTTGTAACCTCCTTGGTAGTTTAATTATTGATCATTATGTGTTTTATTGGAGTCCATAACTTGTCCTCAAGTATAGAAAACCAAAGGTCACACTTTAATTAAAAAGCATTATAAGAACACATGAGTTATAAAAATGAAGAGTCTTCCTTTTAATACTCAATTAACTCATAAGTTATGAGATATGTAAAGTTTTGGAAGTTTACAAAACTTTCCCTCAAGTTTTGGAACAAGTAAAGTCATATTAAAACTTTAGTTCCAACCCTTAGAATTTTAATTATTAAAATTTAATCTTATACTTTATAATATTATAAGTTAATAATATATATATATATATATATATATATATATATATATATATATACATATATATATATATATATATATATATATATATATATATATATATATATATGTATGTATAAGAACAAAGTCATCTTACCATTAGTAGGCCTCATTCACAAAGTCGGTCTATAAGGGGGGTATAAGGTTGTTTCATATAAAATGGCAACTTAATGGGTGTCTATTCTCACCCACCACTTCCTTGATCGGTGGAGGGTCGTTAGTCAAAAACGTAGGACAATGACTATAATTCTCATTTAAGTATGATGAATATACTAAAGTAACTAAACCTTATCAAATTCCCAATCTTAGTTACTTTAGAAAAATGTGAATAAGGTGCTAATCCATGAAATTACACTTTGCACTTTAATTAAATCGTTAGTGGAGCGTGTGTGGTTAACCGGCACACTAACTTGTACTTTTCAAGGTAGGCAAAGGGTGACTTAATGTTTATCATAGTATCGATGGAGCATGTATGGTGAACCGACACATCGATTAAGGGGGAATACGTTAAGGGTACCAAGTAATTTGCATGGTTACTTCACACCTTGTTTTGTGATCCTCGGCATCCCAGTCACAAAACTTGAAGGGCACACTTGAGATTGAAACATGCCATTGAAAAAAGTTCAATGAATCTCAAAGAATCTAGGAGTTTCTAAACCAATTAAAACCTAATTAAATATTTCGTTTTCATGGTAGAAATTGGTGAATCTTCATTAACCTACCTTCAAATATCTTATATCTTAGATTACGACATCCCTCTTCTAAGTTATAAGATATTGCATTGGGTCCTTGCCTTAATATCACATTTGGGTGTTTTATTAAGGACTATCTCTATATCAAATCTTATCTATTCCCTTTTCTTTTCAAATGTCTTCCAATAACAATGCTTCTGGCTCAAACTCTACTGGCTCCTTCTCTCTCATGAATCTTTATGGGAGAGTCATCTTTGATGGATCCAACTTTACAGATTGGATCAGAAACATCAGGATGGTCACTTGGTATGAGAACAAAGAATATGTTTGTCACACCCCTGAACCAGACGGCGGAAATGTCCGAGGGCTCGTGTGAATTAAATTGAATATCATCACAATGAATATACATGAATCATAACATAAACATCACCACGCATCAATATATTACAACTGACATTGTTCACATCAAGTACATTGTATTAACATTACAATCCATACATAAATTGTTTGATAGTTTTCAAAAGCAAAACAGACTAACATACTTGGTACTTATCCCTCAGCTTACCTGTTACCTAAGAATACAAGTTATTTTCAAAAATGGTCAACATATGGAATGTTGGCGAGTTCATAAGCAGGTTTGATATGAAAATGTTTTCTATAGTTTGAACGAAAACAACCCAGAAAATCTGATATTTTCTTAAAAGACAATTGTTTATCAAAAGGTGTGAAGATCCGTAAATATATGCATAATGATTTCAAAACATGTGTAGTTGAAAAGCATTGTATTAAACGTACAAGTGAAAATGTTGAACTTCCCCGGAAAACATCATATAACGGTTTGAATGGTTTTCCCATCACGTGAATGATTTTGAATTACCTTGATTACTTGATTTATATTGGATTTATTTATGTGAGTCGTTATAACCATGCATGATAATGACTAGTTCGTCTGTCTTGGCACTCTGGTGAACGCCGAAGTTGATCTTAAGATTTTGTCACCGTAGACTGGCCAAGTCTAACTGTAGCGAACAACTGAGGTGTGGGGGAGTCACCCCCGTATAGATCTATACACAAACTCTCACTCTCCCTCCAGGAGACTTTGATTATAACTATAAACTACGACCGACACATATTGGTGTCACCTGTTATTAATCACTTAATCCCAATTGACTTTGATTACTATTGATTATCGACCTATATTTGTTTACTTGGACCTTACTAGCAGTACTAATGGGATACTAAGGCCTAATAGCACTTAAAAGCCATTGAGGGTCCCTTAAATATGAAATTGGATCGTAAGAGGCCTAATAACATTTATTACTATTACATGGGGCCAAAATCATGGTAATGGGTCACAAAGGCCTAATAAGCATGATTGGACTTTCAAGCCCAAAGCTTGGATTGTTTACTTGTTTTTAGGAATTGTATAATTGTTGGAAGGTTTGATTGGACGATTGTTATTTTGGATTGGCACGAGGCCGCTCGGTTGTTGTTAACGATTTTTGGAATTTTACATATATTCATCTTCATGAGTTGTAGTTTTGTATTTTTGACTCAAACATCTTGATAGTAAAAGAATTGATTCAAAATGTTGGTTTGACCCATTTCAGCCCTTCTTTAATAAAGATGACAATTTTAGTGCCTTTTATAAAAAAAAGACATTTTAAGTCCTTAAATCATTTTGCTGACACATTTGACCTATAGACTTACTCAATTGATATTTTTAGCCCAAAATTTATTCTTTAGCAGTTTCAGCCCTTCCAGAAAAGTGTTTTCAAGTTAAAGCCCAAATTTTGCAACTTTTACAATTTTGGCCCTAATTCCAAAAAGTTTACATTTTTGATCTAACCCTTGAAATAATTTTGTTTACCTTTTTATCCCCTGTTTTGAGGAATTTTTCATTTCAGCCCTTTGAAAATCAGGTTTTTCGCAACTTTGGGCTTAATGGGCCGAAAAGCCCAAAAATTGGCCCATTGAGCTATTATTTACATTTCAAGTCCTTTGAAGAGCATAATTTTCACAAAAACATTTATTTTAACTGTTTTTACTCTTTTGACCCTCAATAAAACCGTGAATGGCAACTTTACACCCAACTTTTGTTTATTTGACAATTTAAGCCCCAAAAATTTGTTTTATGTTACAATATGTTTATTTTAATCTTAGATGGTATTTTTCTTGACTTGTTTAGTGTAGTATACCTTAGATCATGTTTGTTTTCCTTCTTATGTCATAGATCTCGAGATTTCTTCTCTTTTTGTTGCATATTTACCACATAAACACTTACAATCACATATACGTGCATAAAATCATACATATCACACACATACACATAGATCTACACATTTTACTTGTATTCTCCCCCATAAAACTTGTAAAAACCGAAACGAGAGGGGGGTATGAACTCACCTTGAGTTTGTGGGTTTGGTTTTAAAGAAGAATGGAAGAAGTTTGATGTTATTCTCGGCCTAGAAGCTTCTCGGAGGATCTTTGGCTTAGATGTGCTCTAAGATGCAAGATCACGAGTTTGAATAGATTAGGAGGAGATTTGTGATGAAATGAAGTAGTTAGATCAAGGATTTAAGCACCAACATACCTTGAATGATGATTTTTGTGGAAGAAACTCCTTGAAAATCTCTAATTCTTGAAATTTTTGAAGAATGAGTGCAAGTGTTCTTGAGAGGATTTGGAAAGAGTTGGAATGAATTTTGTGAGTGTGTGTGTGTGTGTGTTTTCCCCCTTGGCCGAGAGTAATATGAAGAGAAAAAGAAGAGATAGAGAGTTGCATGGATGTATGGGATGATTCATGGAAATCCACAAGGTAATAAGGAGGTGGCTAACCCTCCTTATTTCACTAGTTTTTTTATTTTTTTTTTATTTTTTTTTCTTCTTGGGCCGAGAAAAGAGAAAAGAGAGAAGAAGATTTGGGCCTTGTATGCTTAAGCCCATATTATGATCCAATTAGATGATTTTTGGCACAATTGGTCTTTGTGGAGGGTTCACGGCTCAAAATAAATCAAGTATTCCCATTAGGGCTAATTAGGTTAGTTATGGCCCAATAAGGTCCATTAAGGTATTTTATTTCATTCTAGGCCCAATATGACCCAAAATATTAAAATAAATGGAAGTGGGTCCAATTAGAGCCCATTTAAGAGTTCTAAGCCCAAGATAGTCAAAATGGAAGATTATTGGCCCATTAGGCCCAATAAGGACGTCCTAGTCCAAAATGGACGTAAACCAGGATTTCTAGGGTTTCCAATTCTTTATTGACTATTTGCAGTGATTGTATAAAGTGTTTGATGGAAGTTTTGTTCTTATTGAATAAGCATCATACATGCTTTCACATTTTTGGTTCACATTTGTTATCATTGTTGTTGTTACAAAGCATCAAAACTCCTAGTTGTGACAATGTTCTCGACAAGGAGCTAAAGGTACCCGAGCAAACTGTTACTCCTGAAGAGCTTGTTGAATATGAGGTACATGAAAGAGATGCTACAAAAGTGGCATGCATCATGATGGCCACCATGACAGCCGAGCTCCAAAAGTCCTATGAGGACTACTATCCTTCTGAGATGCACCAGGATTTGATGGACTGCTACGATCAAAGTGCTTGTCAAGAGCGATATGAAATAATCTCCTCCATGATAACAAGCCGAATGAAGGATGGTGAACCCATCACAGGCCACATGCTGAAAATGCAAACGTATGTGGACCGTCTAATGAAGTTGAATGTGAACTTCCCGGAGGAGTTAGCAATAGACATCATTTTGCACTCCTTACCATCGTGTTATGATCAATTCCGCATGACATATCACATGAACAAGGAAGAAGTCACCCTCAGCAAACTTCAAGGACTCTTAAAGACTGCCGAAAGTGGTCTAAAGGGTAAGTCGGTTGTTACTACTCCTACTCATACTCCAACTCCGACCAATGTCTTGGCAATCGGGCATGGCAAAGGGAAGAAGAGAAAGAAACCTTCTAAGGGTACCAAGGGTAAGACCCTTGAAGGCTCCTCTTCAATCAAAACCAAGAAAGGTTTTATCACTCCTTCTGCTAACCCTAATGAGGCTGAATGCTTCTATTTCCATGAAAAGTCGCACTGGAAGCAAAACTGCCTAAAGTACCAGCAATATTTGAAGGATGGGAAAGTAAAACCCAACCATGCACGTATATACACTATATTGTCTAATAACTCACCTCGTTTTATGTCTTGGGTCCTTGATACAAGTTGTGGTATTCACATATGTTCTGATTTGCAGGGACTAAGAAGAAGTGAGAATGTGGAGCAGGGAAAGATAAACTTGATCATGGGAAACAGGAAAGCTTGACCTGTCACCAAGATAGGAGTTTATTCCTTAGTGCTAAATAGTGGGTTTACATTAGATTTTAATAAATGTTATTATTCTCCAGAAATGGCATGAAATTTTATTTCCTTTCATGTATCGTATAAAGAAGGTTTTACCTTTTATTTTGATAATAATAATGGTAGTATTGAGGCTTTCTTTAATAATGTTCTTTATTTTAAAGCATTACCTTATGATAGTGTGTATGAAACTGTATCTGTTGTAGATAACTTAGGAAATAATGTATTGTGTATTGACTCTTCCACGAGCTTAGATAAAGCATCTTTATGGCATTGTCTTCTTGGACATGTAAGAAAGAAACACATAGGCCAACTCTAAAAGGATGGAGTCCTGGAGTGATTTGACCTAAAGTCGGATGATAGTTGTGAATCTTGTTTGCTTGGTAAAATGACAAAGTCACCTTTTATTGGCACTCGTGCTAGGGGTGATGGTTTGTTGGACCTCATACACACAGATGTGTATGGACCCTTCAGAACCACCACAAGAGATGCTAATCACTTCTATGTGACTTTTACTGATGATATTATTAGATATGGATAGGTCTACTTAATCAAGCATAAGTCAGAAACCTTTGAAAAATTCAAAGAGTTTAAGAAAGAAGTGGAGAATCAGTTGAGCAGGAACATTAAGATGCTTCGATCCGATCGTGGTGGTGAGTATCTTAGTACTGAGTTCCTTGACTATGTTAAGGAATGTGGGATTGTCTCACAATTGACACCTCCTAGGACACCACAATTGAATGGTATAGTTGAGAGGCGCAATTGGACCTTGTTGGACATGGTTAATTCCATGATGAGTCGAGCTTCGCTACCAATCTCATTTTGGGGGTATGCCTTACAGACTGCCGCCTATGTCCTTAATCTAGTACCTACAAAGAAGGTTGCCAAAACACCTCACGAGGTGTGGACCGGAAAAGTACTTAATCTATACCACATCAATATTTGGGGTTGCGAGCCTTTCGTGAGACGCGAGACTCACGATAAGCTTGAACACCGAAGCAAAAGGTGTATTTTCATCGGTTACCCACATCAATCATTTGGTTACATCTTCTACAGACCCAGTGATAATGTCGTGTTTGTAGCAAGGAGAGGATTCTTTCGAGAGAGAGAATTCTTAAGCCAAGGAGAGAGTAGGAGGCAAATTGACCTTAAGGAAATTCCAGAGTCAAGTGGTGAAGGAACCTCAAACCCTAGCCCTCAACCTGAGGACGAAACTGTTGGATAAGGTGTCTAAGTCCATAACTATCTATAGTCAGTACTTGACCCGACCCAGCATGGTCCATTTGGGTTGCATGGCACCATGCAATTGGATAGACTAAATGAGAGAAATAACACTTGGAGATTATTAATATATTATAAGTTCTAATATATTAATAATATTATTTGATTAGTTTGATCAAGAATTAATTTAGAATTAATTAAGTGATCAAAAGATACTAATTAAATATATGGGTTGATTATGTAAATCATCCATATCTTGTATAGTGGGCTAAGAGGCTCCATGGATTATCAAGTTGGGTTCCACCCATAGGATGCTCCATGGATGCTTCACGGGAGTTACAAACCCATGGGTCATGGAAATGAAGAGTCATGACACATTAGGGTTTACATGGTGTAACCCTAGATGTGTCAACACTATATAAGAGTCCCATTCTCCACCAAAATAGGCTACACATATGAAACAAGAGCGCTAGGCCGATTTTAAGAAGTGTGTATTCTCTCAAAAGTGTTTCCAAGAGCATTTGGTGTTGTGTGAAGCATTTGAGGCATCACACTTGGGGTGCTAGGCTCACAAGGTTTTAAGGAACATAAGCAACAACAAGGTAAGTTATTCTATCTTTCATTCAAGTTAAAAAATTGTTCCCCATGTATGCTAGATAGGAATATAACCTTGGAATTCAACTTTGCATGATAATTAGACAAACATAGATCCAAGGTTATTAGGGTTGCATGTACACTTAGGAAGTGTTAGAATGCTCAAAACCCATCAGTGGTATCAGAGCCTAGGGTTGTTTGTTTGTTATTTGTGCTAAATAGTTGAAAAAAGTCGATTTTGTGCAATCTTCCTGATGAACTCGCCGAGTCCATGGTGGGACTCGCCGAGTTCATGTGTATCTTCATCCTACTCGCCGAGTACGTTCGTGCACTCGGTGAGTAGGAGCCTCAGAATGCAGATTTTCGACTTTAGTTGCTGGAAATGGACTAGAAACATTACCCTAAACTGTTTTGGTACTTGAAAACTGGTTTTAGATGGTGTAATGTCTTTGCTAATCCATTTACAACAACTAGTTATCAAAGTTACAAAGTTTTAAGTGTAATTTTGATTCATGATAGTGTTCATGTTCATGTTCTTGATCTTATGATGTTTAGATGATCATAAGAATTGTTTGTAACCTGTGTGGTAGATTAATTCTTGATCATTATGTGTTTTAATGGAGTCCATAACTTGTCCTCAAGTTATGGAAAACCAAAAGTCACTTTGCTTTAAAACCATTAAAAGAACACATGGGTTATAAAAATGAAGAGTCTTCATTTTTAATACCCTAATAAACTCATAAGTTATTAGAAATGAAAAGTTTTGAAAGTTTACAAAACTTGTCCTCAAGTTTTGGAACAAGTAAAGTCATGTTAAAACTTTAGTTCCAACCCTTTAGAATTTTAAAAGTTAAAATTCTACCCTTATACTTATAATATTATAAGTTAATAATAATATATATATATATATATGTATAAGATTAAAGTCGTCTTACCGCAAGTACGCCTCATTCACGAAGCCGGTCTATAAGGTGGGTATAAGGTTGTTGCCTATAAAATGGCAACTTAATGGGTGTCCACTCTCACCCACCGCTAGCTTGACTGGTGGAGGGTCGTTAGCCGAACGGGTAAGACAAGTACTTATAAATTCTCATTAAAAGTATGATGAATATTATAAAGTAACTAAATGTTTTATTAAATTCCAAATCTTAGTTACTTTAGGAAAAATGTGAATAAGGTGCTAATCCATGAAATTACACTTTACACTTTGTTTAAGTCGTTGGTGGAGCATGTGTGGTTAACCGGCACACTAACTTAGACTTAACAAGGTAGGTAAAGGGTGACTTAAGGTTTATCATAGTATCGGTGGAGCGTGTGTGGTTTACCCGCACATCGATTGAGTGATAAACTTTAAGGGTACCAAGTGATTTGCATGGTTACTTCACACCTCGTTTTGTGATCCTCGGTATCCCAGTCACAAAACTTGGAGGGCACAGTCGAGATTGAAACATGTCTTTGAAAAGTTCATTGAATCTTAAAAGAATCTAGGAATTTCTAAGAACCAATCAAAAACCTAATATTTAATATTTCGGTTTTCGTGGTGGAAATTGGTGAATGGTCATTCACCTACCTTTCAAATATGTTATAGCTTGGATGACGGCATACCACTTCTAAGTTATAATATATTGTGATTGGATCCTAGCCTTAATATTACATTTGGGTGTTTTATTAAGGACTCTCTTAATATCTAAACTAATCTTGTCCTCTTCCTTCAGATGTCTTCAAACAATGCTGCTTCTGGCTCTACTCCTAATGGCTCTTTTACCCTTATGAACTTGTGTGGGAAAGTCATTTTTGATGGATCCAACTTCAGTGAGTGGATCAGAAACATTAAGATGATTACCCGCTACGAGGACAAAGAATATGTCCTCGACAAGGAGCTTAAGGAGATTGATCAGACCACTGCAACTCCCCAAGAGATCGTTGACTTTCAGGCACATGAAATGGATGCTACCAAAGTGGCATGCATCATGATGGCCACGATGACAGCGGAACTCCAAAAGTCCTATGAGGACTTCTATCCTTTTGAAATGCACCAAGATCTGATGGAAAGATACCATCTAAGTGCACGACAAGAGAGGTATGAAATCATCTGCTCCATGATAACAACCATGATGAAGGACAGGGAATCCGTCACGAGCCACATGCAGAAAATGCAAAGGTATGTGGATCGATTGTTGAAGCTTAATGTGAACTTCCATGAGGAGCTTGCAATAGATATCATTTTGCACTTCTTACCATCGTGCTATGATCAATTCCACATGACATATCACATGAATAAGGAATATGTCACACTCAGCAAACTTCAGGGACTTCTCAAGACTGCAGAAACATGTCTTAAGGGGAAGTCCTTTGTTAACACTCCTACTATCCACTCCGGTTTTGGCAATCGGGAAAAGTAGAGGGGAGAAGAGAAAGAGCTCTTCAAAGGGTACCAAGGTTAGGACCCTTGATGGCTCTTCTTCAAGTGGAACCAAGAAAGGTTTTGTCACTCCTTCCTCTGACCCAAAAGAGGCTGAATGCTTCTATTGCCATGAAAAATCAGATTATAAGCGAAACTGCCCAAAATACCAGCAAAATGTGAAGGATGGGAACGTTAAACCCAACCACGCAGGTATTTACACTATCTTATCTAATAACTCACCCCATTCTAACTTGTGGGTCCTTGATACCGGTTGTGGTATTCATATCTGTTTTGATTTGCAGGGACTAAGAAGAAGTGAGAATGTGGAGCAAGGAAGAATAAACTTAATCATGGGGAATAGGAAACCATTACCTGTCACCAAGATTGGAGTTTATACTTTATCGCTAAGTAGTGGGTTTAGTTTAGATTTGAATAAGTGTTGTTATTCGCTAGAAATGGCAAGAAATATTATTTCCTTTCATGCCTTGTATATACAAGGTTTCACCTTTTCATTTGATAATGAAGTTGGTTCGATTAATGCTTTCTTTAATAGTGTTCTTTATTTTAAAGCATTACCTTGTGATGGCGTGTATGAAACAATATATGTGGTTGATAACTTAGGAAATAATGTATTGTGTATTGATTATGTTAATAATAACTTGGATAAAGCATCATTATGGCACTGTCGTCCTGGACATATAAGCAAGAAACGCATAGGCCAACTCCAAAAGGATGGAGTCTTGGAGTCATTTGACCTAAAGTCAGACGATAGTTGCGAATCATGCTTACATGGAAAAATGACAAAGTCACCCTTCACAGGTTCTTATGAGAGGGGTGAAGGTTTGTTGGATCTTGTACACACGGATGTGTGTGGGCCCTTCAAACATGCCACAAGGGATGCTAATCGTTATTATTTGACTTTTACAAATGATTATAGTAGATATGGATATGTCTACTTAATGAACCATAAGTCAGAGACTTTCGAAAAGTTTAAGGAATTTAAACAGGAAGTCGAGAATCAATTGGGCAGGAACATTAAGATTCTTCAAATCCGATCGAGGTGGTGAGTGTCTTAGTTCAGAGTTCTTTGAATATCTTAGGGAATGTGGGATTGTCTCACAATTGACACCTCCCGGGACACCACAGTTGAATGGTGTGGCTGAGAGGCGTAATCGAACCTTTATGGATATGGTTCCTTCCATGATGAGTCGAGCTTCACTACCAATCTCATTTTGGGGGTATACCTTAAAGACTGCCGCCCATATCCTTAATCTAGTCCCTACAAAGAAAGTTGCCAAAAATCCTCATGAGATATGGATTAGTAAAGTACCCAAACTAGACCATATCAAGATTTAGGGTTGCGAGGCTTTCGTGAGACGCGAGATTCATGATAAGCTCGAACCTCGAAGCGAGAGGTGTATTTTCATCAGCTACCCACAGCAACCTTTCGTTACCTCTTCTACATACCTACTGAAAATATTGTAACAACGTAAATTTTCAAACAAATTTTTCATTTCAAAATAATGTATTTTCATTCAAAACAAGGCATAAACATTCCAAGTGTCATGTCAGAATACAAATCATATGAATCCCAAGATCACAAAACATTTATCAGTGTGTATAGATCACGCCGGCGCCTTCCCACTGTCCTCGCTAGTACCTGAAACACATACACAACAACTGTAAGCATAAATGCTTAGTGAGTTCCCCAAAATACAACTTACGCACATACACCTTTCCAGGCCCTGACCTCCCGGTCCATGTGTATCAGGGGACTTCCGTCCCTGCTGGGTAAACCTTCCGGTCCTACCCACGCCAACCTTACGGTCCAGATTACACGCCTTCCGGCCCATAACATAATGCCTTCCGGCCCACATAAACATACATAGCACGCATAACAATTATCTTATCACATATAGCACATATATAACATATCATATCCGACCTTCCGGTCACACAGTCAAACCCTTCCGGGTACGGTATAGTGAGAAGACTCACCTCGTGAATATCGAAAGCTAGCAAATCCCAAAGTCACTCGTGCTCGATCCGCCGAGCTACAATCTTCCTGTAACATCATATATCTCTTATTAACACCTTTATCTTCTAAGTTTGACTATCCCTAAGAAGTCAAACATAGGTCAACTCTGGTCAACGGTCAACGGTCAACGGTCAACTTGACCGGACTCGGCGAGCGCTAGGGCGACTCGGCGAGTCTAGGCGTCCTCACCAATTCTCTAAGATTCCCTTTCTACACGTCGAGTATCTCCCCTGACTCGACGAGTTCCTCCTGGAAAAATCGCGGGGCCACCCCGACTCAACTCGCCGAGTCTGAAGAACAACTCGGCGAGTCCCAGTTCGACTCAGACCACCTGTTAACCCTCTCTAACTCGCCCTGACTCACCGATCCAACCCATAACCTGGACAGGACCATTCTAAGGCAATCTTCAAGCTACTCGCCGAGTCTGTTCATCGGACTCGGCGAGTCCATGCCATGCAACCGCTCAAACTGCTTTCTAAGGTCAGATTTGCTCCGACAATTCATAGGTCTGGCCTTCCTAGACTGGTTCATCACGTAAAGTCCTCATTTTGGTGCTCATAATACACCCCATGACTCATAATTTACGTTTTGACCTAAGGCATAAGGATTCCAATCCAAAACCTCCATTGATTCCCGAAAAGCTCAGGCATGGGACATTCTGGACTTCTAAGGGTCCCAATATAGGGTTCCAATCGCTTGGGGGACTAAGGAAACACTCAATCTAGTCACAAAAGGGTTCAATAAACCCTAAATCCATATACACATCAGCATAGAAGGGATCAACTCGAAAATATTACCTGAATAACGTTGCTCTGTGTCGCCAACCCTCAGAATATGGCTTCTCCTGTTGTTCCCTTAACCAAGCCTCCTCCTACTTGCAAAATAACACTTCCAAGATCAATAATGGTCTTCTACCTTGCTCCAGATGCTCACAATCAAATTAGGGTTTCACTTACAGGACTAGGGTGAACAATGACGGCCATAAGGCCCCTTATATATGTCCCAAACCTGAACGGTTAGGGTTTCGCTAAACAGCGCGGACTCGCCGAGTCCATATCCGGACTCGCCGAGTCCAGTCGCGAACCCGCGACCAGATCCGCGATCCTACTCGGCGAGTCTGAGCTCCAACTCGCCGAGTCCCCTCTTAAAACACCCAAAATCATAAATATAACAATACCTGGAATTCCGGGCTGTTACAAATATGGTCTTTGTAGCTAGGAGGGCTTTCTTTATAGAGAGAGAGAGAGAGAGAGAGTTCATAAGCCTAGGAAACAGTGTGAGGCAAGTTGATCTTGAAGAAACTCAAGAGTCAAGTGGTGAAGGAACTTCAAACCCTAGCACTCAACTTGAGGAGGAAACTCCTGTTGAGCCAATTGACAAGTTTGTACCTCTGAGGTGTTCCATAAGGGATAGGAATGCTCCTGAGCATTACTATGGATTCCATATTACTGCAAAAGGTGATACACTTATCAGTGATGAGACACTGATAGGTCTGGATGAACCTAACAGTTACGTGGAAGCCATGGCAGGCCCTGAGTTAGCCAAGTGGAAAGAGGCAATGGACAGCGAGATACAGTCCATGTATGACAATCATGTTTGGAACTTGGTTGATAATGTACCAGGTCGTAAGACAGTAGGGTGCAAATGGATCTTCAAGAAGAAGACCAACATGGATGGTAAAGTACACACTTATAAGGCACGACTGGTTGCAAAGGGTTTCTCACAAACTCCGGGAGTTGATTATGATGAGACCTTTTCTCCAGTGGCTATGATTAAGTCTATTAGGGTTATGTTAGCCATAGCTGCATTTAATGACTATGAAATATGGCAAATGGATGTCAAAACTGCTTTCCTTAATGGAAAGTTGACTAAAAATGTTTACATGAGTCAGCCAGAAGGTTTTGTCAGCAACAAGTACCCTAATAGAGTGTGTAAGATTGAGAAATCCATTTATCGATTAAAGCAAGCACCTCGCAGATGGAATCTTTGCTTTTATGAAAAGGTCAAGGAATTTGGCTTTTCTAGGAGTGAAGATGTATCTTGCGTGTATGTAAAGGCTAGTGGGAGTATAGTTAGCTTTTTGGTATTGTATGTGGATGACATACTACTCATAGGAAATGACATCCCAACACTGTAGGAAGTTAAGTCCTGGCTTGGGAAGTGTTTCTCAATGAAGGACCTAGGAGAAGCTGCCTATGTTCTAGGGATAAGGATCTTGAGAGATCGGAGTAAAAGACTAATTGGACTTAGTCAGAGTACCTACTTGGATAACGTGCTGAAGAGATTCAACATGCAGGACTCCAAGAAAGGAGAGTTACCCATCCAGAATAACGCCAGATTGAGTAAGACACAAAGCCCTAGCACTGAGGCTGAGATAGTAGAAATGAGTCGAATACCTTATGCTTCGGCTGTAGGATCGATCATGTATGCTATGACGTGTACTCGACCTGATGTAGCCTTTTCCTTGAGCATGGTTAGTAGGTATCATGGGAACCTTGGCAAGGCACACTGGACTGCGGTAAAGAATATCCTCAAGTACCTACGGAGGACTAAGGACTGGGTCCTTACCCTCGGTGGGAGTGATGACTTGAGAGTTGTAGGGTATAGTGATGCTAGCTTTCAGATTGATAGGGATAATTTCCGCTCTCAATCAGGCTGGGTCTTTACCCTAAACGGAGGAGCAATTTCTTGGAAGAGTTCCAAGCAAGAGATAGTGGCTGATTCAACTTGTGAATCAGAGTATATTGCAGCTAGCGAGGCGGCAAAGGAGGCGATATGGCTGAAGAACTACATTGGAGACCTTGGAGTTGTACCAGCTATTAAAGAGCCAATGGAAATTTTCTGTGATAGTGAAATCGTTGTTGCCTTAGCCAAGGAACCAAGGGATCATGGGAGATCCAGACACATCGACAGAAAATACCATTTTATCATACATCGAATAGAAGAAGAACTCCTCGTGGCAAAGAGGGTATCATCGGATGAGAAACCAGCAGATCCCCTCACGAAGGGACTGACTTGGGTTATGCATCTCCATCATGCTCGGAGCATAGGGCTGAAGGATGATATTAGATTTAGTAATTAGATAACCTCGAAATTTGTAAAGTGTAATTGACATTAGATGATGAATAAAAGGTGTTTTATTTATGAGTAAAGTGTTGCTATCTCTTGTTGATCTTTTACTATATTTCTTTTGCATGTTTTGACTTCCAGAATAATTATGTTTCGTATAACATATTATTCAAACCTCCACAGTCGGTCATATGTCGGAAGTAGGTATGAATCAAGACTATCATGAGTGGTTGCAGAGGTCTACGGTGTTGGACATGGCTACAACAATCATGAGTGCTCATAACTTCTGAGCATTGGACTCAACCCACGCTCACTGGAATCACTTCATGGAATTTATCTCGAGTGATCGTGAGACGGTAATATCATATAAGTCTTCAAACCTAGAGATATGATTTGTTACTTACGAGTTGGTTATGCATTGATTGTACGAAAACGCAATGGTAACTCATTGTTATAAAACGTGCTTTTGTGTATAATTCAATGAGTGGTAGAACAAACATATGAGTCGAAGTTTATCTGTTCCTTCTTGGATTATAAGTTCATATCTGGGCCCCTCGATGATTTTGTTTTGACGTATGTACCGGGCCCGGTCAGAACTAAGTTGATGTGTTCAATTAAGTCATTTGTCAAACAAATCGGAAATCGGGAAACAAACTATCTCTAGTCAGTAATTGACCCGACCCGGCATGGTCCATTTGGGTTGCATGGCACCATGCAATTGGATTGACTAAATGAGAGAAAAAACACTTGGAGATTATTAATATATTAGAAGTTCTAATATATTAATAATATTACTTGATTAGTTTGATCAATAATTAATTTAGAATTAATTAAGTGATCAAAAGATAACTAATTAAATATATGGGTTGATTATGTAAATCATCCATATCTTGTATAGTGGGCTAAGAGGCTCCATGGATTATCAAGCTGGGTTCCACCCATAGGATGCTCCATGGGAGTTACAAACCCATGGGTCATGGAAATGAAGAGTCATGACACATTAGGGTTTACATGGTGTAACCCTAGATGTGTCAACACTATATAAGAGTCCCATTCTCCACCAAAATAGGCTACACATATGAAACAAGAGCACTAGGCCGATTTTAAGATGTGTGTATTCTCTCAAAAGTGTTTCCAAGAGCATTTGGTGTTGTGTGAAGCATTTGAGGCATCACACTTGGGGTGCTAGGCTCACAAGGTTTCAAGGAACATAAGCAACAACAAGGCAAGTTATTCTATCTTTCATTCAAGTTAAAAAAATTGTTCCCCATGTATGCTAGATAGGAATATAACCTTGGAATTCAACTTTGCATGATAATTAGACAAACATAGATCCAAGGTTATTAGGGTTGCATGTACACTTAGGAAGTGTTAGAATGCTCAAAACCCATCAGTGGTATCAGAGCCTAGGGTTGTTTGTTTGTTATTTGTGCTAAATAGTTGAAAAAAGTCGATTTTGTGCAATCTTCCTGATGAACTCGCCGAGTCCATGGTGGGACTCGCCGAGTTCATGTGTATCTTCATCCTACTCGCCGAGTACGTTCGTGCACTCGGTGAGTAGGAGCCTCAGAATGCAGATTTTCGACTTTAGTTGCTGGAAATGGACTAGAAACATTACCCTAAACTGTTTTGGTACTTGAAAACTGGTTTTAGATGGTGTAATGTCTTTGCTAATCCATTTACAACAACTAGTTATCAAAGTTACAAAGTTTTAAGTGTAATTTTGATTCATGATAGTGTTCATGTTCATGTTCTTGATCTTATGATGTTTAGATGATCATAAGAATTGTTTGTAACCTGTGTGGTAGATTAATTCTTGATCATTATGTGTTTTAATGGAGTCCATAACTTGTCCTCAAGTTATGGAAAACCAAAAGTCACTTTGCTTTAAAACCATTAAAAGAACACATGGGTTATAAAAATGAAGAGTCTTCATTTTTAATACCCTAATAAACTCATAAGTTATTAGAAATGAAAAGTTTTGAAAGTTTACAAAACTTGTCCTCAAGTTTTGGAACAAGTAAAGTCATGTTAAAACTTTAGTTCCAACCCTTTAGAATTTTAAAAGTTAAAATTCTACCCTTATACTTATAATATTATAAGTTAATAATAATACATATGTATAAGATCAAAGTCGTCTTACCGCAAGTACGCCTCATTCACGAAGCCGGTCTATAAGGTGGGTATAAGGTTGTTGCCTATAAAATGGCAACTTAATGGGTGTCCACTCTCACCCACCGCTTGCTTGACTGGTGGAGGGTTGTTAGCCGAACGGGTAAGACAAGGACTTATAAATTCTCATTAAAAGTATGATGAATATTATAAAGTAACTAAATGTTTTATTAAATTCCAAATCTTAGTTACTTTAGGAAAAATGTGAATAAGGTGCTAATCCATGAAATTACACTTTACACTTTGTTTAAGTCGTTGGTGGAGCGTGTGTGGTTAACCGGCACACTAAGTTAGACTTAACAAGGTAGGTAAAGGGTGACTTAAGGTTTATCATAGTATCGGTGGAGCTTGTGTGGTTTACCCGCACATCGATTAGGTGATAAACTTTAAGGGTACCAAGTGATTTGCATGGTTACTTCACACCTCGTTTTGTGATCCTCGGTATCCCAGTCACAAAACTTGGAGGGCACAGTCGAGATTGAAACATGCCTTTGAAAAGTTCATTGAATCTCAAAAGAATCTAGGAATTTCTAAGAACCAATCAAAAACCTAATATTTAATATTTCGCATTTCGTGGTGGAAATTGGTGAATGGTCATTCACCTACCTTTCAAATATGTTATAGCTTGGATTACGGCATAACACTTCTAAGTTATAATATATTGTGATTGGATCCTAGCCTTAATATTACATTTGGGTGTTTTATTAAGGACTCTCTTAATATCTAAACTAATCTTGTCCTCTTCCTTCAGATGTCTTCAAACAATGTTGCTTCTGGCTCTACTCCTAATGGCTCTTTTACCCTTATGAACTTGTGTGGGAAAGTCATTTTTGATGGATCCAACTTCAGTGAGTGGATCAGAAACATCAGGATGATTACCCGCTACGAGGACAAAGAATATGTCCTCGACAAGGAGCTTAAGGAGATTGATGAGACCACTGCAACTCCCCAAGGGATCGTTGACTTTCAGGCACATGAAATGGATGCTACCAAAGTGGCATGCATCATGATGGCCACGATGACAGCGGAACTCCAAAAGTCCTATGAGGACTTCTATCCTTTTGAAATGCACCAAGATCTGATGGAAAGATACCATCTAAGTGCACGACAAGAGAGGTATGAAATCATCTGCTCCATGATAACAACCATGATGAAGGACGGGGAATCCGTCACGAGCCACATGCAGAAAATGCAAAGGTATGTGGATCGATTGTTGAAGCTTAATGTGAACTTCCATGAGGAGCTTGCAATAGATATCATTTTGCACTCCTTACCATCGTGCTATGATCAATTCCGCATGACATATCGCATGAATAAGGAATAGGTCACACTCAGCAAACTTCAGGGACTTCTCAAGACCGCAGAAACATGTCTTAAGGGGAAGTCGTTTGTTAACACTCCTACTATCCACTCCGGTTTTGGCAATCGGGAAAAGTCGAGGGAAGAAGAGAAAGAGCTCTTCAAAGGGTACCAAGGCTAGGACCCTTGATGGCTCTTCTTCAAGTGGAACCAAGAAAGGTTTCGTCACTCCTTCTTCTGACCCAAAAGAGGCTGAATGCTTCTATTGCCATGAAAAATCAGATTGGAAGCGAAATTGCCCAAAATACCAGCAAAATGTGAAGGATGGGAATGTTCAACCCAACCACGCAGGTATTTACACTATCTTATCTAATAACTCACCCCATTCTAACTCGTGGGTCCTTGATACCGGTTGTGGTATTCATATCTGTTTTGATTTGCAGGGACTAAGAAGAAGTGAGAATGTGGAGCAAGGAAGAATAAACTTAATCATGGGGAATAGGAAACCATTACCTGTCACCAAGATTGGAGTTTATACTTTATCGCTAAGTAGTGGGTTTAGTTTAGATTTGAATAAGTGTTGTTATTCGCTAGAAATGGCAAGAAATATTATTTCCTTTCATGCCTTGTATATACAAGGTTTCACCTTTTCATTTGATAATGAAGTTGGTTTGATTCATGCTTTCTTTAATAATGTTCTTTATTTTAAAGCATTACCTTGTGATGGCGTGTATGAAACAATATATGTGGTTGATAACTTAGGAAATAATGTATTGTGTATTGATTATGTTAATAATAACTTGGATAAAGCATCATTATGGCACTGTCGTCCTGGACATATAAGCAAGAAACGCATAGGCCAACTCCAAAAGGATGGAGTCTTGGAGTCATTTGACCTAAAGTCAGACGATAGTTTCGAATCATGCTTACTTGGAAAAATGACAAAGTCACCCTTCACATGTTCTTGTGAGAGGGGTGAAGGTTTGTTGGATCTTGTACACACGGATGTGTGTGGCCCTTCAAACATACCACAAGGGATGCTAATCGTTATTATTTGACTTTTACAAATGATTATAGTAGATATGGATATGTCTACTTAATGAAGCATAAGTCAGAGACTTTCGAAAAGTTTAAGGAATTTAAACAGGAAGTCGAGAATCAATTGGACAGGAACATTAAGATTCTTCAAATCCGATCGAGGTGGTGAGTATCTTAGTTCAGAGTTCTTTGAATATCTTTGGGAATGTGGGATTGTCTCACAATTGACACCTCCCGGGACACCACAGTTGAATGGTGTGGCTGAGAGGCGTAATCGAACCTTTATGGATATGGTTCGTTCCATGATGAGTCGAGCTTCACTACCAATCTCATTTTGGGGGTATACCTTAGAGACTGCCGCCCATATCCTTAATCTAGTCCCTACAAAGAAAGTTGCCAAAAATCCTCATGAGATATGGATTGGTAAAGTACCCAAACTTGACCATATCAAGATTTGGGGTTGCGAGGCTTTCGTGAGACGCAAGATTCATGATAAGCTCGAACCTCGAAGTGAGAGGTGTATTTTCATCGGCTACCCATAGCAATCCTTTGGTTACCTCTTCTACATACCTAGTGAAAATATGGTCTTTGTAGCTAGGAGGGCTTTCTTTAGAGAGAGAGAGAGAGAGAGAGAGAGAGAGAGAGAGTTCATAAGCCAAGGAAACAGTGGGAGGCAAGTTGATCTTGAAGAAACTCAAGAGTCAAGCGATGAAGGAACTTCAAACCCTAGCACTCAACTTGAGGAGGAAACTCCTGTTGAGCTAATTGACAAGTTTGTACCTCTGAGGTGTTCCACAAGGGATAGGAATGCTCCTGAGCATTACTATGGATTCCATATTACTGCAGAAGGTGATACACTTATCAGTGATGAGACACTGATAGGTCTGGATGAACCTAACAGTTACGCAGAAGCCATGGTAGGCCCTGAGTTTGCCAAGTGGAAAGAGGCAATGGACAGCGAGATACAGTCCATGTATGACAATCATGTTTGGAACTTGGTTGATAATGTACCAGGTCGTAAGACAGTAGGGTGCAAATGGATCTTCAAGAAGAAGACCAACATGGATGGTAAAGTACACACTTATAAGGCACGACTGGTTGCAAACGGTTTCTCACAAACTCCGGGAGTTGATTATGATGAGACCTTTTCTCCAGTGGCTATGATTAAGTCTATTAGGGTTATGTTAGCCATAGCTGCATTTAATGACTATGAAATATGGCAAATGGATGTCAAAACTGCTTTCCTTAATGGAAAGTTGACTAAAAATGTTTACATGAGTCAGCCAGAAGGTTTTGTCAGCAACAAGTACCCTAATAGAGTGTGTAAGATTGAGAAATCCATTTATCGATTAAAGCAAGCACCTCGCAGATGGAATCTTTGCTTTTATGAAAAGGTCAAGGAATTTGGCTTTTCTAGGAGTGAAGATGTATCTTGCGTGTATGTAAAGGCTAGTGGGAGTATAGTTAGCTTTTTGGTATTGTATGTGGATGACATACTACTCATAGGAAATGACATCCCAACACTGTAGGAAGTTAAGTCCTGGCTTGGGAAGTGTTTCTCAATGAAGGACCTAGGAGAAGCTGCCTATGTTCTAGGGATAAGGATCTTGAGAGATCGGAGTAAAAGACTAATTGGACTTAGTCAGAGTACCTACTTGGATAACGTGCTGAAGAGATTCAACATGCAGGACTCCAAGAAAGGAGAGTTACCCATCCAAAATAACGCCAGATTGAGTAAGACACAAAGCCCTAGCACTGAGGCTGAGATAGTAGAAATGAGTCGAATACCTTATGCTTCGGCTGTAGGATCGATCATGTATGCTATGACGTGTACTCGACCTGATGTAGCCTTTTCCTTGAGCATGGTTAGTAGGTATCATGGGAACCTTGGCAAGGCACACTGGACTGCGGTAAAGAATATCCTCAAGTACCTACGGAGGACTAAGGACTGGGTCCTTACCCTCGGTGGGAGTGATGACTTGAGAGTTGTAGGGTATAGTGATGCTAGCTTTCAGATTGATAGGGATAATTTCCGCTCTCAATCAGGCTGGGTCTTTACCCTAAACGGAGGAGCAATTTCTTGGAAGAGTTCCAAGCAAGAGATAGTGGCTGATTCAACTTGTGAATCAGAGTATATTGCAGCTAGCGAGGCGGCAAAGGAGGCGATATGGCTGAAGAACTTCACTGGAGACCTTGGAGTTGTACCAGCTATTAAAGAGCCAATGGAAATTTTTTGTGATAGTGAAATCGTTGTTGCCTTAGCCAAGGAACCAAGGGATCACGGGAGATCCAGACACATCAACATAAAATACCATTTTATCATACATCGAATAGAAGAAGAACTCCTCGTGGCAAAGAGGGTATCATCGGATGAGAAACCAGCAGATCCCCTCACGAAGGGACTGACTTGGGTTATGCATCTCCATCATGCTCGGAGCATAGGGCTGAAGGATGATATTAGATTTAGTAGTTAGATAACCTCGAAATTTGTAAAGTGTAATTGACATTAGATGATGAATAAAAGGTGTTTTATTTATGAGTAAAGTGTTGCTATCTCTTGTCGATCTTTTACTATATTTCTTTTGCATGTTTCCAGAATAATTATGTTTCGTATAACATATTATTCAAACCTCCACAGTCGGTCATATGTCGGAAGTAGTTATGAATCAAGACTATCATGAGTGGTTGCAGAGGTCTACAGTGTTGGACATGGCTACAACAATAATGAGTGCTCATAACTTCTGAGCATTGGACTCAACCCACGCTCACTGGAATCACTTCATGGAATTTATCTCGAGTGATCGTGAGACGGTAATATCATATAAGTCTTCAAACCTAGAGATATGATTTGTTACGTACGAGTTGGTTATGCATTGATTGTACGAAAACGCAATGGTAACTCATTGTTATAAAACGTGCTTTTGTGTATAATTCAATGAGTGGTAGAACAAACATATGAGTCGAAGTTTATCTGTTCCTTCTTGGATTATAAGTTGATATCTGGGCCCCTCGATGATTTTGTTTTGACGTATGTACCGGGCCCGGTCAGAACTAAGTTGATGTGTTCAATTAAGTTCTTTGTCAAAGAAATCGGAAATCGGGAAACAAACTATCTCTAGTCAGTAATTGACCCGACCCGGCATGGTCCATTTGGGTTGCATGGCACCATGCAATTGGATTGACTAAATGAGAGAAATAACACTTGGAGATTATTAATATATTAGAAGTTCTAATATATTAATAATATTATTTGATTAGTTTGATCAATAATTAATTTAGAATTAATTAAGTGATCAAAAGATAACTAATTAAATATATGGGTTGATTATGTAAATCATCCATATCTTGTATAGTGGGCTAAGAGGCTCCATGGATTATCAAGTTGGGTTCCACCCATAGGATGCTCCATGGGAGTTACAAACCCATGGGTCATGGAAATGAAGAGTCATGACACATTAGGGTTTACATGGTGTAACCCTAGATGTGTCAACACTATATAAGAGTCCCATTCTCCACCAAAATAGGCTACACATATGAAACAAGAGCGCTAGGCCGATTTTAAGAAGTGTGTATTCTCTCAAAAGTCTTTCCAAGAGCATTTGGTTTGTTTGAAGCATTTGAGGCATCACACTTGGGGTGCTACGCTCACAAGGTTTCAAGGAACATAAGCAACAACAAGGTAAGTTATTCTGTCTTTCATTCAACTTAAAAAATTGTTCCCCATGTATGCTAGATAGGAATATAACCTTGGAATTCAACTTTTCATGATAATTAGACAAACATAGATCCAAGGTTATTAGGGTTGCATGTACACTTAGGAAGTGTTAGAATGCTCAAAACCCATCAGAAACTCCTATTGAGCCAACTGAAGAATCTGTACCTCTGAAGCATTCCACCTGAGTTAGGATTGCACCTGAGCATTATTATGGTTTCCATATTACTGCAGAAGGTGAAACACTTATCATTGATAACACACTGGTAAATCTGGATGAGCCTAACAGCTACACGGAAGCCATGGTAGGCCCTGAGGCTGCTAAATGGAAAGAGGCTTTGGACAACGAGATACAGTCCATGTATGACAATCAAATTTGGAACTTGGTTGACAATGTACCTGATCGTAAGTAGTTGGGTACAAATGGATCTTCAAGAAGAAGATCGACATAGATGGTAATATAAACACTTATAAGGCTCGACTGGTTGCAACGAGTTATTCTCAAACTCCGGGAGTAGATTATGATGAAACCTTTTCACCAGTGGCCAAGATTAAGTCTATTAGGGTTCTGTTAGCCATTGCTACATTTCATGACTATTAAATATAGCAAATAGATGTCAAAACTGCTTTCCTTAATGGAAAGTTGGCTGAAGATGTTTACATGGTTCAACCAGAGGGTTTTGTCAGTATAGAGTACCCCAGTAGAGTGTGTAAGCTCGAGAAATCCATTTATGGATTGAAACAGGCACCTCACAGATGAAATCTTTGCTTCGATGAGAAAGTCAAAGAATTTGGCTTTTCAAGGAGTGAAGATGAATCTTGTGTCTATGTCAAGGCTAGTGGGAGTATAGTCAGCTTTTTGGTACTGTATGTGGATGACATACTACTCATAGGAAATGACATCCCAACCCTGCAGGAAGTAAAGTCATGGCTTGGGAAGTATTTCGCTATGAAGGTTCTTGGAGAAGCTGCCTATATCCTAGGGATAAGGATTTTGAGAAACAAGAGTAAAAGACTAATTAGACTTTGTCAAAGCACCTATGTGGACAAAGTGTTGAAAAGGTTCAACATGCATAACTCAAAGAAAGGTGAGTTACCTATCCAGTGTAATGGCAGACTAAGTAAAACTCAGAGTACGAGTATAGTGGCTGAGATAGATGAGATGAGTCGGGTACCATATGCTTCCGTTGTAGGCTCGATCATGTATGTTATCACTTGTACTCGTCCTGATGTTGCCTTTGCATTGAGCATGGTCAGCAGATATCAGGGGAATCCTGGCAAGGCTCACTAGACAGCAGTAAAGAATATTCTCAAGTACCTGCGAAGGATTAAGGACCGGGTCCTTACCTTTGGTGGGAGTGATGACTTGAGAGTTGCAGGGTATAGTGATGCTAGCTTTCAGACTGACAGGGATAATTTCCGCTCTCAGTCGGGCTGGGTCTTTACCCTAAAAGGAGGGGCAATTACTTGGAAAATTTCCAAGCATGAGACAGTGGCTGATTCCGCATGTGAATCAGAGTATATATAGCAACAAACGAGGCTGCAAAGGAAGCTATATGGCTAAAGAACTTCATTGGAGACATTGGAGTTGTACCAGCTATTAAAGAGCCAATGGAGATTTTTTGTGACAGCAATAATGCGGTTGCCTTAACCAAGGAACCAAGAGATCATGGGAGATCCAGACACATTGACAGAAAATATCACTTCATCAGACATCGAATAAAAGAAGGAATCCTCGTGGCAAAGAGGGTATCATTGGATGAGAACCCAGCAGATCCCCTCACGAAGGGACTGAATTGGGTTAAGCATCTCCAACATGCTCGGAGCATAGGGCTGAAGGATGATATTAGTTTTAGTAGTTAGATAATCTTGAAATTTCTAAAATGTAATTGACATTTGATGATAAATAAAAGCTGTTATTTATGAGTAAAGTGTTGCTATCTCTTATCAATCGTTTACTATTATTTCTTTTTTCATGTTTTGACTTCCAGAATAATTATGTTATGGTTTATATCATATTATTCAAACTCTCCACTATCATGGGTTAGCTTGTAGAGGTCTAAGACGTTAGACAAAACAGGGCTACAACACTCATGAGTGCTCATAAGTTCTGAGTATTGGATTCAACCCACACTCACTTGTATCACTTCATGAAATTTATCCCGAGTGATCGTGAGACGGTAATATCATATAAATCTTCAAACCTAGAGATATGATTTGTTGCCTATGAGTTGGTTATTCATTGATTGCACAAAAATGCATTGGTAACTCGATGTTATAAACCGTGCTTTTGTGTGTAATTCAACAAGTAGTAGAGCAAACATATGAGTCGAAGTTTATCTGTTCCATCTAGGATTAGAAGTGATATCTAGTCCCCTCGATGATTTTGTTTTGACCTATGTACCGAGCCCGGTCAGAGCTAAATTAATGTGTTCAGTTAAGTTCTATGTCATACAAATCGGAAATCGGGAAACAAATGTTGGACAATAAGCAAGACCATCTTCCATGTATTTGTCCGGCTGATATCTAGAACAGAGGATTATATGATCACTTATCTAAAATGACGCTTCATAGTTCAACAGCGTTTAAAGAGCTACGATTGCTGATCGGTTCATGAAGTTATACTTGAAACTATAGTTATTAGACTTATCCAAGTGGGAAACTGTTGGATATAGTTTTCTAAGTCCATAACTATATTTGGTATGTACTTGACCCAACCCGGGATGGTCCATTTGGGTTGCACTTCACCCGAACAATTTATGGATAATCTTTTGAGAATAGTATAAGTTATGATTTAATAATATATTATAAGTTCTAATATATTAATATAAAATCATATTATTTAATTAGTGTTGATCTATAATTAATCTTGGATTAATTTAGAGATCAAAAGTATGACAAATTAAATATGGGCTCTTGTATTTATATAGTGTGGGCTAATGCTTTTTTTGAATGGGCTAGGCTTGCATGGAAAGTCCATGGATACTCCATGGAGCTTTAACCCATGAATCTCATGGAAATGAAAAGACATGGGTATTAGGTTTTACATGGATGTAACCCTAATCCACCACACTATATAAAGGAGGCTTTGGTTCTTGAAATCACACTAGTTGTGGTCAGTATACTAAGAGGGCCGATTTCAAGAAAGGTTGTGACTATTCTCTCAAGTTTCCAAGTTTGTGGTGATTTGTGACTTCGATTTGAGGCATCCACACTATTGGTGCTAGGCTCTCAAACTCCAAGCAATCAACTAAAACCACAAGGTAAGTAATTCTACTAGCTTTATTTGATTCAAGTTCCCCATGCCATGCTAGATAGGATAAGAACCTTTGAAAAATAATTATTTGCATGTATCTTAGTCAAACATAGATCCAAGGTTTCTAGGGTTGCATGTACACCATAGAAGTGTTAGAATGCTCAAAACCCATCAGCTATTTCATAGGTTAGCATAAAATTCACATTTTCCTTAAAGTAACTGAGATTGGAAATTTATAAAGTGTTTAGTTACTTTGTATTTCATTATACTTCTAATGAGGATTTCAGTGTCCTGTCAATCCCGTTCGGCTAACGACCCTCCACTGGTCAAGAGTGCAGTGGGTATGGGTGGATACCCATTCAATCACCATTTTATAGGCAATTTCCGTAAACACCCCTTATAGACAAGCTTCGTGAATGAGGCCTACTAATGGTAATACTGTCTTTTTAACTTATACATATGTGATATATTTGACATTTAATTTTATATAGTATAAGGGTGTATTTTACACATTTAAAATACTTGTTAGTTTAATCTATTAATAAATTATACTCTTAATTTAATTAAGCTTAAACCATATTATTATGGAATTATTAATTCTCTCTTAATTAAGCACTTTAATCAATTTAATAAAGTCCATAAGGTGTAATTGAACTATTCAAAGCATCAAGGTTATAAAAATTCAAAATAAAAAACTATTTAATTAATTTTTAAGTTATGAACCCAAGAGTTGCAGCTTTTTGAAACATTTCAATTACTAGACGTTTTAGAATTCAATATTTCAAACTAAAAATTTTTAATGAAAGTTTTCAAATTCCAAAACTTGATTAAAAAACTCTTGAATTCCAAACTTGATAACAATTTTTGTAACTCCTTAAAAACTTTTGAGTTCCAAAAATTGATGGTATTAGTATAACTCTCTTTAGTCATAAAAGAGACTTTCCAAGTTCCATAACTTGAGGGCAAATTATGAAACTCTTCAATGCCACTTAGCTCAAATTTAAAACTGATAAAATAATCATATAATTTGATCTTTTACTAATTTGAACTAAGTCAATTCATATGGGAAGATAATTTCAAATTCCTCAAATAATTAGTTTTTCACAAAATCAAGTAATTATCTTAGAATTTGACAATGATCATGTTATTGGATGGGAACAATCATTAACATATCAGTAAAATTGAATTTTATGAGCCAAAACATTTTGTGGTGATGATCCTAATCCAAAACAGGTCAAAAACTTCAAAAATCTGCCATCTAATGACCCAACTCGTCGAGCCACACTATCAACTTGTCGAGTTCATGGTCATGTGAGCCAACTCATCGAGTCCAGCAGTCAAACATAATTGTTCAGGTTTTTCAACTTTGAACAATTAACCAATGCATCAATCTAACATAAAACTACCCATGGCTCTAATAGCACTGTTGGGTTTTATGTACTATAACAATCCTATGGTGCACATACAATCCTAATGCATTGGATCTAAGTTTTCTCTAGTTGTATATGCAATAAAAAATTTCCAAAGAATGAACCCTATCTAGCATACAAATTTGGCACACGAATCATAAAACTAGTTAGTAGAATACCTCTTATTTGTAGCTGGTAGTTGTTGGCCTTTCAAGAGCTTAGCACCTCAAGTGTGATGCCTCAAACAAGTCACAAACGCCATGAAAAAGTGGATGATAATGATAGAGAGTCTAGGAGTACACAAAATCGGCTAGGCATTCATATTAGGAGTCTTTGGGCCGATTTTAGCAAGCTAGGGGTCGATTTTATTGTTTGGAATTCCTAGGGTTTCAACTTGTGAACCCTAATTCACTTGGTCTTTTAATCCAATAACTCATTAGCCTTTTGGACCTACTATTCATGGACTCTTATAAAGATTTAGTCAAATCCTAATCAACATGGATCTTTAGCCCAAACTATAAGTATTACTGATTTACTTAATCAGTCCCCGTAAATTTAATCAGTCTCTTTTGATCACTAAATTAATTCCAAATTAATTCTTGATCAATTCCAATTAAATAAGATGATTTCTGAATTAATATTTTACTCTTATAATAAATTAATAACTCATAAATAACCTATTTCTCAATTATCCATCCTATCAGATTGTTCTGGTGAAGGCAATCTGGAATGGACCATGCTAATCTCGGGTCAAGTACATACCAATTATAGTTATGGGCTTAGACACCTAATCAAACAAACTTTAGAGTGTCTCTGACAATTACCATAACCCTCATGGAATGAAGTTGCAAACTCATCTGTAAGCTTGTAGCTTACAAGTCTAGGAAATTACTTTCATCCAAGTCAATGGAATAAATCCCTTTAACCTTCACTCATTTCTTATAGACACTCTTAGTTCCCATCCTAAATGCAATGCGCATTAAGGATGCTAAAACTACTTTTCAAACCAATATCAACTCATTTCCACACCAATTTACTTAATTCTTTTCAAACATATTCAAAATCCATTTCATGCAATGCGCGTACACACACATACACAAATATATATATATATATATATATATATATATATATATATATATATATATATATATATATATATATATATATTGTTGAGTTGTATTCAAAAGTCGTCTAATTATAGTGTAGAAAATGACATGATTAGCAACAGAAGCAATTTTAGATTTAAAATAAACTAAAACTATTTTACCCACCAAGTATTATTTTGAAAATATTAGGAAGATTTAAACAACCATAGAAAGCAAAATGTTACAACCTTTGAAAACATTGATTCTCATGGAAAATGAAAGTTGATGAAGTCATGCATTAAGCCCCAAAGAAGAAGCTCTCTGCAAGTATCAACCAAGAAAGAGTATACTATAAAAATATGTTATACTTCACTTCTATATATATTATTCTAAAGCCTTAAAGTTTATACCAAATTGTAACAACCCGAAATTCTGTATCACTTCTTGTAACTCTTTTCGTAATCCAATTCGACCAACCAACCGTCGTTTTCAAATTCGATTCCGATTTCGTCGTTTAATTAATTCATTAACTTGTATTGATCTAAAATGACTTAATGGGTGTCTTAATGCAATTAGAAATCATTCTAACACCCCAAATTAGTGATCGGAACATTTCTAGAATCGGCCATATCGGGTTACGGCAACTTGGTCGGGTGCGACCAAAAGCCCCGTCTAACGCCGGTATCTGGTAGAATTACGCCGTGTCCAATTCCCAAACACTATTTAAAGTGTTCAAAACTTCCATTTGAAGCTTTTGGCTCTCTCTCCTCTCTCTCTCTAACCTCTCTCCTCATCCATAAATCAAGGTCCAAAATCAAAGGTTTAAGGCTCCAAATCAAAGAGGTAACATTCCTAACTTGTTATTCAACCTCTTTAGCCTTCAAATCCATGTTTAAACTATGATTCATGACCTAGAACAAGTGTTTACGGCCAAGGCATATGCTTGGGCCGTAAACACATAAAAATGGTGTTTTTGAGCCATTAAACCCTTCCAAATCAATGTTGGGACTTAGATACGACCTTGAGGCTTGCAAACCGGGACTTGAAACACCTTAAACTTGGATTTTGAGTGGTAAACATGAGTTTACGGCCAAGAAATATACTTGGGCCATAAACCCCTCAAACATGGGGAGTAAACACCTTTAGACATGTTAGAATGCCTTGAAACTTAACCAATAGCCGTGTGGAAAATCCTAGAACCATCTAAAAATAGTTTGGGGGTCTTAAACATAAGAAAACATGACATATAAGAGTTTATGGCCATAGCATATACTCATGGGCCGTAGACTCCTAAATTGATGTCATTTGATGCCTTGAAGTGATACCAAGCCTTGGAAAATTATCTAGAATCACATGTGATTGTTCCTTGTGCCATAAAATAAATATACATGAACATGGGAGAGTTTACGGCCGTAAACTCCAATTTTACAGCCGTGAACTCCCTTAAATATGGTATAAGTCCATTTAATCCATTCCAAGGCATTTGAGAAATTCATTCCAACAATCACCATGTCCAATCAAGCCATTTAGCACCCAAAACCTCCCAAACATGAGTTCACGGCCGTGAACTCATGTATGTATGGGTTTTATGGAAGTAAACTCCCTAGAATGTTTACTCTTGGGGAGTAAACTCAAATCCCAAGTCCCTCGTACCATTATACGTCCGTAGATGTCACCCGGGTCGCTCCAAACACTCGTTTTGAGGTGTTTTACCTCGTTGGAGTGTAATGTTCCATCTAATTAGTGATTGTAAATCTAATTAGATATATATATGGACATTATTTCATGTTAAATAGGGACATCGCGAGTAATCAAGCCCCGAACCAACGTGTAGTGTCCGAAACCATCGCATTTCCTCGCCTGGTGAGTTCATACCCCTACCCTTTTTCACTGTTTTTCACTGTTTTCAGGGGGGAACACAAGCAAAGTACAAGGGATTCCTTGTACTCAAAACTTGTTTTTGTGTGTGTGTTTTACATTTTATATGCTTTTAACATTGATAGACACAACTGATAACCGTTTGAACATGTAGATTACGTAAACGTATTATTTGTGAAATGGGTTTATAAACTGTTATGTATTATATATTTCACAAATGGTTTTCCACATGTTATCAGTTAAAAGCATGACATTAGAACATATGAACATAAAACTTGTACACTGTCTTGTCCTCGGTAACACTCCACAGAGATACGCGAGTGGAGGATCATCATATTATTACTAGTAAATTTGTTATTCCTGTATGATTGGAGACATGTCCTCGGCGAACACTCCACAGAGATACGCGAGTGGAGGACTACACCCGTAACCAGAATCTCTGGGATTAGAGAGCGTGACTTGAGTGTATAGATCTATACGGGGCTGACTACCCCACACCTGGCTGCTAGCTACAGCCGAACCGAAATGGTTCAAACGTGACGAAAGTCGTAAGGTGATGTGGACTTATTATTGCCATAGTTAGTCTATCGTATGGTTATGGAACTCGCAATTAGGATAATAGAGATTTACTCAATAGTAATAATGAATAACTTAAAACACTTCACAAGATAACCAGGGTTCGGTATACATCTTTTTACATTGGAAACCAACCTTCAGGAAAGTGTGGGACTTTCCTGGGAAACCTTATACATAACCGGGTCTAACAAAATACATCTTTCACATTGGAAACCAACATTCATGAAAGTATGGGACTTTCCTGGGAAACCTTGTACATAACCAGGTTTAACAAAATACATCTTTCACATTGGAAACCAACATTCAGGAAAGCATGGGGCTTTCCTGGGAAACATTTACATAACAAGAAAAGTGTAACAAACCGGATAGCGTTACATCTTTCACAATTGGTAATACATAATCAGGAAAGTATGGGACTTTCCTGGGAGTTCATTAGTACATAACCAGAACAGTATAACAAACCAGATAACCTAACTGTTCATTTTCACATGGGTAAACGTGTTTTTCAGTGTACAACTTTTCTTTACATATTGTCAAACAATAACCAACCTTTTTAAGGAAATATGGGATTTTCTTTGTGTGTGTAACATTTTCAGAAACGAAAAGGAAACATAAACATTTTCACAAAACAAAAACCGCTTATGAACTCACCAGTGTTATGCTGATTTTCAAACTGCTTGTGTTCTCAGGTCAGCGTTAGAACAGGTACCCGAAGATCACTTGTTCCAGGATGGAGTGCGTAGAAGACCCGTTCGTTTTGTTATCATATACTATGTATCGCAACTGTATAACTGTACTTTTGAAACAATTGTAAAACTTTTCTTAATGTAATGTAATGATTGTTTTACTTTACTTACTATGTGCATTGGATTTGATACTCAACATGGAGTCAACCCCGGAAATGTTTCCGCCTTCGGTTTTCGGGGTGTGACAGATTGGTATCATAGCCCTTGTTTATAGTGAATAAAGTATACCAAACCTTACATTGTATAAAACTATAAACAAAAAAAGGGCCTGAGTTCTCTTAATTAAAAGTATTTTCAAACTACAAGTATTTTCAAAAGTATATAAGTATATCGAACCGTCGAGATCCGTAACTACAAGTAGAACACAACATAAGTAAATGGGTGTTGTGTATTGTGGTTAAACCTGGGCAGTTATGTAGTCTTGTCTAGGATCAATATAGCCTGGCCAACTATATTCATTCGAGACACGGCCAACATGTGCTTGGGAGTGACTGTGGTATGCGGCATGCCTAAAACTTACCCTAATACCACGAACATCGAACCAGTGTCGTAGCAAATCATGAAATACTATAGGAGTATTTCTGGAACCAATCCTTTGTAGAAATCCTCATGCATGCATTGATCATTGATCATTCCGTTAGCAATAATTTTTCTGTTTCGATAACTCCTTCCTGTTTTATCGCTTACTCGGAATATTTGTATATCTGTGATATCTCTTGATTCGATTCAGAGGACTTACAACCTCTCTTTCTTGATCTTATTAGATCAAGATACCTCCCAGAAGAAGACCCAGATCCAACAACCCTCCGCCACCACCTCCTCCAGAAATTGATCCCATGGTATTCCAGACAGCTGTTACTGCCGCGGTGGCAGCTGCCATGTCCAAACTAAACACCGGTGGTTCCAGTGGTTCAGGAGGTGGCAATCAAAATCAAGGAAGTAATCAGGAACACCGAAATGAGGGTTTCTACAAATATTTCATGAATGCGAAACCAACATCCTTCAATGGCACTGGAGGTGTCATTTCCTTATCCCGATGGTTCGAGAAAATCGAATCCATTTTCGAAATCTGTGCCTGTGCTGAGTCCGACAAGGTTAAATTCGCAGCCTGTACCTTCCTCGATAAAGCCTTGACTTGGTGGAACGGCCGAGTCAAATCCCTGACCCTACCCGTAGCAGCCGCTATGGGCTGGGAAGCCATGAAAGAACTCCTAATAGCCGAATATTGTCCCCGTGGTGAAATGCAGAAGCTAGAGCATGAGCTCTGGAACCTGAAGATGAAAGGTTCTGACATTGCTGCATACACTTCCTGATTCGATGATCTCGCACTTCTCTGCCCTAGGCTAGTCACTCCTGAATGTAAAAAGATCGAAAGGTTCATTTGGGGGTTAACCCATCCGACAAAGGGTCATGTCTTGGCCGCTCATCCGGATACATATGATAGTGCTAAGACCTTAGCCCAAACCCTAATTGATCATAGTGACGATGTCGAGGAAACCACTACCACTCCTGAGCCGGCCAAAAGGACTGGTGAGAAAAGAAAGTTCTGGAAGAAGAAGAAGGGTCAATCTTCCCAAGGATCCTCCAAGAGACAGCAAACTGTAGCAGTCCATGCTGCTACTACCCCTGTTGCTGCTGCTTCTGTTGTGGGATCCACAGCTCCAACTCCTACCAGCCGGTATGCGGGTAATCTCCCTCTGTATCACAAGTGCAAATATCACCACAACCCCGGTCCCTGTCGGGAACTATCCTGTACCAATTATGGTAAGAAGGGTCACACGGTCCGATTTTGCAAAGCTCCAGCCCAATCAACCAACCAATCATCTGGAGCAGGCGTCAGTCAAGCCTGCTACAACTGTGGTGAAGTTGGGCACTTTAAAAGGAACTGCCCCAAGAAGTCTACAGCAGATAACACTGGAAGAGTTCTAACCATGGGACGGGAGGAAACAGTCGCCGATCCCACTATTGTCTCGGGTATGTTCCTTCTCAACAACTCATATGCTAGTATTCTTTTCGATTCGGGTGCTGAAAGGAGCTTTATTAGTCATGCATTCAAACATAACCTAACACATAATTCCCAACCTTTAACTGAAACGTTTGCCATCGAGATGGCGAACGGTGAGAAAGAAAGTGCTAGCGAGGTGTTCGTAGGTTGTACCCTTACCCTGAACGACCATTCATTTCCTACCGATCTCATGTCGGTTTCCATAAAGAGCTTTGATGTCATCATTGGCATGGATTGGTTGAGTCCCAATCATGCGGATATCCTTTCTTTCGAAAAATCCATCCGTCTCAACCTTCCTTCGGGCCAGACTCTCGTAATCTATGGTGATAAACTTAGTTCCAATCTTCGTATCATTTCCTACATCAAAGCTCAAAAGCTCTTGCGAAAGGAGTGCACTGCATTCTTAGCCCATGTAATAAATGAGAAATAGAAAGTTAAAGAACTCACGAGCGTCCCCGAAGTCTATAACTTTCCTAATGTGTTTCCCGAAGAGCTTCCAGGAATCCCTCCCGAGCGTCAGGTCGAGTTCCGTGTTGACCTAATTCCTGGAGCTACTCCTGTAGGGAAGTCTCCGTATCGCTTAGCTCGAGCAGAAATGCAGGAGTTATCCAGTCAACTCAATGAGTTGCTTAGTAAAGGATTCATTAGACCGAGTTCCTCACCCTGGGGAGCTCCGGTATTGTTTGTCAAGAAGAAAGATGGATCCTTTCGGATGTGTATCGACTATCGTGAGCTGAAGAAGTTGACCATCAAAAACCGATATCCTCTCCCGCAAATAGATGACCTCTTCGATCAACTCCAGGGAGCCAGTTACTTCTCCAAGATAGACCTTCGATCAGGGTACCATCAGCTATGAGTTCATGAGAGTGATGTTTCCAAAACAACTTTCAGAACTCGATATCGACACTACGAATTCGTAGTGATGCCCTTCGGTCTAACCAACGCACCGGCGGTGTTCATGGATCTGATGAATCGGGTGTGTCGTCCTTATCTGGAAAAGTTCGTCATTGTGTTCATTGATGACATACTTGTCTATTCCCGAAGCAAAGAAGACTACAAACAACACTTGAGGCTAGTGTTGGAAACCCATAGATCCGAGAAGTTGTACGCGAAATTTTCCAAGTGTGAGTTCTGGATTCGGAAGGTAACTTTCCTCGGTCACGTGGTAAGTGAGGAGGGTATTCATGTAGATCCTTCCAAGATCAAAGCGATAGAGAATTGGTCGGTACCAAAGACACCCATAGAAATCCGGCAATTCTTGGGTCTCGCCGGCTATTATCAGAGATTCATTCAGAACTTTTCCAAAATCGCCAAACCCTTAACCACTCTAACACAGAAAGGTGTACCCTTTTGTTGGGTGATAAACAAGAAACCGCATTCCAGACTCTGAAGAAAGCCTTGTGCAGCGCGCCTGTTCTGTCCCTACCCGAAGGGATAGAGGACTTCATTGTCTACTGTGATGCGTCTAACCAAGGCTTAGGTTGTGTGCTTATGCAAAGAGGAAAAGTAATTGCTTATGCCTCTAGACAGCTGAAAGCAAACGAGGTCAACTATACCACACACGACTTGGAACTAGGAGCCGTTGTCTTTGCATTGAATATTTGGAGACATTACCTCTATGGAACCAAGTGTACAATCTTCACTGACCACCAGAGCCTGCAACACATCTTTGACCAGAAAGACTTGAACATGAGACAACGGCGATGGGTAGAACCACTCAGTAATTATGAGTGTGAAATCCGTTACCATCCCGGCAAGGCCAATGTGGTAGCAGATGCCCTTAGCCGAAAGGAAAGTTCAGGCCGCAAAGTGAAGAACCAGACGATGACTATCTATTCCAACTTACCCATGCAAATCCGAGAATCCCAGTTAGAAGCCCTCAAACCCGAGAATGTGTCGATCAAAGCCTTGAGAGGAATGGAAAAGAAACTTGAGATCAGAGGTGACAGAGTCTACTGTTTCATGGATCGGATCTGGATTCCAAAGTCTGGAGGATTCAGGGAGATCGTTATGGAAGAAGCGTACGAAACCAGATACTCTATTCACCCGGGCTCTAACAAAATGTACTTGGATCTCAAGAAACAATACTGGTGGCCAAACATGAAAGCTGAGATAGCTACGTTCGTGGGCAAGTGTTTGACTTGCGCCAAGGTTAAAGTTGAACACCAGAAACCCTCGGGTCTGCTCCAGCAACCCGAGATACTCGAATGGAAATGGGAGATGATTACCATGGATTTCATCACCAAACTACCCAAGTGTTCGAGTGGGTACGACACCATTTGGGTAATTGTCAATCGTTTAACAAAGTCCGCTTTCTTCATTCCGATAAAAGAATCATACAAGATGGAAAGACTCGCACGGATTTACATCCAAGAGGTAATCTGATTGCACGGTGTACCTGCATCCATTATCTTTGATCGAGATAGCAGGTTTACCTCCAGATTCTGGTAGTCTCTCCAGAAAGCTCTTGGAACCAAGCTAGACATGAGCACGGCGTATCATCCTCAAACCGATGGACAAAGTGAGAGAACAATCCAAACCCTAGATGACATGCTTAGAGCATGTGTCATTGACTTTGGAAAGTCGTGGGATACACATCTACCTTTGATCGAGTTCTCGTACAACAACAGTTACCACACCAACATTAGGGCTGCCCCGTTTGAAGCCCTATACAGTCACAAGTGCAGATCCCCTCTATGCTGGGCCGAAGTGGGGGATACACAGTTAGCCAAGAGTCGAGTCCCCGATAGTGCTCTCACTGGTCCTAAAATCATCCGTGAAACCACCGAGAAGAACATCCAAATCCGAGAACGACTGAAAGCTTCACGTGATCGCCAAAAGAGTTACGCTGATAACCGTTGGAAACCACTAGAATTCCAGGTTGGATACCGTGTCCTGATGAAGGTTTCGCCCTGGAAAGCCACTGTACTCTTTGGTAAGCATGGGAAACATAATCCGAGGTACATTGGACCCTTTGAGATCCTCGCCAGGGTCGGTCCGGTAGCTTATAAACTTCGTTTACCTCGCGAGCTCAGTAACATCCGTCCCGTCTTCCATGTTTCAAATCTCGAGAAGTGTCTATCCGATGAAACCCTAGTGATTTCTTTAGACGAGATCGAGATTGATGAAAACCTCAACTTTGTGGAGGAACCGATCGAAATCATGGATCGAGAAGTCAAACGTACAAGACAAAGTCGCATCCTTTTAGTGAAGGTTCGCTGGAATGCCAAGCGGGGACCGAAGTTCACTTGGGAGCGGGAAGACTTAATGAAACAGAAGTATCCGCAACTCTTTCCAGATCCATGATTTGCATCTTGTCTTGTATCTTAACTTTGAAAGCAAAATGTAACAACCTTTGAAAACATTGATTCTCATGGAAGATGAAAGTTGACGAAGTCATGCATTAAGCCCCAAAGAAGAAGCACTCTGCAAGTATCAACCAAGAAAGAGTATACTATCAAAATATGTTAGACTTCACTTCTATATATGTTATTCTAAAGACTTAAAGTTTATACCAAATTGTAACAACCCAATATACCGTATCGCTTCTTGTAACTCTTTTCGTAATCCAATTCGACCAACCAACCGTCGTTTTCAAATTCGATTCCGATTTCATCGTTTAATTAATTCATTAACTTGTATTAATCTAAAATGACTTAATGGGTGTCTTAATGCAATTAGAAATCATTCTAACACCCCAAATTAGTGATCGAGACATTTCAAGAATCAGCCATATCGGGTTACGGCAACTTGGTCGGGTGCGACCAAAAGCCCTGTCTAACGCCGGTATCGGGTAGAATTCTGCCGTGTCCAATTCCCGAACACTATTTAAAGTGTTCAAAGCTTCCATTTGTAGCTTTTGGCTCTCTCTCCCCTCTCTCTCTCTAACCTCTCTCCGCATCCATAAATCAAGGTCCAAAATCAAAGGTTTAAGGCTCCAAATGAAAGAGGTAACATTCCTAACTTGTTATTCAACCTCTTTAGCCTTCAAATCCATGTTTAAAATATGATTCAGGACCTGGAACAAGTGTTTACGGCCAAGGCATATTCTTGGGCCGTAAACACATAAAAATGGGTATTTTGAGCCATTAAACCCTTCCAAATCATTGTTGGGACTTAGATACGACCTTCAGGCTTGCAAACCGGGACTTGAACACCTTAAACTTGGATTCTGAGTGGTAAGTATGAGTTTACGGCCAAGACATATGCTTGGGCCGTAAACCCCTCAAAGATGGGGAGTAAACACCTTTAGACATGTTAGAATGCCTTGAAACTTAACCAATAGCCTTGTGGTAAATCCTAGAACCATCTAAAAATAGTTTGGGGGTCTTAAACATAAAAAAACATGACATATAAGAGTTTATGGCCATAGCATATACTCATGGGCCGTAAACTCCTAAATTGATGTCATTTGATTCCTTGAAGTGATACCAAGCCTTGGAAAATTATCCAGAATCACATGTGATTGTTCCTTGTGCCATAAAATAAATATACATGAACATGGGAGAGTTTACGGCCGTAAACTCCGAGTTTAAAGTTGTGAACTCCCTTAAATATGGTATCTGTCCATTTAATTCATTGCAAGGCATTTGAGAAATTCATTCCAATAATCCCCATGTCCAATCAAGCCATTTAGCACCTAAAACCACCCAAACATGAGTTCACGGCCGTGGACTCATGTATGTATGGGTTTTATGGCAGTAAACTCCCTAAAATGTTTACTCTTGGGGAGTAAACTCAAATCCCAAGTCCCTCGTACCATTATACGTCCGTAGATGTCACCCGGGTCGCTCCAAACACTCGTTTTGAGGTGTTTTACCTCGTTGGAGTGTAATGTTCCATCTACTTAGTGATTGTAAATCTAATTAGACATATATGGACATTATTTCATTTTACATAGGGACATCGCGAGTAATCAAGCCCCGAACCAACGTGTAGTGTCCGAAACCGTCGCATTTCCTCGCCTGATGAGTTCATACCCCTACCCTTTTTCACTGTTTTTCACTGTTTTCAGTGGGGAACACAAGCAAAGTACAAGGGATTTATTGTACTCAAAACTTGTTTTCGTGTGTGTGTTTCACATTTCATATGCTTTTAACACTGATAGACACAACTGATAACCGTTTGAACATGCAGATTACGTAAACGTATTATTTGTGAAATGGGTTTACAAACTGTTATGTTTTATATATTTCACAAATGGTTTTCCACATTTTATCTGTTAAAAGCATGACATTAGAACTTATAAAATAAAACTTGTACACTGTCTTGTCCTCGGTAACACTCCACAAAGATACGCGAGTGGAGGATCATCATATTATTACTAGTAAATTTGTTAGTCCTGTATGATTGGAGACACGTCCTCGGCGAACACTCCACAGAGATACGCGAGTGGAGGACTACACCCGTAACCAGAATCGCTGGGAGTAGAGAGCGTGACTTGAGTGTATAGATCTATACGGGGCTGACTACCCCACACCTGGCTGCTAGCTACAGCCGAACCGAAATGGTTCAAGCGTGACGAAAGTCGTAAGGTGATGTGGACTTATTATTGCCACAGTTAGTCTATCGTATGGTTATGGAACTATATGCACAAGCAATTCGATTTGCAATCGTAGCTCTCAAAGACGTTGTCAAACTCTGATCTAATCAATCTTGTCCTTTAGATAAGGGATCGTACAGTCCTCTGTTAGATATCATACTGACAATCCTATGGAACGGTTAGTCAAGCATTTAGGTTTCTCGATCTCTGATTTATTCGACATAGAACTTAATCGAACACATCAACTCAGTTCTGACCGGGCCCGGCACATAAGTCAAATCAAATCATCGAGCGGCCGAGATATCACTTTTACCTTGTTAGATAAAAGTTACAGATAAACTTCGACTTGTATGCATTTACTTATTCATTAATCAACTATACACAACAATGAGTTTTATAACACCGAGTTACTGATGTGTTTTCGCATTATTAATGTACAATCAATTAACAAATAACAAACCATATATCTAGGTTTTAAGACTATATGATATTATCGTCTTGCGATCATCCTTTTATATCATATTCCATAAGGTGATTCCAGCAAGCGCGGGTTTGTTCCAATGCTCAAAACTAGTTCATAAGCACTCATGAACGTTGCAGCAACCCTTTGCTATGTCTAAAACCATTTAGACAATCAACACACCAATTCATGACAATCTTCATTCATATCTACTTCCAACATATGAACGATTGTGGACAATTTGAACAATTCGATTATTCCTAATAAACTCAATTATTCTGGAAGTCAAAACATGCAAAGTGAAACAATAGTTAAACAATTAACATAAGACAATAACATTACTCATAAATAAAACTCCTTTATTTAATCATCAAATGTTAATTACATTTATCTATTACACGTTTCTAATACTATCTAATCTATGCTAATATCATCCTTCAGCCCAATACTCCTAGCATGCTGCAAGTGTTTAACCCTACTCAGTCCCTTCGTAAGCGGATCTGCTGGGTTATCTTCTGATGATATCCTCTTCACTACGAGTTGTCCTTCTTCTACACGATGTCTAATGAAGTGATATTTTCTGTCAATATGTCTTGATCTACCATGATCCCTCGATTCCTTGGTTAAGGCAACCGCTCCTTCGTTATCACAGAAAATCTCCATGGGCTCCTTTATGGCAGGTACGACTCCAAGATCACCGATGAAGTTCTTTAGCCATATTGCCTCCTTCGACGCTTCGCTCGCTGCAATATACTCTGATTCGCACGTTGAATCAGCTACGGTTTCTTGTTTGGAACTCTTCCATGTCACTGCTCCTCCATTTAGGGTAAAGACCCAGCCCGACTGCGAACGGCAGTTGTCCCTGTCGGTCTGAAAACTGGCGTCACTATACCCTCGCACCTTCAAGTCATCACTCCCTCCGAGGACTAAGAACCATTCCTTCGTCCTCCGAAGGTACTTAAGGATATTCTTCACCGCAATCGAATGTGCTCTGCGAGGATTCCCCTGATATCTGCTAACCATGCTCAAAGCGAAGGCTACATCAGGGCGAGTACAGGTCATAGTGTACATGATTGAGCCAACTGCGGAAGCGTATGGTACTCGGCTCATCTCTGCTATCTCAGCTTCGGTACTCGGACTTTGAGTCTTACTCAACTTGGGATTACTTTGTATCGGTAATTCTCCCTTCTTCGAGTTTTCCATACTAAATCGTTTTAGTAGTTTATCCAAGTAAGTATTCTGACTAAGTCCAATTAGTCTCTTACTTCTTTCTCTTACTATCCTTATTCCCAAAATGTAAGAAGCCTCTCCGAGGTCCTTCATAGCGAAGCACTTCCCGAGCCAGGACTTAACCTCCTGCAGAGTCGGGATGTCATTTCCTATGAGTAATATGTCATCGACATATAGAACGAGGAAGCTTACTATACTCCCACTGGCTTTGAAATATACACAAGATTCGTCTTCGCTTCGTACAAATCCAAACTCTTTGACTTTCTCATCGAAGCAAAGATTCCACCTGCGAGATGCTTGCTTATGTCCATAAATGGACTTCTCAAGCTTACACACTCTATTTGGATGCTTCGGATCCACAAACCCCTCTGGCTAAGCCATGTAAACATCCTCAGCCAACTTTCCGTTAAGAAAAGCGGTCTTGACATCCATTTGCCAAATCTCATAATCATGAAATGCGGCAATTGCTAGCATCACTCTAATAGATTTAATCTTCGCAACTGGTGAGAAGGTCTCATCATAGTTAACTCTGGGAGTTTGAGTAAAGCCCTTCACAACCAATCGTGCTTTATATGTGTGTACCTTTCCATCCACGTCACTCTTCTTCTTGAAGATCCATTTGCACCCAACGGTCTTACGTCCGAGCACATAATCAACCAAATTCCAAACTTGGTTATCATACATGGATTGGATCTCGCTATCCATTGCCTCTTTCCATTTCGCTAAGAGGTAAGGATTCGTCAATCGGTTCAACCAGAGTGCCAGCGGCAGAGGTTCCTTCGTCTATCGACTCTTGAATCTCTTCAAGTTCGATTTGCCTCCCACTGTCTCCTTGGCTTATGAGTTCTCGCTCTCGGAAAACTCCTCTCCTCGCAACGAAGACAACATTGTCCTTCGGTCTATATAAGAGATATCCAAAGGATGTCTGCGGGTAGCCGATGAAAATACATCGCTCACTTCGAGGTTCAAGCTTGTCGTGAGTATCTCGTCTTACGAAAGCCTCGCAACCCCAAACCTTGATATGTGCCAACGACGGAGCTTTCCCTGTCCACATCTCGTGAGGTGTTTTGGCAACCTTCTTAGTAGGGACTCGGTTAAGGATATGGGCAGCAGTCTCTAAGGCATACCCCTAAAAAGAGATAGGTAGTGAAGCACGAATCATCATAGAGTCAACCATATCCAATAAGGTTCGATTACGCCTTTCTACCACACCATTCAACTGCGGTGTCCTAGGAGGCGTCAATTGCGAAACTATTCCACACTCCTTGAGATAATTGTGGAATTCAAGACTTAGGTACTCTCCTCCTCGATCGGACCGAAGCATCTTGATTTTCCTGCCCAATTGATTCTCCACTTCATTCTTGAACTCTTTGAACTTTTCAAATGTTTCTGACTTTTGTTTGATTAAATAGATATACCCATATCTACTATAATCATCGGTAAAGGTCACATAGAAGCGGTTCCCATCCTTCATGGTTGATCTAAACGGTCCACATACATCGGTACGTATTAGGTCCAATAGACCTTCACCCCTTTCACATGTACTCGTGAAGGGTGATTTAGTCATCTTTCCAAGTAAACAAGACTCACATGTGTCATTTTCCTTAAGGTCGAATGACTCCAACACTCCATCCTTTTGGAGTTGGGATATGCGTTTCTTGTTGACATGTCCAAGACGACAATGCCACAAGGATGCTTTATCCATACTAGTGGAAGAATCTATATTCAAAACATCATTTCCTAGGTTATCAACAATCATAACAGTTTCATATATTCCATTACATGGTATAACTTCAAAGTAAAAGACACCATTTAGATAAGCCAAAACAGAACCATTCTCATTATTAAAAGAAAATCTAAATCCTTGTCTATATAAACCATGAAATGAAATGATGTTTCTAGCCATTTCTAGCGAATAGCAACAATTGTTCAAATCTAAACACAAATTATTCCTAAGCACTGAAGAATACACTCCAATCTTGGTCACAGGCGACGATCTTCTGTTCCCCATGATTAGATTGATCCTTCCTTGCTCCACATCCCTACTTCTTCTTAGTCCCTGCACATAAGAAAAAATGTGGTAACCACAACCGGTATCAAGAACCCAAGAAATTGCATGATTAGAATCATTAGATTTAATTGTGTATATACCTGCGAAAGATGGCTTGATCTTTCCTTCTTTGATTGCTTGCAGGTACTCTGGGCAGCTTCTCTTCCAATGTCCTATCTTATGGCAGTGGTGGCACTCTGCCTCCTTCGGGTTAGGACAGAGCTTAGCGGGATCAACTTTGGTCCCACTAGAAGAGGCACTATCTCGGGCTTTGACCTTGCAATAGTTCTTCGATGAAGCCTTCCTCTTCATTCCCTTTCCTTGACCAATAGCCAAGACAGGAGCAGCAGGTGGATTGGGAGTCGGTGCAACAAACTTGTCTTTGAAGTTGCTCTCAGCAACCCTCAAGAGACCTTGGAGTTTGCTTAGGGTGACCTCTTCTTTGTTCATGTGGTAGGTCATCCTAAATTGGTTGTACATCGGAGGCAAAGAGTGAAGCACCATGTCGATCGCCAAGTCTTCTCCAAAGTCAACATTTAACTTGCGAAGGCAGTCGACATACCTTTGCATCTTTTGCAAGTCCACGGTAAGAGATTCTCCATGACCCATCTTAGCGGAAATCATGTTGGTGAAAATCTCATAACGCTCTTGTCTCACGTTTTGGTGGTATCTCTCCAATAAGTCTTGGTGCATCTCGTACGGGTACATGTCCTCGTAGGACTTTTGGAATTCGGAGTTCATGGTGGCAATCATGATGCAATATACCTTCGTTGCATCTCGCTCATGAGTCTCAAAAGCGGTGATTTCGGCCGGAGTAGCGATTTCAGGGTTGATTTTCTCGAGCTTCTCATCAAGGACATACTCCTTATCCTCATAGCGAGAAATGGTGCGAATGTACCTTATCCATTCGCTAAAGTTCGTTCCATCGAAGGTGACCTTTTGGCAAAGGCTCATCAACGTGAAAGAACTAGCAGCATCATTGTTTGCGTTCGACATCTACAAAAGAAAAACGACAAAGATAGATTAGTATAAGAATCCCTAATTATCACCCAATAAGAAAATTAGGGCTAGGATCCAACAATAACATTTACATACTAGAAAAGGGATGTCGTAATCTAACATGCAAATAAATTGAAGGTAAGTGAATGACGATTCACTAATTCTCCATCACAAAACTTAACTATTAGTCCTAAGTGTATTGAGAATTCCTAGGTTCGAATGAGATTTATTGAAACTATTCAATGGCATGTTTAAATCTCGATATGCCCCTCTTGTTTGTGACTGGGATACCGAGGATCACAAAGCGGGTGTGAATTACCATGCAACTTCACATGGTGCCTTCATTGTAACGATCACCTATTCGATGTGCCGGTAAACCACACACGCTCCATCGAACTATGATAAACAATGAATCACCCTTTGCCACCTTTGCTTAGAACCAATTAGTGTGCCGGTAAACCACACACGCTCCACTAACTTCTTAGCAAGGGTGCAAAGTGTAATTTCATGGGATTGCATCAATTCACTTTTCCTAAAGTAACTAAGATTGGGAAATTTTAAAAAATTTGTAGTTACTTTGTATTACTTATTATACTTTTAATGAGAGGATGAGGTTGCCCTATCCTACGCGTTCAGCTAACGACCCTCCACCAATCAAGCAAGTGGTGGATGTGAGTGTACACCCATTAAGCGCCATTTTATAGGCCGCAACCTTATACCCACCTTATAGATCGGCTTCGTGAATGACGCCTACTAATGGTAAGACTAGCATTTAGTTATACATATATATATATATATATATATATATATATATATATATATATACTATTCTAGTAATATCATATTAGTATAGGGTTGTATTTTAAACCTTTTAAAATCTAGGGTTTTGAAATTTAAGTTGTCTAAATTAAACTTTTAATCACAAATTATAAATTTCAAAACTTGAGGGCAAGTTTTAAGCATTTAAAACATAGAGGATCAAATAACAAATAATTCCAATTAACAATTAATATCCTAATTATCTATATTTGATTTTATTCAAGATTTCTTTGAAAGATAATTACCAAAATAATTAAAATAATTAATTAATTATCATATAAGGAAATTAAATATTTTATTAGTTGATAAATACCTTTAACTAGATCAAGATAATAGTCATATATATCAAAAAATTGGATTTAGGTCGATCTATTATGATTAAGGTAAGTTTCCATAAGATAATTACGAAAAAATCCCGAATCTGGCCATTCCTGACGCCTGGACTCGCCGAATGCACAAAGGGACTCGCCGAGTCAGGCCTACTCGCCGAAACCACTTTAGAACTCGCCGAGTCCATGACTCAGAAACCAAAAAATCAAATTTTGCAGGTTTGTTTTAGTTAATCAAGCAACAATTTAAAGAAACCCAAGCAAGGCTCTGATACCACTGATGCGATTTAGCCATAAGAACTTTCCTATGTGCGCATGCAAGACCCGAATGCTTGGATCTAGGCTTTCTAATTAAACATGCTTTGAATCCAAGACTTCTAATGGCTAATTAGGTTAAATAACAACATTGAAACAGATCTAGAACCATACCTTTGAATTCCTTGTTGATCTTGTGGTCTTGGAGCTTCTAGAGTCACAAATGTCACTCCTCTAATGGCTTACAAACATCAATAGCAAGGAAGATGATTTAGGAGAGAGGAGAGGGGAGGAAATCGGCCAGGGTTCTCTTACTTTAGATGAGGTTTCGATTTCCCTTGGCCATGGGGTCTATTTATACTTGTAGATTCCATAAGGGTTACAACCTAAACCCTAATTGTATAATCTTCTCTTAAGGATATCCAAATCCATTCCTTAGATAAGTCATTGGACGATTTTGAAGCTATCCAAGCTTCTAGAATCCGTCCACTATATATCTATAAGGATTTATAGTCTAAAGCTTAACTATCAAACAATTGACAGTTTATACCCCTTTATTCTCTTTAAGTCACCAAATTAATTCCAATTAATTCTATGACTTATATTAATCAAATAACAATATATTATTCCCATAATATATTAATAATATTTAATCTCTCTTAACAAATCATCCTATCAAGTTGCTATGGTGAAGGCAACCCAAAAGGACCATGCACAACCGGGTCAAATACTTGCCTAATATAGTTGCAGCCTTAGACACTATTCCAACAGGAGACACGTCCTCGGCGAACACTCCACAGAGATACGCGAGTGGAGGACTACACCCGTAACCAAAATCTCTGGGATTAGAGAGCGTGACTTGAGTGTATAGATCTATACGGGGCTGACTACCCCACACCTGGCTGCTAGCTACAGCCGAACCGAAATGGTTCAAGGGTGACAAAAGTCATAAGGTGGTGTGGACTTCTTATTGCCACAGTTAGTCTATCGTATGGTTATGGAACTCACAATTAGGATAACAGAGATTTAATCAATAGTAATAATGAATAACTTAACACACTTCACAAGATAACCAGGTTTCGGTATACATCTTTTACATTGGAAACCAACATTCAGGAAAGTATGGGACTTTCCTGGGAAACCATGTACATAACCAGGTCTAACAGAATACATCTTTCACATTGGAAACCAACATTCAGGAAAGTATGGGACTTTCCTGGGAAACCTTATACATAACTAGGTCTAACAGAATACATCTTTCACATTGGAAACCAACATTCAGGAAAGCATGGGGCTTTCCTGGGAAACATTTACATAACAAGAAAAGTGTAACAAACCGGATAACCTTACATCTTTCACAATTGGTAATACATAATCAGGAAAGTATGGGACTTTCCTGGGAGTTCATTGGTACATAACCAGAATAGTATAACAAACCAGATAACCTAACATTACATTTTCACATGGCTAAAAGTGTTTTTCAGTGTACAACTTTTCTTTACATATTGTGAAACAATAACCAACCTTTTTAAGAAAATATGGGATTTTCTTGGTGTGTGTAACATTTTCAGAAACGAAAAGGAAACATAAACATTTTCACAAAACAAAAACCGCTTATGAACTCACCAGCGTTATGCTGATTTTCAATCTGCTTGTGTTCTCAGGTCAGCGTTAGAATAGGTACCCGAAGATCACTTGTTCCAGGATGGAGTGCGTAGAAGACCCGTTCGTTTTCTTATCATATACTATGTATCGCAACTGTATAACTATACTTTTGAAACAATTGTAAAACTTTTCTTAATGTAATGTAATGGTTGTTTTACTTTACTTACTATGTGCATTGGACTTGATACTCAACGTGGAGTCAACCCCGAAAATGTTTCCGCCTTCGGTTTTCAGGGTGTGACACAAATAATCCATAAAGAGAAGCAACATATAAGCACCTAGTTCATTCACGAAATTGCATGAAAGAAGAGAGGGTAGTAAGGCATCATAACTATGAATTGGAAGCCCTTTGAGAGGGGTTTCGAGAAAAAGAACAACCATATTATATACAACCCAAAGCTCTCTTTATATACATACTAATGTTTACTGGAGTCAAGGCTACTAACTTAAATGTTGTGGTCTTTTTATGACATGTATGGACTGTAAGATGAAATATAACAAGAAAACTCTTACTTGCTTGTTCACACTTATGGTTTTGACATCAAAGTCAAAAATAAGTTTGTCTTCATTTTGATTATTTCAACTAGTTAGTTAAAAATGAAAACTAGATATATATATATATATATATATATATATATATATATATATATATATATATATATATATATATATATTATACCTTATGAATATAATTAGTGTGGTTCTCTTTTGTTATTATTTCCTAGTAACAATAATTCATAATATCTTGTTAATATATTGTCTTCATCAAATAATAAATTTGTAGCATCCATGACTTGAGGTAATGATAATTTTTTTAATCCTGTAACTTATTTGTTCAACTATGAGAATTAATATTGGATCATGAGTTGTTCCTTTATTGAGTTGGGTTGGATGAAGCCGTACATTGGGTGTATGCTTGGCGTACGTGGAGCGTAGCAGGAGCATTGGATGCGGGGGAGTGATGCGCGTACGCGCATCGTACCAAGGGGTACGCACAGTGTACGTGATCTGACTCAAAAACCTAATTTTTAGGGTTTAGGCCATATATATGTCATTATGTCGTATACCCAGCCTCCTTAACTTAGAAACCCTAGAAACCTATCCTTCTTCATATTTGTGTGATCTTGATCATGTGAAGTCCATTTTAGTAACTTGGAGCTTGGAAGGAGAAATAGGAAGTTGGTGAAGAAGAATTTGTGTAGCTTGAGCTTAAGGATCTGAGACATCATCATCATTTAGCACTCATTTGAGGTAAAAAGCTCAAAACTTGCCTCATGAATGCTTAGATCTCATATGTTGGTTTTTTGGACCTTTTTGGTTCCAATAATGGAGCTTTATGGTTCCAAATCCGTTACTAGGCTTATGGTTGCCACCCTTAGTGCTATTTGAGTCCCAAATACAGAAAAGTTATCATGTTGATGGTCTTGATGTGGTCATGCATGAGTATTAGTCATTTCCATGGAAGTAGATTGTCATATTTCAAGTTTGGGTCCATTTGGAGGTTTGCAAGCCACCAAGTATTCAACTTTCTAGGTTAAGACACTTTATTACACTCAGATCCGTGTTTGGAGCTTTAGGTCTGAAAGGGTTAAGCTCTTTTTGAGATTATGGCTTAACAGGGTAGTACGTTGAACGTACAAGCCATGCAGCTTGTACGCTTAGCATACATAGGAGTACGCCCCGTGTACTCACTGGATTTGGGCTTTATGTCATTTGGGCCTCGGTGTGGGCCATTCCTTGGACTTTTATATTTTGGGCGTTAGTGGGCCATCTAGAATTGAACCTTTGGACTAGAGAAGCATTATTGCGCCTTACATTGAGGTCCATGTGAAGAAATTGGGGCCAATTGGAAATTGGGCCATATATTGAGCCTTGTATGAGTATTTATCTTTTTGAGCCAATAGTTAAGTAGAGTTCATTTTGGGACAAGAGTATGTGAGGGGCAAAATGGTCTTTTATCCCAGTGAGGAGTATGGTTAGGTTATGAGAATCACAAATTTAACTAGTTTATATGATGATTAGTAGCTCGGGGAGTCGACGGGTCAGCAGTTCGGGGATCTGCTAGCTATGATCCAGAGAATTATCCGTGAGATTCAGTTTTTCGAGGTGAGTTTCCTCTTGTATGAATGGGTGGAAGGCACCAATGTCGGCTCACATATTTATGTTAGTATGTTCTGCACTATGGTCTGATGTCGGACGGTGCCCAATTGTAACGCCCGCGTTTCCAGGCTAGGCATTATCTTTGATGTAATAGTCTAGGTTAACCTCTGTAACCCGTTTTGAAATAATAGAAGTATATTATTTGAGTATTATGTGTTTTGTGCTTAATTTCTTAATTATGTGGTTTGATTAATTAAGAATAAAAATAAGTGTCAAAATTTAAGTGTAAAATAAACTTGATATCTTTGGATAATGTTGTAGTAGTTGAAACGAGCTTTCCGAATATATAAAGAACGCCCAAATCTGACTTCATATGAGGAAGTTACGATTTTCTGAAGTTTCGACTTAGCGGTATGCGGCCTGAAATACTCGATTTGAGATCGAGCGGTTTTTAGCCGAAACAATCTAAACGAGAATGAAAGATCTTGTTGTTGGTATCGAAGCGATAAAAAGTTAGGCGAGAACGGACGTCAAACGAAGAAGTTATGAATTTATAACGAAGTTTTTCTGTACCGGCCTATTAAAAATAAATAATAAAAATAAATCAAAATTAGCCGGCGGTGTCTAAACGAAAGTTGTAGAGCGTAGTCTCACCTACGCGTGGATATAAAGAACGTCGAAAACGGAGTTCGTATGAACAAGATATGAATTTTCGAAGTTTATTAAATAATTAATAATTAAATTTAATTATTAAATCCGACATTATCCGAAGAGGAGTCATCAGACTCATCCGAAGTACGCCCAGTGTACTAGCGTACGCCCCGCGTATAGCGAAGCATGACACGCCTCACACTCGAGTTCTTCGGATACGTAAGCAATGACGATTCTGAGGCAGTACGCCCCGCATACTCCGAGGCTCCAGCCTCCTATAAATAGGATGCGAGGGCAGCCGACTCAATTGCTATTTTTCTCTCTTCTCTCTCCCGTTTTGCATCGATTTGCGTGCCGGAAATACCCCGAAGCTCCGGTATTATTCTCGAGCCCCGAAGCAAGTCCCGAGATCCCGAAGATCCCGAGAAGTGCGGTTCTCGAGCCGAAGCTCTGCCCGCGAAAAGTTCGATTTTCGTAGAGATCTTCCAGATCTACGAAGGATTACTACTTCTTCAAGTCGTAGTGTTGTCCGATCATCTTCTGATCAAGTGAGTGTATACTACCTTTCATAAACATGATAATAATACAAGTATGGTTTGAGTGTATTAAGTATATTGTTGTTTATGTGTATAATTTTGTTGTTATAAGTGTGAATGTATATTCATTCTCTTCTATCTCATAGATCTGATTTACTTTCTATGAAATACGTGTTATGTGGGTGTGCCTCATCTGTTATGTGGAATATGTATTGAATTAAAATGATATACATGTTTTAAACTATGTATGAAAATATATATTTTTATCTACTAATATGTTAAGTAGAACATGGGTAGATAGTTGGTGTGTAATAAACAGATGAGAGGCCTCGATGTTGTTGTTGTTGTTGATCTAGTTATTAAGCGGAGTATGGATAACGACCACAGACTCTTTCTAGACAGTCCTGTGGAATGCTAGTAGGTTCATAACCTGTAGGTGTTGTGAACGATGTGTTCACCGGTGTACTCTATCCCCCTCATGGTTGCCTTTAGGATATCTATTGTTGAGGAAACCCCTTTTAGTAATGTCCGTCCCGATGAAAACCCTAGATTAGGACCCTTGAGATAGATGTTATTTTAGGGACGTAAAGTGAGGATAACGGGAATGGGTAATCGGGATAGTGATTGGTTGGTGAAATTAAATCTAATTTATTTATTGTGGGTTGAAAACCCTATATGCTCACCAGGCTCCCAAGCCTGACCCACTCAGTTTTATTTGTATTACAGGGAGTGGCGCAAGGGCGTAAGATGGATGAATCATCGAGTTGTTTTGTTTACAAGTCTATATATGTATATATTTGTTGAATGACTTGTAATGTTATTGTTTATGCTTTATGGTCTGTGTCGGAACATGACATCCCGAGTTTTGATTATATAATGAAAATGCATCTCTTGTTGAAATGCTTTGATAAATATTATTTTATCATGTTTTGTTTTGGGAAGAAATTCCGCAACACTTTTAAATCAAAAGGATTTACTCTGAAATTATTTTAAAAAGCATAAATGAAACCGGTCTTTTCTGGCCGTGATTTTGAGGATGTCACAGTTGGTATCAGAGCATTAGTTTAAGCGATATAGGAATTTGTAGGATTTCTAGACTTAAACTTAGAATGCTAAGTGGAATTTTGAGATGTGTGCCTGTTGGATTTTAGACACGAGCACTAGTTTATTTTAGGAAAGTTGCCTAAAATGCTTTTATGTGCTAAATGTTATATGTTTCCATATATGATATTAATTGTTCGGATCTACGGTCTAATGCCGACCGGATCTGGAAACCTTATGTGTGTAGGATTCTAAGCGTATGTCTACGTTATTAGAACTAGCATGTAAACGTTGCAGAGTAATAAGGATGATTTGAATATCTATCGTGAATGAGGACCTAATTTCACCTTATTCGGTGTGTAGATCAAAAATGGTGAGAACAAGGAGTGGCGTTGGAAATGCGGATGAAAACAGGAATCATTAGCCAGTGATTGAGCAAATACCTGTTGTAGCAGCAGCAGCAGAACCAATAATAATGGCTGGGGTGCAAGCCATGATTCGGGCTATGTTAGCCGAACAAAGGGATGAGATGCGACAGATGTTGCATGATAATAGGGACGAACCTATTATACCTATTGACGAACCCGAATTGATTCCCGAGCAATCGGAGGAAGGGAACAATAGTCGCATTATGAGACAAGTTAGGACTCAAGGAGAACGAAGGAACGATCCGGAAAGGAGAAACAACAAGGATGGGCGAATGTACAAGAACTTCTTGGGCGCCAAACCGCCAAGTCTTTCTGGGAGCCCAAAGTCTATGGAGATAATGGATCAGATCTCCGAAATGGAGATGGTATTTGAAAGTTGCGACTGTAGAAACAAACAGAAGACTGTCTTTGCAGTCAGACAACTGAAAACTGGAGTCTTGAGTTGGTGGAAGTTGTTGGCAGATACTATGCCACGAGGAGAAGCCCTGAAAATGTCATGGGAGGAGTTCTTGGAACAGTTAAGGGTGCAGTATTGTTCAGAGATAGATCTGATTGATCTGAACAATGAGTTCCAAAACTTAAAGAAGGAGAGGATGAGTATAGATGACTATGCTACTGCATTCACTGAGAAAATGAAGTTATTTCCGTACCTAGTGCCAACAGAACTCTCCGAGATTGATAGGTTTGCTAATGGACTGCCTGCCGACTTTGGTCCGACAGTCAAGATGGCAACTACTCTGAAAACGGATGTTCGTGCAGCTAAGAATGTGGAGGCCCAGCAGAAGGAGAAGGGTCTGGAAAGGATAAAAGTTGGTGAAAAGAGGAAATTTGACGGACCTTCAGGGTCCAGCAAGAAAAGAAAATTCTCGAAATCTGGTTCGAAAGGAAGTGGAGGAGGTGAAGCGAAATGGTGAGAAAAATGTAAGAAGAAGCATCATGGGAAGTGTGAAGTGGTGGCCACATGCTACAAATGTGGAAAGCCAGGGCACTATGCCAAAGAATGCACACTTACCAAGAAAGTTTGCTATGGTTGTGGTGAGGAGGGTCACATGTCAAGGGAGTGCCGGAAGAAGAAAGAGGCAGCTAGACCCAACATTCCGCCAAAGCCGAAGGCGAGAGCATTCCGGATGACACTGGAAGCTGCTAAAGATGAAGCTGATGTCACTTCAGGTACCTTTCTCGTAAACACATTGCCTGCCCAAATTTTATTTGATTTTGGAGCCAACTACTCCTTTATATCGCATGAATTTGGTAGAAAACTAGCATTGCCTGTTGAAAGACTAGATAATTCCTTATTAGGCGAAGTTGCTAGTGGCAAGTTTGTACCTATTAGCCATCATATGAAAAACATCTTAATTGATTTAAATGGGAATAAGTTCCACGAGGAATTATTGCCTATCGAACTTAACGGTTTCGACATCGTTTTGGGAATGGATTGGCTTAGCGACAATGATGCCGAAATTTTATGCAAGAAGAAGATACTTAAAGTGGACCCGCCTGGGAAAGATTCGTTTATGGTGTATGGAGATAAACGCAGAGTAAATTCTGGAATCATTTCTCTAATGAAAGCCAGAAAATGTTTGACCAAGGGGTGTACATCATACTTTGCATTCGTGATCGATGCTAAGAAGGAAAAGAAGGTGATGCAGCGTATTCCAGTGGTGTGTGATTATCCGGAAGTATTTCCCGAAGATCTTTCTGGATTACCGCTTGATCGACAAGTGGAATTTCGTATCGACTTGTTGCCCGAGACGATGCCAATAGCAAAAGCACCTTACCGATTAGCACCGACGGAGATGAAGGAGCTCATGATGCAACTTCAGGAGTTATTGGACAAAGGTTTCATTAGACCTAGTTCATCACCCTGGGGAGCTCCGGTGTTATTTGTAAAGAAGAAAGATAGAAGTATCAGAATGTGCATTGATTACAGAGAGCTGAACAAGGCAACAATAAAGAATAGATATTCGTTGCCAAGGATTGATGACATGTTTGATCAATTGCAAGGTTCGAGCTATTTCTCGAAGATCGATCTAAGGTCAGGATATCATCAGTTGAAAGTAAGAAAGTAGGATATAGAGAAGACTGCATTCAAAACGCGATATGGACACTATGAGTTCTTGGTTATGTCGTTTGGACTAACCAATGCTCCAGCAGCATTCATGGATTTGATGAATAGGGTTTGTAATCCGTTCCTTGATAAATCTGTGATAGTGTTCATTGACGACATTCTGATTTACTCGAAAAGCTAGGAGGAGCATGGCAGACACTTGCAAGAAGTGTTAGAAGTTTTGAAGAAGGAGAAGTTGTATGCTAAGTTCTCTAAATGTGATTTTTGGATTCGTGAAGTCCAATTTTTGGGTCACGTGGTCAACCAAGAAGGGATAATGGTTGATCCATTGAAGATCGAAGTTGTGATGAGGTGGGAACAATCGAAAAGTCCCACGGAGATCCGAAGCTTTTTAGGATTAGTCGGATATTACCGAAGGTTTATCCAAGGCTTTTCTTCGATCGCTACTCCGTTGACAGCTTTGACCCACAAAGGAGCTACTTATGCTTGGAGTGATAAGCATAAAGAAGCATTCGAGAAGCTAAAGAAGAAGCTATGCGAGGCACCGATACTTTCTCTACCCGATGGAGTTGAAGACTTCGTTGTCTATAGCGATGCGTCTGGGGTTGGATTGGGTTGTGTTTTGACCCAAAGAGAAAAGGTGATAGCATATGCGTCTCGACAGTTGAAGGAGCATGAAAAGAACTACCCGACTCATGATTTGGAGTTGGCAGCGGTAGTTTTCGCTCTGAAGATATGGAGGCATTACCTCTATGGCACGAAGTGCAAACTTTTCACTGATCATAAGAGTCTCCAATATCTCTTTAATCAAAAAGAATTGAATATGAGGCAACGACGCTGGCTAGAATTACTTAAAGACTATGACTGTGAGATACTTTACCACCCCGGTAAAGCTAATGTTGTTGCTGATGTTCTCAGACGGAAAGTCAATCTTGAAAGGAAAAGGCCAAGAGCGTTGAGAATTGAAGTTGTCTCAACAATTGTGGAAAGTATAAAGAAAGTTCAAAGCGAAGCTTCTGAAAAAAAAATGACCGAAAGGAGGAACGTTTGGGCAAAACGTTGGTGTTCGGTGTAAACAGTCATGGACTGAAGGTGTTCCAAGATCAGATTTGGATACCTAAGACAGGAGGAGTCAGAGATCTTCTGATGGAAGAAGCTCACAAAACCATGTACTCAATTCATCCCGGTGGCACTAAAATGTATAGGGACCTAAAACCCTACTACTAGTGGCCGACGATGAAGCTTGATGTTGCAAAGTATGTGGCTGAGTGTGTGACTTGTGCGAGAGTAAAGACACAACATTAGAAACCGTTCGGGAGTTTAGAACCTTTGCTTGTGCCTATGGGTAAGTGGGAATACATTGCTATGGATTTTGTCAATAAACTGCCTAGAACAATGAATTGTCACGACATGATTTGGGTGGTCGTTGATCGATTCACTAAGAGTGCGCATTTCATAGTAGCCAAGGAGAAATGGTCTATGGAGAAGCTTGCGAATTCTTACATGAAGGAAATTGTGAGGCTTCACGGTGTTCCGTTAACGATTGTGTCGGATCGTGATAGCCGTTTCACCTCGCGATTTTGGAAAAGTCTACAAGAGGAATTGGGTACCAAGTTGTGTTTAAGTACAGCTTACCATCCGCAGACTGATGGTCAGAGCGAACGAACGATACAAACGCTTGAAGATATGCTGAGAGCATGTACCTTGGAATTCCTAGGTAGTTGGGATGAACATTACCTTTGGTAGAATTTTCCTATAATAATAGTTTTCACTCGAGCATTAAGATGGCACCTTACCAAGCTTTGTATGGACAGAAGTGTCGTACGCTGTCTTGTTGGCTTGAGGCTGGGGAAAAGCAGTTTATGGGACCGGAGATGGTTCATCAAACTGCTGAAAAGTTGAAAATAATTAGGGAAAGAATGTTAGCAGCTCAGGATCGTCAAAAGAGCTATGCTGACAAAAAGCGAAGACCGATGACTTTTGAAATTGGAGATCCGGTTTTGCTTAAAATCTCGCCGTGGAAGGGACTTATAAGATTTGGTAAAAGGGGAAAGTTGAGTCCAAGGTTTATTGGACCGTTTAAAGTTCTTCAGAGGATTGGGAACCAAGCTTACAAGCTCGAACTACCAGAAGAACTGAATGGAATTCATAACACTTATCATGTGTGTTATTTGAGGAAGTTCACGGGAGAAGTTCCCGACATAATTCCAATTTATGAATTGAGAATTGATGAGAACAAAAGGTTGATTGAAGAACCAGATGCAATTGTTGACCGAAAGACTAAGAAGTTGCGACGCAAGTTGGTCGAGTTAGTGCTTCTCCGATGGAGACACACGAATAGGCCGAATCTCACATGGGAGACGGAGAGTGACATGATGGGTCGCTATCTGCATTTGTTTGTTGATGCGTGATTCCGGGGACGGAATCATTCTAAGGTGGAGAGAATTGTAACGCCCGCGTTTCCAGGCTAGGCATTATCTTTGATGTAATAGTCTAGGTTAACCTTTGTAACCCGTTTTGAAATAATAGAAGTATATTATTTGAGTATTATGTGTTTTGTGCTTAATTTCTTAATTATGTGGTTTGATTAATTAAGAATAAAAATAAGCGTCAAAATTTAAGTGTAAAATAAACTTGATATCTTTGGATAATGTTGTAGTAGTTGAAACGAGGTTTCCGAATATATAAAGAACGCCCAAATCTGACTTCATATGAGGAAGTTACGATTTTCTGAAGTTTCAACTTAGCGGTATGCGGCCTGAAATACTCGATTTCAGATCGAGCGGTTTTTAGTCAAAACAATCTAAACGAGAATCGAAGATCTCGTTGTTGGTATCGAAGCGATAAAAAGTTAGGCGATAACGGACGTCAAACGAACAAGTTATGAATTTATAACGAAGTTTTTCTGTCCCGGCCTATTAAAAATAAATAATAAAAATAAATTCAAAATTTGCTGACGGAGTCTAAACGAAAGTTGTAGAGCGTAGTCTCACCTACGCGTGGATATAAAAACGTAGAAAATGGAGTTCGTATGAAGAAGATATGAATTTTCAAAGTTTATTAAATAATTAATAATGAAATATAATTCTTAAATCCGGCATTATCCCAAGAGGAGTCATCGGACTCATCCGAAGTACGCCCAGCGTACTAGCGTACGCCCCGCGTATAGCGAAGCATGACACGCCTCGCACTCGAGTTCTTCGGATACGTAAGCAATGACGATTCTGAGGCAGTACGCCCCGCGTAACGCAGTACGCCCCACGTACTCTGAGGCTCCAGCCTCCTATAAATAGGATGTGAGGGCAGCCAACTCAATTGCTATTTTTGTCTCTTCCCTCTCCCGTTTTGCATAGATTTGGATGCCAGAAATACCCCGAAGCCCCGGTATTATTTTCGAGCCCCGAAGCAAGTCCCGAGATCCCGAAGATCCCGAGAAGTGCGGTTCCCGAGCCGAAGCTCTGCCTGCGAGAAGTTCGATTTTTGTAGAGATCTTCCAGATCTGCTGAGGATTACTACTTCTGCAAGTCGTAGTGCTGTCCGATCATCTTCTGATCAAGTGAGTGTATACTACCTTTCATAAACACGATAATAATACAAGTATGGTTTGAGTGTATTAAGTATATTGTTGTTTATGTGTATAATTTTGTTGTTATAAGTGTGAATGTATATTCATTCTCTTCTATCTCATAGATCTGATTTACTTTCTATGAAATACGTGTTATGTGGGTGTGCCTCATCTGTTATGTGGAATATGTATTGAATGAAAATGATATACAGGTTTTAAACTATGTATGAACATATATATTTTTATCTACTAATATGTTGGGTAGAACATGGGTAGATAGTTGGTGTGTAATAAACAGATGAGAGGCCTCGATGTTGTTGTTATTTTTGATATAGTTATTCAGCGGAGTATTGATAACGACCACAGACTCTTACTAGACAGTCCTGTGGAATGCTAACAGGTTCATAACCTGTAGGTGTTGTGAACGATGTGTTCACCGGTGTACTCTATCCCCCTCATGGTTGCCTTTAGGATATCTATTGTTGAGGAAACCCCTTAGCAGTAATGTCCGTCCCAATGAAAATCCTAGATTAGGTCCCTTGAGATAGATGTTATTTTAGGGACGTAAAGTGAGGATAACGGGAATGGGTAATCGGGATAGTGATTGGTTGGTGAAATTAAATATAATTTATTTATTGTGGGTTGAAAACCCTATATGCTCACCAGGCTCCCAAGTCTGACCCACTCAGTTTTATTTGTATTACAGGGAGTGGCGCAAGGGCGTAAGATGGATGAATCATCGAGTTGTTTTGTTTACAAGTCTGTATATGTATATATTTGTTGAATGACTTGTAATGTTATCGTTTATGCTTTATGGTCTGTATCGGAACATGACATCCCGAGTTTTGATTATATAATGAAAATGCATCTCTTGATGAAATGCTTTGATAAATATTATTTTATCATGTTTTGTTTTGGGAAGAAATTCCGCAACACTTTTAAATCAAAAGGATTTACTCTGAAATTATTTTAAAAAGCATAAATGAAACCGCTCTTTTCTGGCCGTGATTTTGGGGATGTCACACCAATGTATGCTTATAGGATTTCCGGATTACGGTCCGATGTCGGGCAATGCCCGAGAAATGTTTGTATGCTTCATATCTTCGTGATTCTTGCATGTGTCTATATTTGTATGTTTCCGGATTACGGTCCGATGTCGGGAATGCCCGAGGAATGCTTATATGCTTCCGGATATCGGTGCAATGTGGGGCGGGTCCCAAGGAATGTTTATATGTTTATGTTATGTGATTATTTTATGTGTATTTGTTGATATGTTTATATGTATATCGAGCTTTTTCTGATGCTGGGTGGGGCTCGATGCCGGATATTTTCTAATGTCGGGCGGGGCCGATGTCGGGCGAGGCCCGATGAAGGGGCGGGGAGCACGAAATGTTTATATGCGATTATGTGATTATGTGTATTGTATGTGCTAGTTTGGGGAGACTCACTAAGCTTACTGCTTACAGTTTTTAGTTTTGGTTTCAGGTACTTCTGGTAGCAAAGGGAAGAGCTCGGGATGATTGCATTGACACACCATGATGTTCTTAGCCTGGGATATTTACTCGAATATATTTGATAGATGTTTTGATATGGATATACCGTTTACGATGTTTTGAGATACTATGACTTATTTTTTGATGAGATGATTTTGATAACTATGGTTTTATTTAATAATAAAAAAAGAAATTTTTGGTCATGATTTTTGGGATGTTTTAAAATTAGTAGTAACTTGCTATAAGATATGACCCTATAAGATCATATGTTAGTAGCAAGTGTCATTCCATAATGAATCTTGGGCCTAAAGATCTTTCAATCTCTGCACAAATTATAGATTGATATAATAAGTGGTGAATGTCTAGCAACATTTCACTACCCCCAATAACACATAACAAATAATTCCATTCATAAAGATGCAATTACTAAAAGCTCAATGCTACAATTGATATATACGGTAATTTCACCAGTTATCATTTTGTTACAAACATCGTGTTGAACGTGAGACTTGGGTTGCAATCAAGCTCATTGGGTGTTCAACTTTGGGTAAATCATGTTAGATGTCTACCTCTTAACACATAAGAGAAACAAATCCCATCTTGCTACACAAGCTTCTTGCAAAGTTCACACCACATATGATAATGGCTTTTATAACGGCATGGTTAAGGATCATCGTTTAACCACATCAAAGCATAACACTCCTACACTTAAGTTACACTATGTATCTATGGTATTAAGGATACAAATATAATAGCTATTATAAAGTATAACTCACGAAATCAATGCATGAGGTGATCTTGATATGGATCTGTCCAATACCAATTCTCTAACAAGTAGCTATGAATCTTGGTTACTATCACTTGTTTGATTTCATCTATTAACAGTCAACCACTCCAAGTAATATTAGTCTTAATTCATCATTATTCCCACAAGTATTCCTAACTATGAAATTTTAGAATACCTAAATTAATCATAGATTAAACATGTGGATATAGAACACAACAAGTATTAATGTGAAGATCATATCCTAATATATCTAAACAATATAATAGTTGTTGTCAAAATCTTCAAATATCCAAATACTAAATCCTAGTCAAATCCCATTTTAGAATAACAAAGTCGTATAATTTAAGTGTGCACATTCATAGTTTTCTTAAAAGAAAGACTTTATTAGTGGATCTGACTAAATTTAATTTGTGTGAATTATGTGAATACCGCCATCTCTATATTTAAACTTTACTCTAAGTGCAGCTAAATATCCTGGAATATATGATTGATGTTTTGTTGTGATTTAGTGTCTCTTAACTTCATTAAGTATACTCTTGAAGTTGTAAAAGATTTCTTGGTTATCACTGAATGGAAGGACTCAACTTAGTTTTTTAATGAAATCGTTAATCTAATCATATTTGAGTTCAACTTCTAAAGTAGCAGTGCATTCTTATTTTGAAGTACACTGTGCAATTATGTTTTGTTTGGAACTTATTCAAATAAAACTTACTTATCATTCCCTAATGAAGTCATAAACAAAATATATTCACAATTATATGTATCTCTTTTGAGGTTAGCATCTTGTGTAGCCCTTTACATAAAGATCTTCTTCTAAACTGATTTTGTCATGCATATATATATATATATATATATATATATATATATATATATATATATATATATATATATATATATATATATATATATATATATATATATATATATATATATATATTCTCTTGGTTGTTCTTAAATACTCTCATAATGTCCTTCTAGTCATCTAGTGACTTACCCATGTATCCTATTGGTATCTTATGATATGTTCATGATATAATCTTATAACTAGTCTTGTGGATAATATGACATAAATGATGGATTTATATTTCCAAGCAAATAGAATATAAATAATATAATCTAGCTAAAACCTATGTGTTAGGGTTTTTTGAGGCTAGCTCAAAATGGTAAGATGTGGAAATTCCATGAATCATCTAAAGGATTCTTGTATCTTGATCTCTTTGAAGATATTGTCAACTTATGCATATAAATATATAATTTTTAATATTTATCTTTATGTATCTCTATTACTTTTACATTCCAAGAATGTATATTGTCTTTCCAAAGCCTTCCATCTTATAAATTCTTTTTGAGTCAAGGAAAAAGATATTTGCATAGTCAGAATGTCATTTCACATGATTAACTATGTCTTATTCATACACAATTAGTAATGTCACTGTGGTCCCACTAGTTCTTAGTAAACACATATGTTATCTTTATTTTGATATAAAAGCATAGTATGTGTTTTTATGTTACAATGATGATTCCAACCTCAAGATGTTTGCTTTTTATATATCACTGGATCTTATGGCTTACACATTTTATTAGGATAACTTGGATTAAGAAAACCTCCAGGCTAAACTATATAAACATCTTTAAGTAGGTGTCTATTAAGAAAAGCGGTTTTCTTGAAATCTATTAGTGTAACAACCCGAAGTTGTTCATCGCCGAAAACCCATCCTACCCGTATAACTCGTCGGAAATCGAAATGTCCCGATATCGTTTTTGGGTTTAGTTAGTAAAATTTATATGTTTATTTTAACTCAATGAGTGTCCAATCCATTTAGGAACTCATGAATTTAGCCCAAAACATTTATTTCTTAAGTTTTAGAAATATCCTCGTCGGGTGACGGAAACTCAATCGAGTGCGACCTAAAGCATCGTTTAAGGCCGGTATCGGGTAGAATTAAACCGTGTCCAAGTTTTAGGAACTATATAAACATGTTTAAGCACTCATTTGAAGCTTTTTCCTTCTCTCTCTACTCTCTCTCTAACCCCTCTCCTAAATCCAAAGATTAGGTGTCCAAAACTCAAATTTAAGGCTTCAAATCTCTAAGGTACACTCCTTAGCATGTATTGTAACCTCCTTAGCCTTCGAATTCATGTTCAAAATATGATTTATGACCATATTCATGAGTTTACGGCCATGGAGCATACATTGGCCGTAAACTCATATTAAGTGAGTTTTTAAGCCCTTAAACCCCTCATTGACAAGTTTGGGACTTAGATATGGCTAAATGGCTTCAAGATATGGACTCTAAACAATTAAAACATGAACTTTGTGAAGTTTGAAGGAGTTTACGGCCAAGGATCATTCTTGGGCCGTAAACTCATTAAACTAGGGTTTTCATGCCCTTAAACCCTTCCAAATCACTTCTATGGCTTAGATATGAATTATAGGACCTTGGTTTTAGCATTTGGACACTTGAAACATAACTTTTGAGGGACTTATGTTAGTTTATGGCCAAGGTGAGTGCTTGGGCCGTAAACTACCCAAAACAAGGCATAAATTCAATTCTAAGGTGTTAGAAAGCCATCCAACACCACCAAAAGCCTTGGAATAAATCAAAGGACCAACCAAAAATAGTTTAAGGGCCTTAAACACATCATTTGTGGGATTTCTAAGAGTTTACGGCCAAGGCTTGTTCTTGGGCCGTAAACTCCATAATTCATGGTGTTAGAATGCTAACTAAACACCCCTAAAGCCTTTAGATGAATTTTAGAAGCCCTTCTATGCAAGTTTTAGACCTTGAAACACCTTGTAGCACCATATAGTAGAGTTTACGGCCATGAGAGGGGTCTCATGGGCTGTAAACTCCATAAATCCCTCATATGTCCCATACAAATTCATGTTAGACCTTGGAATAATTCTATTAATCACATGTGATTTGTTCTAGCTCCATTTAACACCATTTTCTTGGAAAAATAGGAGTTTATGGCCAAGGAGCCATGCTAGGCCGTAAACTCCCATAAGTGGGTCTATTTTATGTTTTCAAACCATTCCAAGTCCTTAAACCAAGTCTAGAAATTATCCCCTAAGTGTTTGAAGTCATTTAGCACCTTAAACCACACCCACCATGAGTTTACGGCCGTAAAGTCATGGGGAATGGGTGTTTTAGACCAAAAACTCTTCTATTAGTTTACTCATGGGGAGTAAACTCAAGTCCCAAGTCCCTAATGTCATTTCACGTCCTTAAACGCCACCCGGGTCCCTCCAAACACTTGTATCGGAGTTTTTCACGACTTGAAGCAAGTGTCCCTAACAAATAGCTAATCTAAGTCCTAATTAGATACAAATGTGTATCTTTAAATTATACTTAGGAACCTCGCGCATTTACAAGCCCCGGACTAAAGTTTAGCATCCGAAATCGTCACGTTTCTCGTCCGGTGAGTTCATACCCCTACCCTTTTTCACTGTTTTTAACTGTTTTCAGGGGGGAATACAAGCAAAAGTACAAGTGTTTCGTGTACTTAAACTGAATTACAATTTAATGATTTTAGTTTCTAAATGTCATGATTTCCAAAGATTATGATAACTGATGTTTCGAATTGCAGGTTAATTGTAGATTTCTTTCGAAAAGTGTTTTGATCTACATTATCTTTTGTAAAAGAAATCATACTAATAATAACAAATATAACTAATAGGATAGAACGACTGCGAATACGGATATAACTAGGTACGAATACGAATAACAAATTCGAATACTAATAGGAGGACGAATACGAATACTAATACGAATACGAATAACGAATTCGAATACTAATAGGAGTACGAATACGAATACTAATACGAATATGAATGTAATTTAGAACGAATATGTCTACGAATACGAATATGTCTGTGAATACGAATACGTCTACGAATACGAATACGTCTACGAATACGAATACGTCTACGAATACGAATACGACTACGAATACGAAATAACGCCTTTGGTTGACACTAAGACTTCGAATATACATTTAATGTACTCCTTGAGTGTCACCAGAGTTTCGAATTTATTACGAAAATACTCCTCTGGACCTCTACTGAGTTTCGAATATATCAGCCTCAGAATGTCGACAGAGCTTCGAAATTACAACTAAGTTAGTAGACAATAGTCATCCGATCATAGAATAACTAAGGAAGTAGAATACATAATTAATACTACTCACATAGTAATTACTGGTATTTCGAAATCAGACTTAAGAACAAAACACCACACATAGGAAAATATGGGATTTTCCTGGGATAACATTAAAATCATTAATGAACCTAGATACGAATAGACAACTCAACATATAGGAAAATATGGGATTTTCCTGGGATAGCATTAAAATCAATAACGAACCTAGATACGAATAGACAACTCAACATATAGGAAAATATGGGATTTTCCTGGATAGCACAACAACACATAATCGAGTAAAGAAACAAACGAATAACTATAACTATAAGGAAAATATGGGATTTTCCTGGAATGTCATAACCAACCGTTTTTGAAATTGTATCAAGGGATAATTAAACTGTTTTTAATAAGAAAATATGGGATTTTCTTCATCAACAACTTTTCTCGAATGTAAAGGAACTTGTCTTTTCAAAACTAAACTGCTTATGAACTCACCAGCTTTATGCTGATTTTCAAACTGCTTGTATTCTCAGGTCAACGTTAGACAGGTACACCGCAACCGTTTGGAGAAGACGGAGCGTCCCGAAGACTTGTCTTTACTTTTGTCTATATTACATATGTATAATACATGTACAACTTTACTTTCAATCAAATGTAAACAATATTATGTAATGTAATGTTTTGTGATTACTGCTTTACTATGTGCATTGGATTTGATACTCAACGTGGAGTCAACCCCGGGAACGTTTCCGCCTTTGGTTTTCGGGGTGTGACAATTAGCCAGATCTCATAATCAGAATACATAGTTATAGTAAATAATATCCTTATTGATCTAATCATAGTTACTTGTGAAAAGTTTCAATCATAGTCAATGATATGCCTATGATAAAGTTCATAGTCAATGACTTGAGTATGAGAAAAATCCTTTTATAACAAGTATTTGCTAATTGTGTATAGATATCTATGTATATATTCTCTCTAAAAGAATTACTTTCTCCTTCCATCCTTGCAATAAGGAGGAATATTAATCAAGCTTATACATAATTATTATACGTAGATTACATCCCAGTATTCATGATGCTAAGTCGTTTATAAGATTCAAGATCTAATATAACATTTTGGTAATTGATGGATTTCCAAAAACCATCAATAAGAACTCATCAATGAGTGTCACACCCCCAAACCAGACGGCGGAAACGTCCGGGGGTGGAGGACTTCATTTGTAGTATCACAACACATGTATCATAGTAATCAAAGCACAAACAACCATTGTATTTAAAAGTATAATATTTACATGTGTTCAATCATTGTATATTGAAACCAAAATAGTTATACAAAAGAAGAAGATAAGACTCCTAATGGCTCCATTTCTCAAAAATCTCGGGGAGTACCTGTTATTATTTCCCTGATAATACAAGTAATTTGAAAAGAGAGTATCAACAATAAGTTGAGTGAGTACATAAATCCTTATGTTTGAATGGGTGTCTTTGTATTTTGAATATGAAAATACTTCTAGAAAATCCCATATTTTCTGTGGTATGTGAAAAGTTGTTTTATTCCCATAAAACCGTCTTATTTGTAAACCATTGTATTTGTAAAACTTGTATTTGAGAGTGTTCCTGGCTTCACCAGCTGTTATTGAAAACTATAGTATACCATTGTACTTTGCATTTTGTAAACTCGTACTTTGAACATATACTTACGTTTAGTTGTTATACACTAACGTGTTGTTAATATATTTTTAATGAGTTATTATAACCATACTAAGACATGAACGCCTGAAACAAACGCCTGATGAGCGCTTAAATTGTTGATACCAATTGCCACTCATTGGCGTGTATGCCTAACAATAGCTAGCAGCCTGAGTGCGGGTTTGTCAATCCCGATATAGATCTACACACAACTTGTTTCGATCCCCATACTAGAGATTCTGGTTATAATGTCAGGGCTTTACCTTGGTTGTCTAAACTGAATTAAACAACCTGAATTGAATATTTCATAAAAAGCATATAAACGTTACATGTATATTAGTTATGAAAACCCAATCATTCTGAAATAAATGATTGATAGTTGTTCTTGACTTAGTATCCCGAACATGTATTTGATAAGTGTAAACCCTTGATTTCTTTTGAATTAAAATTTGTGTTGCATGTAAAACAGTGTATTCATATGAATTATTGCTCTATGAATCATAAATTATACCTATTATAATTTATATGTACTTTATGAATTGGTAAATAACTATTTTTGCATGTAATCCTTTGCTCAACATGTTACAAAGGGTGATTAACTGATGAAATAACTTTTATTTTTATATACATATACAATTTTATATATAAGTAAAATTTGAACGACCTTCGGACAAATAACTGGTACTATAAGTCCACATCCAAACAAGGAAAAGGACCTAGAATGAATTATTAGCCCTAAGCCTTTTAAATCTTATTTATATTAAATTATATATACCAATATGTATATTTGGGAAAAATATAAGTTTATAAAAGAGTTCAATATTTGAAGTATTTTTGATGCTTTAAAATCATTTTATCGTGATTTGAAATCATTTATTTATAACACAAAGTTGTTGTGTTATAATTGTATTTCCCCCCTTAAAACAGTAGAAATTATGAAATACGGGGGTATGAACTCACTTGATAGGTGGTAATTCGGACAGTGTTTCGTTTCACGAAAAGGAGTTTATTTTTCGAGAAACCGGCTCAACTCGAGCAGAGTTTTGACAGGAGAGAAGATGAATTCTCGAGAATTTCGGGGCTTCACGGCTTACTTCGGGCTCGAGTCTTGATACCGGGGCTTTAGGGGTTGTATATGAGTTTAAGGGAGTGGAAAATGTGAAAGAGTGTGAAATTTAGGGTGAAAAGTGAAAATAATTCGGAAGCCCTCGCATGCTATATATAGCCCGAAGTTATGCGAGGGTGACATGCGTTTGACAGATGGCGAGGCGAGGGCAGTTCTTCGGACCGGAGGCTCGCTGCTGGATGGATCGGATTGGTCTAGCCCTCAGCCCAATGGAAAGATGACACGTGCGAAGGGGGCTGGTCTAAGGCGTGCGAGGGGTGTGCGAGGAGCATGCGAGGGTGAGGTCCGGTGTGTCTCATGCGAGGCTGTCCGGTTCTTAATGGACCTCGGACTTGGTCGAATCAGGAGGTGACACGCAAGACATCGGTCCACTCAGCAGCCGACACGTGGAGGCCTCGCATGCGAGGGTGATGTGGCAGTTACTGTTCATGCGAATATTCCGGTTTTTGGTATTTTTCTTTATTTTTTTGCCAAAACTTGTAAAATTCATAACTTTTGCATACGAACTCCGTTTTTGATGTTCTTTATATGCACGCGTAGGTAAAATTATATTCTACGACTTTCGTTTAGACTTCGTCGGCTAACTTGGAATTTATTTTAAATATTAGTATTTTAAACAGACTGGGACGTGAATCCGTTATAAATTCATAACTTCTTCATACGACGTCCGTTTTTGTCTGTCTTTTTACCATTGTACTACTAATGACGAGACCTTCAATTCTCGTTTAGGTTGTGTCAGCTAAAACCACTCGATCTTTATTTCAAGTTTTTAGTTGTACACTGCTATACTGAAACTTAGAAAAATCATAACTTCCTCATACGAAGTCAGATTTTGGCGTTCTTTTTATGAAAGTTCTCGGTTTAACATAAACTATAACTTTCATGTAGTTTATTAAGGCTAGAAAGGCTTTTATCAAAAATTCAGTTTTTACACTGAACCGTATTTTGCCGATTTTGTCACGGATTTTCGATTGGTCATAACTTCTTCGTTATAACTCGGATTTTAGTGTTCTTTATATTTTTGGAAACCTTGTTACAATCTCTATCACTTGGTTCAACCCAATTGAGATTATTTAATAATTTATTTTTGAGGGTCAATTATGTAAATATACATAGTATGCCAAAATTTCTCTTTATTTAATTAAAATGAAGTACAATTTGACCTACACTATTACATAAGTTTGAAATAACGGTTTGTTACAATGAGAGATTCCATGTTTCTCATGTTATAGATGATTCCTACAATATATGCAAATAGTTTGTGTTTATGGATAGTTGTTATATATGTTTCACAATTCCTTATTGAAATTAGTGCCAACTGCTGCAACATTAGACTCTGGTTCATGAGTTGCTTTAAAGTTTTATGGATTATTACATTTAGTGGCACAAAATTTTAGTGACATATTTACTTTGTACCAATATATCATATTTTTAGTGGCTCATTTTTATATGTCACTAAAAAATGAAAGATTTAGTGGCACCTAATATTTAATGCCACTAATCTCACTAATGTTCCTATTTTTATTGAAGCCATCGAGTATTTTTCTAAATTTTAATTTCCATCCTCGTTCCTCCCTCTACTTTTTCATTTCTCCTGTTTCCTAAATTTTCTAATTTATCTAAGGCTGAAACGTAAGGGTGTTGTATGATACATAGAGAAATGAAATACAGTATGGGGAATTTATCTTCTATGATAAAAAGATACTTCACAATTTCAACATAATGCTTTCTCTTGGCAGCCTCCTACTTTGAATGACTCATCACTCTAGTTTTCATATCGGCGGCTTTTCTTCATTCAGGATCACGCTTTTCTATCTCCTTGATTTTCATCGAACATGATACATCAAAGGTCTGTCACTGTATCTCTCTCTCTCTCTCTCTCTCTCTCTCTCTCTCTTTTGTTCTCTCTGTTTCTCTCTCTCTCTCTCTCCCTCTCTTTCTCTCTCTTTCCCTTTCCCTCTCTCTTGTGATTGTGGAAATCAAATTTGATAGTGGGGTTCATATATTACAAATTTGGTGTTTACAGATTGAATGTTCATGGATCTCGATTATGGAACACTAACACACCCACATATCTTTTTCTCTCTAACGAGGTATGGAACCTAAACCCGATTCTAGTGTGATTGACTAATGATCATTTGGTTAAGAAGAGAAACATGATTGAGGTATTCAGGATGGCTTCTTCCTAGTAAGTACATAAATTGGGACTTAGTTTGTGAATCATGTGATTTTCGGGTGAAATGGTCGAAAGTAACATTTTTTTCTTTTGTATTCGTTCAACTACAATCACGTGAAAATGGAAATCAATGGATTACCTCCTAGTGAATGTTCCTTTTTCTCTATGCAAAGTAAAATACAAATCATATACTCCCTTATCCACTCTATTCCGTCATTAACCTTTTGATGCAAAAGTCTTTGCTCTTGCACCAGCCTGATTCTGCATCTATGATCTTTCATATAGACCTCTCTAAGTATAATTGTAACACCCGGATCCCGTGGTGTTTCATATTTTCAACTTTTGGATTTTTAGGGTTTTCCATGTTATGATGGAGACATCACGACGTGGAAAAGAAAAATAAGATAGTGGGTTTATTTATGCCGCCACAACATGGTAGTATATGGCCATGGTGTGGAAGTTGGCAATTGACAAACCCTATTTTTCGGGTTTTGCTCCCTATTTAAAGGAATGAGGAAGCTAGATTTTTCTCATCCTCATCCTCCATCAACCTCCTTAATACATGAGAAACCCTAATCCCTTTCCTCCTTTATTAAATCCCTTTTGGTGTCCTTTAAAGCCATTAAAGGAAGAAAGATGAAGAAGTGAGCTAAGATTTAGCAAGCAAGTCCTCATCCTTTGTTGTAGCACTCTTTTGGACCTTTGTACGTGTCTAATACTCAATTTTTATCATGATAGGTTGCTAGATCTTGTGTTTCGTTCATAAATTTTCATGTTCTTGTCGGTTGGAGTGGTGAGATCTCATAATGTTTGCAACTTTATTAATCTTCAGGCCATTTAGTGTATTTGGTGCTTTGGATATGGTTTAGTAATGAATTTTGGTGTCATGCATGTATTTTTGGCAATAAACCATCTTTTTGACCAAATGAGAGTTCAAGACATACATTGGACATGCATGTCTGGAAAGAATGGATTTTTATGTTATTTGTGATGCTAGAAACCTTTCTGGAAGTGTTGGACTAGAGGTATTCAATATTAAGTGTTTAATGGTTTAAGCCAAGTTATGTGTTGCCCCCTTTTGGACCTAGGAGTGAGATATCTATCTCTTTGAGATTGTAAAGGGATAAAGTTGGAAACTTTATCAACTTGGACCTTATAATGGATTAGATCTAAGGTTTGGAACCCTTAGACTCAAAGAAAATAACTTAACCCGTTAAGTTGTTAGGAGCCCAGTGCCCTCGGCGTGGCTTTAGGTCGTTGCGGCATGGCGACTGGGCTAAGGTTCGTTTCTTTTGTCAATTAGCGGTCACAACATGCCCAAGGATGGCCACGATGTAGCGACCAGCTGAAAGTTGACTTTTGTGACACCCTCTAATTTTCATAAGTAATTAAAACTTTTTTTACGCTTTTAAAACCATTTATTTTTTTGCGGAAAATCCTAGTACAAAAGATCATTATGATTACAAATGTTTCTTTCCAAAATATTATGTAACATCCCGAAATATCAAGAGTAGAGTTGAAGGGCTAAAAGAGTAAATTGGGAAAGAGTGACTCGGCGAGTCCATGGGTGGACTCGGTGAGTAGAGTCGCGACTTGGTCGCGTGTTAAGTAGCCGACTTAGCGAGTCAGTAAGATGGACTCGGCGAGTAGGCGCTGAGTGAAGAAAACCCTAATTCTCGGGGTTGAGCCCTATATAAAGAACATAACATCCATTCCCCCAGCCTCTTACTCATCCTCAAGTCCAGAAACCCTAACCTTCGTATGTGAGTGGATCAAGTTGCATTTGGGAGCTTGGAGAAGCAATTGTTGAGGAAATCTTGAAGGGTAGGAGGCTTGGAGCAAGGGGCTTTGCTTGGATTCGAGTTCCATTGCAGTTGGGGCATTCTTTTGAGGTAATATCTCGTCCTTGGGCTGTTACTCTTTGGATTCATCATTATGGGGTTTGTGGGGAGCTTATCTTTTGGTGTTTTGGAGTTTAGATGTTAGATCTGAGGTTGCTACCTCAGATCTGGAATGGAGAAGGGTTGGAATGCTTGAAAGTCCCTGTGTTTGAGTGTGTAGTGAAGCTATCATATCCCAAACCCTAGCCCTAAAGTGTATAAGGCCTAGATTTCTTTGGATTCACGTAAAGTTTGCCACTTTACGTGATGGATGGGTTGTAGGAGGCTAGATCTATGTTTTGGATCAATTTCATGGCCTGGAATGCTTCTGTATGGATTCAGACCGGTGGTACTCGGCAAGTCACATGGGTGAACTTGACGAGTTTCTTGAAGATGAGCTGGAACTCGACGAGTTGGAAGAACAACTTGGCGAGTTGGATGAAGATGGCCTGGAACTCGGCGAGTTGTATGAACAACTAAGCGAGTAGGTTGAAGATAGCCTTTGACTCGGCGAGTTTGTTCTTGGACTCGGCGAGTCTTGTCGAAGAGCCCCAATATTTTCTGGTTGAGTCAAGAATCGGCGAGTCAAGGGATGACTCGGTGAGTTGTGGGCGAGTGGACTCAGAGTTGTTGGACTCGACGAGTCTCGGGGTGACTCGGCGAGTTAGGTCGCGGATTGGGTTGTAGACCCCAGCGAGCGGTCCGGATAGGCTGTAGGCCCCAAGAGGGCGGACCAGACGTGTCGAGGCTTGGAGAGTGGACCAGGCCGACTAAAGGCCCGGTGCGGGCGGACCAATCATACTGTAGACTCAGAGAGTGGACCAGGTGGATTGAAGGCCCGACGCGGGCGGACCAATCACACTGCAGACTCGATGTATGTGGTCAGATTCGGAGAGTGGACCAGGTGGATTGAAGGCCCGGTGCCGGCGGACCAATCACACTGTAGACTCGAGGTTTATGGCTAGACTCAGAGGGTGGACCAGGTGGACTGTAGGCCGGTGCGGCGGACCAGTCACACAGTAGACCCGAAGTGCATGGCTGTTCTGTGATCAGATATGTTGTGGCATGTTATGCGTGTATGGTATAAGTGGTTGGTATTTTGGGGATATCTCACTAAGCTTTCGGGCTTACAGTTGTGGTTTTATGTTATTCAGGTTCTTCAGGAGACCGTGGCAAGGCGAAGGCGTGATCGTACCGCTCCTCATGATTTTGTAGTAATGTGATTCTGCGAATACGTTAAATGTTTTGTATTGAAAACCTTTTTGTAAAAATTGGTTGTATGTTTCGGTCGTTACATATTAAAACCCCAAGGATATAATAATCAATATAGATACATAAGTTATAGCATAAAGACCTGATGGTCTTGAATACTATCCCGGGTTCTCTCTTAATCACTCAGTGTCCTAATCAAGTTCTAGTAGGTTAAGTCTTGATACCTGTGATGCATATAAACTGTGTTGGTCAGTTTGGGGAAACCTGGTGAGATACATTGGGATTTCAATCCCATGATATTGATATGATAATACTCTTTAATTATCAGACCTGGAAAACCAACCATTATCATACTATATTCATATAGGCTTACATTCCTACATATCCATTCCTACCAATCGTCACAGAATAGCTCAAGATTATCAGGGAGAAATTATCTCTCCTAATGAACTGTTAAAGGATTGACTACACATCTAGGGGCTTCCTTTTCTAGTGTAAGTCATAGAGGCCTATGGGACGTCAGAGTAATTGATGAATATGGATTTTCAATTCATCCACGTCTATGAGTAATGAATTCACAGTAACAATATAATTCACAAGATTGTCTAGAATGATCAAGTATTTTTCACCTACTCTATAGGGTGACCAGACATATCGCTAATAGTTTACTGATCAGGACCCACCATTATTGGCCGTCCCATATGGAGCTACCGTACATTGACACCTGATATTGTCTCAGAACATAACTTTACTCTCTGTTCCTAGGTTACACACATTCTCCTAAAGAGACTACCTAATATCAAACTTAATTGAGTTAAGAATCTTCCATAAGTCAAAGTTTATCCCTATACTAGATTACAATGTATGTAACCAACTCTATTCTGCGTGACATTAACCTAATTCTAATGTATTTATAATCCCTACAGAGCATTAGGTATTATTATTATTCTTTTATCTTCTTAGCAATACTAATTTTAATACTATTATATGATGTAATCTATTTAATCATAAAATAGAACCATATCTGGTTCGCACATAGCATTATATATATATATATATATATATATATATATATATATATATATATATATATATATATATATATATGTATGCTTACATATAATCCAAGCAACAAGCACATAATTCACATATAACTTCCAACAGATATATAATACTTTAATTAATAGTCATATTAAATCATGTTCATCAAAGGGACTATGCACTCACTTGACTTAGGTGGGTGATTGATGATATGGGCATATTTTCAACTTACACCTTAGATATTCCTTGACGCGAGCTAAGTGTAATTAATATAGAGTTTTAATCTAATGATCCTAAAGACTAATAATTGTCTAGATCGTCACTAATCCTAATATCTACATCAAGATCTATCAACTAAGGATCAACAAGGTAGGAAAGTTAGGAGGCTTGATCATTTCGATATAACAACTTTTCTAAAATCCAACAACTAATTCAACCTATGCATTCTAAAGACCTCTCCCACAAGTAGATCAATCAATATAACGATATGGGATTACTAATAAATATTATTTATAAGTTCATAACAAGGACTTATGACCATAAAAATAAGTTTCATTAAAAATGATAAAGTGTAGCTTACCTTACAGATGCTTTATCAAAAAGCTGGGAATTATGTAGGCAGAATTTTGATTTGGGAGCTTCTATTCACTAGCTACTTGACATCACAGGGTTTCTACTTGATAGCTATTACAAATTCAGAGATCGCAGGGGTTCATCGAAGCCTAAAACTAAAGGAAATTGGGGCTAAAAATCGAAGGAATCGAGAGAGAAAGTATGGGTGGTATGAAGGGGAATGAGGTTGAGTACACACACACAGACCCCCATCAACGTGTTTTTTTTACGCGCTAGTAACTCTTCCTCAGCCAGTATATATATATATATATATATATATATATATATATATATATATATATATATATATATATATATATATATATATATAGCCCATATGTGTGGCGTGCATGAGGTGCACGCCGCACACTCCAGCCACATCGATCCTCCGTGCCATGCTCCTCACGTGTTAGGTCTAGATTTGTCTGTGTGCCTATGTCGGCAGCCTACTCTATGCCATGCTCCTCACGTGCACGCGTGTGTATTCATGATTTTTCTAAAAATCATATCTTCTTTACATGATCTCCGTTTTCGATGTTCTTTATATCCACGCATAGCTAACAACCAGATCTACAACATTAATTTAGACTCCGTCGGCTAAAATCCATTAAAAATTCATAACTTTCTCACATTAAAAATTGTATTTTTAAAAACTGTATTTTTAAAAACTGTATTTTTTAGCAGGTTTAGATTGTTAAAATCCATTAAAAATTCATAACTTTCTCACATGATATTTGTTCTCGACTGTATTTATATCGATGGAATCGTATGGACGTGATCTTCAAATCTCGTTTAGATTGTTCTTCCTAACAATCAACCGATCTCTACTTCGGTTTCTGATCCATATACTATTGCGTTGAAATTTTGAAAAATCATAACTCCCTTTGATGAAATCAGATTTGGAAGTTCTCTAGATGCACTCTCTCAATTTAACGACTACTACAATATTCATTTAGATCACTTAGGCTAAAAATTAATCTATCGAAAATTCACTTATCACGATATGTAGAGCCGTGTCGGTTTGATCATGAAACATCGAAGAATCATAACTTCTTCATACAAAGTCGGATTTTCAGCATTCTTTATATGTACGAAACCATTTTCACATACACAATAACTTTAGTTGAGGTTATTTATCCTAAATAACCTTTTATAAAAAGTGATTTTTATGGCTTATTCATTTTAATTGACTAGTCCGAATCTGTGGGCGTTACAACTTTTGACTATTAACTTTGACCAAGTTTGACTTAATGGCATTTTGGGTAATTTGGATAGTAGTTTGAGTCCATGCTAATTGTATATGTGATATGTTGAGGAAACATTTGGAGCGGTGATATATACAACTATTTTTTAGTCCATGAGGTAAATTTTCGTCACTGTACTTATGGGTCGAAGACACCAATGTCGGCACACTAGACTATGTATCCTAGTATATAATGTTGTAATGTTGTAGTGATCTGTTAAATCTACATGATTATCTATTTGTTGTTATGTGTTTTATCTGTTTCATATGTCGACATAGTATGGTTGGGTTGTTTCAATACTGCTCTATACAGAAGCTTACAAGCTTGGGAGCAAGCCAAACATAAGTTGTGGGTCGAAAAGGCAATCCATACTTATGTTGTGGGATTGGGAGCAATCTAGACATGAGTTGTGGTCTATGTTGGTAAACTAGGCTCGTGATGTGGGCTCATGGATAATCTGATTTGAGAAGAATATGTAAGGTATTGTTGCATTCTCAATCATTCATTTGTTGAACCTGAAATCGTAATAGGGAAATAGTTTGTAATGAAGTTTTATGTCGACTTTGTAGGGTGTAAACCCATGGTTTTTGGTAGATGGCGAAGTGGGTCCCAACAATGCATACAATGTATTTCCGTATGATCCATGTTTATTTATTTTTCAATTGTCATTATGTAAACTATTTTTTTTGTAAATCATGTCTTAATGTAAAACATTTTAAAACATGCCATATTAATGACAAGTTATTGAGGTTGGGGCTAATGTATTATTCACTGGTTCTGCTTTTTTTAAGCTAAAGTTTATGCTGAAGGTAATGACTCTTTTTTAATCTACGTATATAACCAAAACTTGAGTATAAATCCTTGAATATGTTTATTTTTTCATTTTTATTGGAATAAAATGTATTAATACCAGCAGAAGACCAGTGACAATTCCTACATAAAAGGTATTATCTCAATGTAATCACTATTTAACTATTGGTATCCATATTATATGTATCTACTTGTTGAAGTATTTGAATATGCAAACAAATTTTCACAAGAATGTATAAATGTCGGATTTTCAAACAACGGGGAGGATTCTATACCAAAATCCTACAGTGATCATATTAATGTGAGATCCTTGTAATAAAGGAGATGCATGTGAATCGTGGGACAAGATGCGAATGCACATAATTAGTCTAAAAAGTTAACTCTTTGCCCATTACCTCTACACCTTGTTTAGAAAACATGACAGCTTCTTGATTGTTGTAAATAGAAACATAATAAAGAATGATGTGAATGCACATGATTAGTCTAAAAAGTTAACTCTATGCCCATTACCTCTACACCTTGTTTAGCAAGCATGATTGCTTCTTGATTGTTGTAAACATAAACATGGTAGAGAATGTGGAGCTTGTAGCAGTTTTATTCTTTTTTTAAACTTTATTATTATTAAATATTGAGGATACTGTGGTTAGACAAGTTAAAATTTTAATTTAAGTAATGATATTGTGTTTTACATTTATTATTTTAATTGTGTTTTTATTATTTTATATCATATTAAAATTAAAAAAGTTAGACCTACATTTTTTAATATAATTTTTTGTAGTGAAAAAATGTGTCACTAAAGCATGAAAATAATATTTTTATTACCAAGGTAAAAAAAAATGACACAGAAACCTAATAGTGTTGTAGCGGCATAACAAAAAGTATCACTAAAGCCCCATAAGCCTCCGACATGTAATGATTAGCAAAAATAAGAACAATTGTATGATGCCATATATTGATTTTTAATAACATGAGTATTTTATCAAAAATTTTGTAAGGGATTTAGCATATTTTATTTAGAAAAATTCTTGTGAAATTAATACTAGTGACTAATGTTAAATTATTTTACAACGTGTTATCATAGATTAATATCAGTTCGTGAAATATATCAACACATGTCATTTGAACGGGAAATTTTAATTACCATTTCAATATGTCTGCGGTTAATGATTAATTTAAATTCCATCTACAAACTTTAATTCAATAGCTTTAAGGGATCAAATTGACTACATTACGAACAAAAACGACGAAAACTCGTTAACAATATTATTCAAGTGGTTAAATATCGTGAAATTATACCTTACGTAATAAATCTTATATTTATTTTACAAAAATATAAAACTGATTTTTATGAGGTATAATTGAAAGTACCCAAATGTTTATAAATAATAAAATTATATATAAACATTTAAATGACAATATATAAAAAAAACTACATGGCTATTCTTATATATGTAGAAAAGGCAAGTATGGGTACAAGACTGATAGTAATACCATGTAAGGAATAACATGTCTAAGTCACCAATAGATAAGGTAAATACTTGAGGGGAGTACCAAGTAATCTAATTAATCATTTAATACACTTGTAAACTTACTCCATTTCCCCCTCATTTTCATGACTGCCTTTATCCTTCTCCTAAATAATTAAATTAACTAATATTTAACTACTAACTACTTAGTTACTAACCTATATTTATCTAAAAAAATCTACAAGTTTTAAGTGGGTGTATCAAATCAAATCCATGGTGATGATATCGAATCTTACTTGAAGATTTCAACCTATCTTACTTCTTCTTCCACTTAAATATCTCAATATCCCATCCCTCATTTGTTGCTTTCATTTCCCAGCAAACTCTCAAAAATAGCACTCAAACTTCATCACTTTTCTGTCCTTCTCCACCTATTTGAGATCCACCAAAACCGAGAGCAAAGGAGGGTTGTTGTCCCTCGGTTTTTCAGCCACCATTTACATCTTCTTTTGCAAAAGTTTTCTACCCCCAAACACCACTGAAAGTATGTTAATAAACTACACTAAATGTGTTAACAAAACAGTACCTAAACAACTTCTTTTCTTGCTTCTTTGCTGAGTTTTTCGAGCCATAGAACACCCAAAACAATGGTTGTTTTCGAGTGGACACAAACACCCATAAAAACTTTCATTTTGCAACCATTTTTTGAGTCATAATAGCATTATATGTTTCTATTTTCGAGCACCATTTAACCCAGAGTAACCTACCTTTGTTCCTCAAAAGTCTTGTGTTCCAACCTCTTTTACTTTAGATAAAAGAAGAAGCTAGGTAATTTCTTCATTTTTACCCATTCCTTTTGTCATAAAACTAACTTGTAGTAAGTCTTTTAGAACTTGATTAAAAGTCTAACTTATTGTTAATCTGTTTCTATATGTGACATCCTCAATTTCACGACCAGAAATGATCGATTTGCTTATGCTTATCAAAGTAGAGTATCCTTTTACAACATCTCTTTATATTAATAGTCTATATATCCTTTGAGGCTCTCGATTGATATCTATATCATCATATATAATTACCTACGATATAATAAATTGAGCGTGTCGGGTTGGGAAACCTGGTGAGTGCATAGGGTTCTCTACCCATAATATTGGAATTTATTTCTTTATATAATTCACAACAAATAGTAACCCAATTACACATTCATGTTACTTTATCTATCTATCTATCTATCTATCTATCTATCTATCTATCTATCTCTCTCTCTCTCTCTCTCTCTCTCTCTCTGAAGGGTTCTATCCTAAGGGGTATGCATTGGTAAGGTAACTAAGGAAAAATTGGTTACTCAAATGAATCCAAAATCGATACTCTTGGTTTGTGTGATTTCATTAATAACTACAGATTGCAAGTTTGTTAGTGTTCGACTGGACTGTCTAGAATAGTCTGTGGTCGCCATCAATACTCTACTTGATGATTGATCTTTGTTTGGCATGGTCTGTTTGCCCTAATTTTGGCATGGTCTCTCACCACTATTTTAGCTCTAGTATTTTTTTCACCATTGTCTATTTTCTCTTATGGTCTCTAACTATTATCTCATTTGTCATATCTTTTTCTACCCGTCCTACCCTATACATTATGAGTATGGTAAACTACATATATGATATTTTAGAAAAGTTATTATATCATGTAACATAGATATCAAAAACTCAGATAATTAGCACATAAACTTTTTAGGAAAATTAAATACTTGATATCTATGTATAAGTTGAAGGTAACTATGCACTCACATGACTTAGGTGAATGACTGGAGAATTTGTTAGCGCTCTACCAAACTCCTTGACTTTTCTTCTGATGTGACCTAGTTACGAATGTCACTAAGTCTTAGATTAATATTCTTGGTGCCTAAGGATAGTCTAGATAACTCAATAATCCATAAGTCTACTGATAGTTTGTTTTATTTACTTCTTTTTATAGTTTATTTTAGCACATTTCATTCGCATTTTAGTTAATTTCCATGCATATTTTCCCTTTTGTTATTTTTATGACCATTTCAGGTGCTTTCTAGTTTCTTGAGCACCATTGCAGATTTTCTTGGAAACTAGCGGAGCGGCACTCTTGGGAGGCGATTGGGCTTGAAGGGAAATGGGGATTTCGTGCTTGATGGCTATGGAGGTGATTCATGGAGTGGGCTTGTCAATTGCTTCAAGGTGTGGAAATGTTGAGCTTTAAATTTGAAAGGGAACGAGAGAGTTCTTGGGTGTGCAAGATCGATTTTTAGGAGTTTGCGGAAGTTTTGAGTGATGTGGAAAGAAAAATTGGGCTCAAATTGAAGAAATATTGAAGAAAAATGGGCTAGAAGCTGATTGGACTCGAACTGGGCCAATGGATTAGCTGTGGGGGCCCAAGACTTGAGGAAGCCCAAAAATCTGTCAGAGCCCGCAGCCCGCGCAAGATTCCCCGCGGCCCGCGTGGATTCCTGACAAGGGCAATTTCGGGATTTTGCTAAGAGCTCTATGTTGGGAAGGTTGGTGTGCCTCTTTAGCCTCATCTTGATGGTCCAATTTTGACTTGTTCTGTCTGGAGTTTGGAGTGCTTGTGAAGGTCAAGAACACCTCAAGAACATCTTGATTTCATCTCTTGATTATTGTGAAATGTTTGGTACAATCTCATCTAATTTAATTTCTTTGAGTTTAGCCATGCTTGGCTAAACTAATCTTGGTTGACTTTTTGTTGAATCCTTTGTACTTTTGTTAAATGTTGAAGAATCCATGAAGTTGTTCTTAAAGCTTTATGGAAATGTTTTGTGTTTTATCATATTATCACTACTAGTATGTTTTTATTCATGAGTTTAAATGTGTTTGTGGTGATTGGTTGGCTAATTTCTTGATTAAGTAAAGGATCCTCAAATTAGCAAGCAACAAATGATTTTTGTGTTGTTTTTGCTTCACACAATCATAAAAACATTTTCTCCAACATTGTGGTGAAAGCATTTGACCCCTCTTGGATTTGGTGACTTTTTGGTACTAATGCTAGCTGACTTTCACTAATTACATGCTATTTGGAATTAGTGACTTTGACTAAGGAAATTGTTATGCGCTTCTCTAGCCATTTCAACAATTAAGAAAAGTCTAGGTAATCTCAGGCTCCTTGGATTACTATAGCCAAATTAAGGATTTAAATCAAAGTATTGCACGATTGGATTCTAATGATATGTTCATCAAAAGTCAAAGTGAGGAAACTTTAAGTCAACCATCTCTCTCTTATTGATTTTACATCGAACCCTTATCTTTGTTGAAATTGTCTATTTAATTCATAGTTAATTCTAGTTTGTTTCAAGTATTTCAAAACACTAAAACCCCCCCCCCCCCCCCCATTTTATTTTTATTGTTATTTTACAAGTATTTTTACAAAGAGATTTTTCATAGAGTTATAAATTGAACCAATCTCCGTGGATTCGATCCCTTTACCACTATACACTATTTTAGTGTGTAATATTTAGGGTTATTATTTGTGTTGGCCTCGACAACCACCATCTACACCAAAATCTATCAACTAAGGAACAACCAGGTAGGATCATATCGGAGGTAGGGTTCGTTTGGTATACAAAGTATACCATTTGGAAATCCTACTTTAAACACCTCACTAAATCCAGCCTAGATATCATCCCCATAAGTAGATCAATCAGTATAATGACATGAAATTACTGATAAATCTTAATTATAGGTTCATAATAACGACTATGACTATAATTAAAAGTTACACTTGAATAAAATAAGTATATTTAACTTACAAACCACACTAATGAAAGCTGGGAATTAAGCCAACAAAACTCTGACTCATAATCTCTTAATCGGCGGCTAAAATCTTAAGGGGGAAAGGGCTTAAAATTGACAGAAATTGAGAGAGAAATGTAGGAATGGTGTGGCATCCAAGTGAAGTTCGACGGCTATTTATAGAGGTATTTCATCTGTGCGTCGTGCAAAGATAATATGCAAGCTACCCATATAGTCAGAAGAATGTGACGTGCCACTTTTTGCATGTTGTTATGTGTCGCATTTTGGGTGGAGTGTCATTGCATGCGACACACTTTGTCGTTGTGCATGTGTGCGCACGAAAAATTTATGCTCCCAAGGAAGTTCATATATTCTTCATACAAGCTCTGTATTCGATTGGTTTTATATCCACATGTAGCTATCGATGAGATCTACAATGTTTGTTTAGCCTCCATCGGCTTATATTTACCTAATTTTTATATTTATATTTTTAACAGATATAGAGTGTTAAAATTTGTTAAAAATTAATAACTCTTTCATATGATCTACATTCTCGATTTTCATTATATCGATGGATTCATGAGGACGAGATCTTCAACTCTTGTTTATATTGTTTTTCCTAATAATCAACCGCTCTCTACTTCAGTTTTGAGTTGTATATTGTTGCAGTGAAACTTGTGAAAATCCTCACTTCCTCTCACGATGTTAGATTTTGACATTTTGTATATGTGTGTTCTTGGTTCAATGACTACTTTGACTTTTTACCTAGGATAAAAAGAAATCTATCTTCAATTCATTATTTACAACATACGGTTTGGACACAAAATTCAGAAGGTCATAACTTCTTCACTCGAAGTCGGATTTGGGCGTTCATTATATGTACGAAATCCTCGTCACATATATTATATCTTTGGCTAAGACTATTTATCCTGGATAATCTTTTTTCAAAAAGTCAATTTTAACACTAATAATAGTCAAATAGACTAGTCCTAATTTTGTGGGTCTTAAAATTATCTCCCCGTTAGGATGATTACATCCTGAAATCGTCAACAGAACAAGGCTTCTACGGAGACCTCACACACTACCTTCAAGGTTGTAGAACTCGCTACTCAATACCTGCTCGGCCGACTGGGAGTAACGAGTACTCAGGAGTACTTGGGGAGTACTCGGATTTGGTAATTCATGCAGAAATATTTTTAGGAAAATTATATATGTCAAAATCATATGTTAAAATCATAATTTGATTGAAATATATAACAAAATTAGATACATGTGAATACATATAAACTGAAATACACACAAATGTCTCACTTCATAAATAATTATTGAAAATTTAAGATAAATATGTAGTAATAATCACATGTGTGTGTTAAATAATAAATCATTAAGTATATCATACATATTAATCTTTAAATTATTGATTTTTTTCTCTTTTTATGACATTTTTGACCCTTTGACTGATTTTGACCGAGTTGGCAAAGTTTGACCGAGTAGGCCTGGGTAATACCAATTAGGCTCGAGTTAGAGAGATGTTGACCAATTTTTGACCGATTTTGAAAGATTTTTAACCGATTTTAACTTAATCGGTCAAAAATCGCCTCAGTGGAGGACCGATTCCCAATAATTGGCCGAGTACTCAGCCGAGTAGGCCGAGTTTTGCAACACTGATTACCTTTCTGTCCTATGTAATAACCATAACTCTCATGTCTTTTCTATCGAGATTCAAATTCTTAGACTTCTTGACTATTAATGATGCTCAATCTTGCACCTGCTTTAAATCTGATCTTCATCGGAAACTCCATCTGCACTTACTTTGAGTATCGTAACAAATTGATGGTTCATGTTCTATTGACCTCTCGTCCTACGATGCAATGACTAAACTCAGGTCTCTTTGAGTTAGAATTCTGGATGAAAGATACCTTCCTTTATATTCTAATGTGATATAATCACATTCTTGCATGTAACACTTCTAGCTACATGTTGCTTGATCTCAACAATGACTACGATACCTCTTTCGATCGCTTCTATTATCTTTTCCTTCAATATCTTGACTTAAGTAGGATGCTACACCGATCATGGTTCACTAAACCAATTAACTTACTGTGCATACTTTTTCTCCAGTCGGACTCGATTCGATATGATTACTAGGCTCGGAATACATTCATTCTTTTAGTGAGTACTGAAAGGATGGTAACGATAAACATGAACAAAACAAAATCAATTACTAGTGCTTTAGTAACTTTGTGAGTCATACAAGTTCAAGTATGACTCCTTGTTTTTGGTAGTATGGGCCCATAATATTTTTACACCTAGTCATACATGTCCCAAAATTTGTGTCGCAGTCCCCAAGCTCTAAAATCACAAAACAATTTAACACATATGAATGTGTCCAAGCAATAATAAAATTTTTTCTAGACTCCACTAGGACTTCTTCCAGGCATATCTTTAATAGTAATTCTACTCCAACTCATTTGGTGGTGGAAACGCCAGATGATGAGACGACTTCGGGAATCACACCAAATGTTCTACCATCTCGCCAATCGAAGGTGTACTTCAGATCTATCATATTGTTATGTATTCTAAAGACAAGATACCACTCTATTGGTATTACCTACGATATCTTGTGATATGTATCATTCACTATCATAAGCCCTCCCATTTCCTCCATTTTCTCAATCCACTACGAGTCTTTACCATGAAATTATGTACAACAAAGTAGACGTTCGGTATACTAAGACAAGAATATACATAGGGAGGGTTTTGACACATTATCATCCTTATCACTCTAAAAAAGTTATATGTCGGTTCTAATACCGTAATTAAACATTTAGAAACCTAAACATATAAAATTTCCTAATTCTAGTTTGGAAACAAACCTTAAATCAAATAAAAAAAATAGCAACTTAAATAGGAAAGCTAAGGTATGTTATAAATCGTTTAGAACATAATAGAAATTAAGGCACATTCCCTATAGTATTCTATTGCTTGTGTCAATTTATGTATACTACCTAAAATAAAATTGTAACATCTAGATTTCTAGGGATAATATTTTGAGTATTCATTTCGAGATATGATGAGTGACTCGACGAGTTGGTTCGTTAACTCGTCGAGTAGGGTCGCGTTTTGGTGACGTGTTTAATGAATGGACTCGACGAGTCAGGTATCTGACTTGCCGAGTCAGCGCTACTGATAAAAACCCTAATTGTCCGGGTTTGTAACCTATTTAAAGGCCCTTATGGACTTCATTTGTGGCCACACTTCCATCGAGAGACTCTAATTGATCCAGAGAGCATAGAGAGAAAGAGGGAGCTAATTTTCATCATTTTGGGTGCATTCTTGCAAGGAAGAAGGAGAGTGTTCAAGCTAAATTGTTGGAGGGGCTCAAATCTACTACTATTCCATTCAAAGTTGTTGTTTAAGGTATAAATCTCTACCTATTTTCGTATGGTTAGGAGATCTCGTGAATTTAGGGTTTCTTTACCCTCTTTTAAGTTGAGTTATGATGAAAGTGAAGTCCCCTTGAGGCATAGACATTAGATCTGGACCTTGAGAGGTCCAGAGAGTCCCATGATCCCAACTTTATGCAGTCACATAAGAGTATTGAGCCTAAGACACCATTATGAGGGTTATTTTGTCAATTAGAGCTAGATGTGCGATGCATGATCATAAAGATTGAACCTTTACATGATTAATGGGCTTTGAGAGCATAGATCTAAACTTTGGGAAAGTATCTTGCACTAAAATCATCTGAATGCATAAGAGACTCAATAGACTCGCTAAGTCGAGCAGCTGACTCAGCGAGTAACCCATGGTTTTTCCCTATGAGCTAAGTAATGCGGTGACCCAACGAGTTAAGGGTTAGCTCGTCGAGTTGGAGCTTTCTGAGGATACCAAGAATCGAATGGAGTCGACGAGTTCCCCGAGTACACTCGACGAGTCTTGTCAAAGTTGGACTGTTGACTGGAATTAACTTTTGTTGACCTTTGGGTTGGTCAAAATCAGTGAAAGAGGTTACGGAAGGGTAGAATGGTCTTCTAACCAGCTTTCAGAGATAAGAGTGTAAGGAGAATATTAATTTGAGTGTTACCTTGTGATAGGCGGAGGCTAGATTGAGGATATCGGGCAAGAGAGTTTACTTGACATCTTGCGAGGTGAGTCTTCTCACTATACTTTACCTTGAGTGGTAGTTATGTGTGACCGGAAGGTCTTATGTGCTTACATTGAGTATTATGTTGTGACATCCCCATTTTCACGGCCAGAAAAGACCGATTTTGTTTATGCTTTATAAAAATCAGAGTATCTCTTTTAATAAAAATGTTGTGGAATTTGTTCCCAGAAAAACACGATAAATACGTTATCAAAACATTTTCGAAGAAACATATTTTTTTCATTTTAAAACGTTTGGGATGTAATTGTCAATACAGAAACATAAGCATAAACGGAACTTACATTTATTTACACTAATGATCTACACCTGTGATATAAATAAACCGAGTGGGTCAGGTTGGGAAACCTGGTTAGTACATAGGGTTTTCAACCCACAATAATATAATTATTATGTTTAATCATCAAACAATTAAACAATCAACCCAATTACCCATCCCCATTATCTTCTTTATTCTTAAGGATCTACCCTAAGAAGTGTAACATCCCTAAATAGCAAAGAGTATAGTTGAAGGCCTGAAAGCGTAAAATTGGAAGGAGAACTCAACGAGTCTATGGGTGGACTCGGCGAGTAGAGTCGCGACTTGGTCACGTGTTAAGTGGCCCACTCGGTAGGTCAGTAAGGTGGACTCGACGAGTAGGCGTTGAGTGGAGAAAACCCTAATTCTCGGGGTTGAGCCCTATATAAAGAACATAACATTCATTCCCCCAGCCTCTTTACTCATCCTCAAGTCCAGAAACCCTTAGCATTCGTGTGTGAGTGATCATATTGCATTGGGAAGCTTGGAGAAGCAATTGTTGAGGAAATTTTGAAGGGTAGGAGGCTTGGAGCAAGGGGCTTTGCTTGGATTCGAGTTCCATTGCAGTTGGGGCGTTCTTTTGAGGTAATATCTCGTCCTTGGGCTGTTATTCTTATAGATTCATCATTTTGGGGTTTGTGGGGAGCTTATCTTTTGGTGTTTTGGAGTTTAGAGGTTAGATCTGAGGTTGCTACCTCAGATCTGGAATGGAGAAGGGTTGGAATGCCTGAAAGTCCCTGTATTTGAGTGTGTAGTGAAGCTATCATGTCCCAAACCCTAGCCCTAAAGTGTTAAAGGCTTAGATCTCTTTGGATTCACGTAAAGTTTGCCACTTTACGTGATGGATGGGTTGCAGGAGGCTAGATCTATGTTTTGGATCAATTGCATGGCCTGGAGTGCTTCTGTATGGATTTAGACCGGTGGTACTCGGCGAGTCATATGGTTGGACTCGACGAGTTGCTTGAAGATGAGTTGGAACTCGACGAGTTGGAAGAACAACTCGGCGAGTTGGATGAAGATGGCCTGGAACTCAGCGAGTTGTATGAACAACTCGGTGAGTAGGTTGAAGATAGCCTTAGACTCGGCGAGTCTGTTCTTGGACTCAGCGGGTCTTGTCGAAGAGTCCTAATATTTTCTGGTCGAGTCGAGAATCGGTGGGTCAAGGGAGGACTCGGTGAGTTGTGTGCGAGTGGACTCGGAGTTGTTGGACTCGGCGAGTTAGGTCGCAGATTGAGGGAAATCCTGAGCTTGGGGACTCGGCGAGTCATCGGGTTGACTCGGCGAGTAGAATCAGTCAGGGGTTGACTTTGACCTTGTCCAAGGGTTGACCAATTCTTTTCCGGGGGTATTTTGGTAATTAAGGGTATTTATTGAGTTGAGTGTTTTGGTGTTCAGTGGAGGAGTTCGTGTCGGAGTTTGGAGCAGCGGGATCTTATCCTTTCAGCCGACAGTTTCGAGGTGAGTTATCCTCACTATATCAACAGGGTCTAAGGCACCAAGGCCGGCCCTTATCGGATTGAGATCCGGGTAGTTGTTGTTATGTTACTGCTTTGATATGTTTGCATCCTGAGAGCTAGGATGGTATATGTTAGAGACCTGATTGAGATCGGTATCTTGAGAGATAGGGAGATGCTATGCTAGTGACCTGTAAGATCGGTATCCTGGTTATGATGATGATATGTTATGTGATCTGTTTGATCTGCTTGCTGACTGTAAATTGCTATATGATTGTATGTATATGTGCACATGGTTGTTTGGACTGGAGTTGGGTTGAGGCGGGTCCTGCTTTGTGATGTAGGCCAAGATACCCAGGGCGGACCGGTTGTTCCGAAAGCCCAGTGAGCGGTCCGGATAGGCTGTAGGGCCCAAGAGGGCGGACCAGACGTGCCGAGGCTCGGAGAGTGGACCAGGCCGACTGAAGGCCCGGTGCGGGCGGACCAGTCATACTGTAGACTCAGAGAGTGGACCAGGTGGATTGAAGGCCCGGTGCGGGCAGACCAATCACACTGCAGACTCGATGTATGTGGTTAGATTCGGAGAGTGGACCAGGTGGATTGAAGGCCCGGTGCAGGGGGACCAATCATACTATAGACTCGAGGTTTATGGCTAGACTCAGAGGCTGGACCAGGTGGACTATAGGCCGGTGCGGCGGACCAATCACACAGTAGACCCGAAGTGCATGGTTGTTCTATGATCAGATAGGTTGTGGCATGTTATGCGTGTATGGTATAAGTGGTTGGTATTTTGGGGATAACTCACTAAGCTTTCGGGCTTACAGTTTTGGTTTTATGTTTTTCAAGTTCTTCAGGAGACTGTGGCAAGGCGAAGGCGTGATCGTACCGCTCCTCTTGATTTTGAAGTTATGTGATTCTGGGAATACGCTAAATGTTTTGTATTGAAAACCTTTTTGTAATGATTTAATGGAATCGAGTTGTTTTTAAAAAAAATTAAAATTGGTTGTATTTTTCGGTCGTTACAAGTTGGTATCAGAGCCTTGGTTTGAGTGAATTGGAGAAACACTCGTTTGACTCCAGTCTCAAATCGAGGAGAGTTTTCAAAAGAGAGTTTAAAATGGTTTTCAAATGAGTAAAGGAGGACACGGAGGTACGATCAGTCGGAGCCAGTAAGTAACCCCAAAATACCATGCATGTTATTTGTTTTTGAGCTTTGATAGAACAGCATGCTAGTGTTAGGCTAGGGATCTTCAGGATTTCATGATAATGTTGCCTGATTTGTGATGCCTGTAGCCTTGGGTTTCCTTGTGGGAGATTTTCGGAGTTCCTCTAGTGGTGAGGGCTGAGAGTTATTATGCATGTTTTCACTAGGGTGTTGTGGTAGTACTTCATACAAATATGGGTAGGTGTGGAACGTAGTATGGGCCCGTACTACTAAAAGCACAGGACCCATACGCGTATCAGGGAAACCATGACCTCTAGGGTTGGGTTGAGAGAGTTGGATCCCAGGATAATGGGAAGAGTCTGAGATTTTGTGTGGTGTTTTTCAGTATGGAGATTCCGAGGCATGATGAGAGTGGATCCGGATCAGGATCTGGAACAGGAGAGAGAGTTCCGGGCGGGTCAGTACCGCCCAAGGTTATCAATCAAATGAGCACGTGTGAGTTGGATGCGAGGATTCGTGAGATCCTGCATGACGAGATTGCTGAGTTGTTCCGGGCTGAGTTGCCGGAGCTGTTTGGGTCGATCAAGACCGCCATGGTTGAGTATTTTGATGAGCCTTATGCAGCTCTCACAGAGACGGCTGCCGTGGCGGCTACAGCAGCTGTAGCAGCGGCAGGGGGAGGAGCTGGTCGGGGCTTTCAGTATCAGGACTTTGACAATACGAAGCCTCCAACCTTTGATGGAGTTCAGGACCCGATTGTTGCTATGAGGTGGTTATCGGACGTGGAGGGGTGTTTCATCACGTGTTCATGCCCTGCTGATCAGAGGGTGAGGTGTGCTCTGAACCTGTTGAGGCTCGGGGCGAAGGATTGGTGGAGATTGACCACAGGGTCATATTTGGATGTGCAGAGGGCTGCGGTTTCGTGGGATCAGTTTAGGGAGATGTTCAGTACTCGTTATGCTCCGTAAGTTGAGAGGGAGAGATTGGCTCAGGAGTTCCTTGAGCTGAAGCAGGGTTCGGAGTCGGTGACTGAGATCACCAGGATGTTCACTGAGAGGGCAATGTTTTGCCTGAAGTTCGCTTCGGAGCAGGCTCAGATGTCTCGATATCTGAGCATCCTGAAGAGGGATATCAGACAGTTTGTGTCTACCCAGAGGTGCGAGACCTTGTTGGAGTTGCAGGAGGCCGTTAGGCGGCGTGAGTTAGAGATTGAGTTGCAGTTGCGTGAGCCGAGGCAGGCTCCGGTGCAGTCGCAGTCGACGCCGAAACGGTCCAAGACCGTTGATGTTAGAGTGGGGGATCTGAGCAGCCACACTTGTGGGAAGTGTGGGAGGGGTCACACCAGAGTTTGTAGGTCCGGTGGTGCATGCCGTAAGTGCGGAAAGGAGGGGCACTATGTGAGGGATTGTCGGCAGTCAGCGCCGGTTCGGGATTTGAGGATTTGTTATCATTGTCATCAGGTTGGACATTTGAGAATCAACTGTCCACAGCTTGCCGCGGGACAGGTGCAGGCTCCAGCACCGGCCACTTTGAGGATTACAGGTGGAGGTCAGGGTGGAGCGGAGCCCCAAGGGCTCAGGGTCGTGCTTATCAGCTTGCGGCAGAGGAGGTCAGAGCAGTGCCGGATGCAGCTGCGGGTATGTTTCTTTCTTGATATCTTGTTATCTTGTGATTATTTGTGGTGTATTGTTTATGTGCTGGTATCTTTGTGTGGTTTTCGATGCTGTATTCGTCGTTTTGAGGGTTGTGGTTTGGTTATGGGTTATTGTATTGGGAATTTCGTTGGTTATCAGTCATGAGGGTTATTAGTGGAAACCTGACATTGGTTTGAAGGCAGGGTAGCATCTGCTTTCTGAGGAGTGGTTAGATGTAGATTGAATTTCTTTCGAGCGGGTTAATCAGTGTTGATGTGGGATCTTGTTAAGGTTGTTTATGCCTGTGTAAATCAGTCCCCGTGTAAGTGTTGGTTTTGTGCAGAGTTGTTCTGGGAGGTCGGTGATGGCGACCGGTGGTTGTTAATCAGTGCTACAAGTGGGGGAGAATTGGAAAATTCTCCGGGAGATCGATGAGTATTTGAGGGTGCTTAGCTGCTTGGGTTTCAACAGTGGTTCTGTCAGTCAAGAGTATAGGCTGGTACGAGTAAGCGGCAGGCATGCAGGGCGGGATACAGACCTAGGGCATTCGATTGTCGAGTGCCTGGGAGCAGGCCAGGATGTAGCATGTGCGATTGAGACAGAGTTCGGAACCCTTAAAGGGTTAGAACAGTATGCATGGGAGGATTTCCGGGAGAGATAGCTCGGAATGATGAATGTTAGTTGAGCGGTCCGGATAGACTGAAGGTCGGTAGGCGTACCAGTCAGGCCGAAGGCTCGGAGAACGGTCGAGCCAAACTGAAGGCACTGAGAGCGGTCCAGATTGGCTGAAGGTGCTGAGAGTGGTCCAGATTGGTTGAAGGCCTGGTGAGGCGGTCCAGTCATGCTGAAGACTCTGCAGGTATTGCTAGTCCGGTTGAGGTGATGGATTGAGTATGTTGCGATGTGTTAGCATCAGGACGTCTGGCCCCAGGTATTGATCTTGATTAGTGGAGATGGTGCATGGACTCGAGAGTCCTTGCGACCAGATTCAGAGCATGTGTGTTGCATGGATAGCGGTTATGCTATAAAGGGGTGGTGCAACATTGGGTGAGCACCGTGGCACTTGTTGTAGTGACAAGGCAGCCAAGTGGATTTCCTTGGTAAGGCATGAGAGAGGAGTGTAACTCCGAGAGGTAGTGCAAGTTCACGGAAGTGAAAACGGCAGAGCAGAGTTATGATTAGATTGATCCGAGTATGGTTATTGAGCAGCATGTTTGCGGCAGTGGAATGGAGTCACATATGGATTGGGATGTCTGCTGAGGTCGCGGAGGGAATTCCGCGGGTGTAGAGCCAAGAGGCTCGGAACGGATGCAGGGAGAGAGTCTTGGGCTCTCAGTGTGATTCTGATCAAGGGTTGAGTGCGTAGTAGTGGTTAATCCTGGGGGATGTTTGGAGATATCATCAGTGTATCGGGTTTTCCCAACCTGAGGGTGCTAGAGCTAGTTCAGCATGTGTATGTGATTAGAAGAGGAGAACTCATGGGAGTTGCTCTGAAGAATGTGTCTTTCTGTTAGCAGAATGATTAGAGTTGGACTCGGATCGGGAATCCGGTGGTGCATGGTTATCTTCTAACTCATATGGGTCGAGTGATGGTTGTGATTTGGAGCAGTGATGCATCTTGGGTAATTCTCGATTGTTGAGTGTGATTATCAGAGGGTACAGCCGGTGCCCTGTTTGAGACGGTGGTCAGGACACCGCAAGGAAAGAGGAAATGAGTTCGAGTTTCGATGGTTATGCATTGAGGAACCTGGTCCGGTTAGGGCCAGGTGGCGCGTCGTGGGAGTATTTTGGAGTTGAGTTACCGTAGGCTTCGAGGACGAAGCCTAATTTAATTGGGGGAGAATTCTAACATCCCGGAATAGAAAAGAGTATAGTTGAAGGGCTAAAAGAGTAAAATTGGAAGGGGAACTTGGCGAGTCCATGGGTGGACTCGGCGAGTAGACTCGCGAATTGGTCGCGTGTTAAGTGGCCGACTCGGCGAGTCAGTAAGGTGGACTCGGCGAGTAGGCGCTGAGTGGAGAAAACCCTAATTCTCGGGGTTGAGCCCTATATAAAGAACATAACATTCATTCCCCCAGCCTCTTTACTCATCCTCAAGTCCAGAAACCCTTAGCCTTCGTGTGTGAGTGATCATATTGCATTGAGAAGCTTGGAGAAGCAATTGTTGAGGAAATTTTGAAGGGTAGGAGGCTTGGAGCAAGGGGCTTTGCTTGGATTCGAGTTCCATCGCAGTTGGGGCGTTCTTTTGAGGTAATATCTCGTCCTTGGGCTGTTATTCTTATGGATTCATCATTTTGGGGTTTGTGGGGAGCTTATCTTTTGGTGTTTTGGAGTTTAGAGGTTAGATCTGAGGTTGCTACCTCAGATCTGGAATGGAAAAGGGTTGGAATGCCTGAAAGTCCCTGTGTTTGAATGTGTAGTGAAGCTATCATGTCCCAAACCCTAGCCCTAAAGTGTTAAAGGCTTAGATCTCTTTGGATTCACGTAAAGTTTGCCACTTTAAGTGATGGATGGGTTGCAGGAGGCTAGATCTATGTTTTGGATCAATTGCATGGCCTGGAGTGCTTCTGTATGGATTCAGACCGGTGGTACTCGGCGAGTCACATGGGTGGACTCGACAAGTTGCTTGAAGATGAGCTGGAACTCGACGAGTTGGAAGAACAACTCGGCAAGTTGGGTGAAGATGGCCTGGAAATCGGCGAGTTGTATGAACAACTCGGCGAGTAGGTTGAAGATAGCCTTAGACTCGGCGAGTCTGTTCTTGGACTCGGCGAGTTTTGGCGAAGAGTCCCAATATTTTCTGTTCGAGTCGAGAATTGGTTAGTCAATGGATGACCCGGTGAGTTGTGTGCGAGTGGACTCAGAGTTGTTGGACTCAGCGAGTCTCGGGGTGACTCGGCGAGTTAGGTCGCAGATTGAGGGAAGTCCTGAGCTTGGGGACTCGGCGAGTCATCGGGTTGACTCGGCAAGTAGAGTCAGTCAGGGGTTGACTTTGACCTTGTCCAAGGGTTGACCAATTGTCTTCCGGGGGTATTTTGGTAATCAAGGGTATTTATTGTGTTGAGTGTTTTGGTGTTCAGTGGAGGAGTTCGTGTCGGAGTTTGGAGTAGCGGGATCTTATCCTTTCAGCCAACAGTTTCGAGGTGAGTTATCCTCACTATATCAACAGGGTCTAAGGCACCAAGGCGGGCCCTTATCGGATTGAGATCCGGGTAGTTGTTGTTATGTTACTGCTTTGATATGTTTGCATCCTGAGAGCTAGGATGGTATATGTTAGAGACCTGATTGAGATCGGTATCTTGAGAGATAGGGAGATGCTATGCTAGTGACCTGTTAGATCGGTATCCTGGTTAGGATGATGATATGTTATGTGATCTGTTTGATCTGCTTGTTGACTGTGAATTGCTATATGATTGTATGTATATGTGCACATGGTTGTTTAGACTGGAGTTGGGTTGAGGTGGGTCCTGCTTTGTGTTGTAGGCCAAGATACCCAGGGCGAACCGGTTGTTCCGAAGGCCCAGCGAGCGGTCCAGATAGGCTGTAGGCCCCAAGAGGGCGGACCAGACGTGTCGAGGCTCGGAGAGTGGACCAGGCCGACTGAAGGCCTGGTGCGGGCGGACCAGTCATACTATAGACTCAGAGAGTGGACCAGGTGGATTGAAGGCCCGGTGCGGGCGGACCAATCACACTGCAGACTCGATGTATGTGGTTAGATTTGGAGAGTGGACCAGGTGGATTGAAGGCCCGGTGCGGGCGGACCAATCACATTGTAGACTCGAGGTTTATGGCTAGACTCAGAGGGTGGACCAGGTGGACTGTAGGCCGGTGCGGCGGACCAGTCACACAGTAGACCCGAAGTGCATGGCTGTTCTGTGATCAGATATGCTGTGGCATGTTATGCGTGTATGGTATAAGTGGTTGGTATTTTGGGGATATCTCACTAAGCTTTCGGGCTTATAGTTGTGGTTTTATGTTTTTCAGGTTCTTCAGGAGACCGTGGCAAGGCGAAGGCATGATCGTACCGCTCCTCATGATTTTGTGGTAATGTGATTCTGGGTATACGCTAAATGTTTTGTATTGAAAACCTTTTTGTAATGATTTAATGGAATCAAGTTGTTTTTAAAAAAAATGTAAAATTGGTTGTATTTTTCGGTCGTTACAAGAATCAGCTATTCCTCGTTAATTTATTCCTAAGGATCATCCTAAGGAATCGGCACGAAGTCCATCGTTGTCGTGGTTTACACAACGGGCACTAAGTCTACATAGTCGCTAGGGCTTAGGCACTAAGTCTGCATAGTCGCCAGGGTTTAGGCATCAAGTCTGCATGATCACCAACATTTAGGTATCAAGTCTGCATGATCACCATGGTTTAGGCATCAAGTCTACATGATCACCAGGGTTTAGGCATCAAGTCTGCATGATCACCTAGGTTTAGAGTACACCAGGTGAACACATCATTCCCAACACCTATAGGTTGCGAGCCTAGTAGTGTTCCACTGGACTGTCTAGAATAGTCCGTGGTTGTCATCCATACTCTATTGAATGACGGCGCAATTGTTTGGGAAAAGGATTCTTACATCGTCCACCTCTCACTCTCACCTCGTGGTCTATAACACCTCTCAACTCATCATCCAACTCATATTCCATCTATTACATCTACCCATGTTTTACCCCAACATTATCGTAGATATAAAATACATATACAGTTTAAATCATTTAAAACATGTATACAATCCTTCATCTAGCATAGACAGCAAGTACTCAGATAATATGCACACATAGCACGTAATTTATATAAAATACTTCATATCTATGTGTAAGATGAAAGTAACTATGCGCTCACGTGATTAGAGATGGCAAAAAAAACCCATACCCAATGGGTACCCGAAACCCTAACCCGAGTTGACCGGGTAAATCCCCGAGTTGACCGGGGATGGGGCCGGGGATGGGTATTACCCGAATATAAAAAGCAGGGATGGGGATGGGGATGGTTTTACCTGTCGGGTACCCATACCTGTACTCGAACCTGGCCCCGATGGGTACCCGATATATATATATATATATATATATATATATATATATATATATATATATATATATATATATATATATATATATATATATATATACAGAGAGAGAGAGAGAGAGAGAGAGAGTATTATTTATGTTTTTATTTTTAATAATGCATAAGCAAATGTTCATTAGACAAGGTAAGGTTTTCTAACAATCAAACGTATGGTTTTGGGAAGGCTTTTTATGTCTTTTATTGTAAAGAATGATTTAATTTGTAACACTGAATGTTATTGTTTGTGTTTGAATACATTCAGTGATTATAGTGTTTTATATTAGTGCTGTTAGTTTTTGTTTTGTTGGTTAATATATAATTATGAGTTATTTTTCATAAAAGTTCAAAACTTTATAACGGGGAAAAATCCCCGATTACCCATTGGGGATCCCCGATACCCATTGGGGATGGGGATGGGGATCGATTTTTAATCCCCGATGGGTATGGGGGCGGGTATGGAGATGGGGATGGGGATTCGGGTATGGGGATGGGGAACACGAAACCCGGTATACCCGTACCCATTTCCATCCCTACACGTGATAAGGTGGTGACTCTGAATTCAGACAGCGCTTCGTTACTCTTAAAACAATTTCCCTCGACAAAACCTAGTATCATTACCACTAGGGTTTAGTTTAACGTTAACCGCGACTAATTAATAGTATAGCTATAATTACTATTATATAAGCGTTAAGAAACACTCTTATATAACTCATAATAATAGCCCAAATAATTATTTTAAGGTCCTAATAACATTACTATATTAAACATAAATTATACTAAAGATAGGTTAGGCGTAGCTCACTTATAGCAGGTTTTTCTCAAAACTGGGCTCCGCTGGAGCAGCATTTCCAAACTGAAACACTCTTCTTCTCGGAGCCGTCGGGCACTCCGGGGCTTCCGCCTCGTGCTAGGGAGTTACCCTAGGCTTTAGGGGGGTTTGGGGGGGGGGGGTATTAGAGAGACTATGGAGAGAGGAAAGAAAGAGTATGGTGTGAGAAATGAAGGAGGGGTGCGTCTCTATTTATAGGCTGAATTGGGGTCACTCACCTCGTGAGTTTTTAGTGTTCACCTCGTGATCTTGCTTAGGCTCCAAGGCAAAACCTGGTGTTGACACGTGGCATCGCACACAGAGTGTAAAACAGCCGATTTTCAAAAATTCATAACATTCGCATACGAACTCCGTCTTCGATGTTCTTTATATCCACGCATAGGTAAAAATAAGATCTACAACACTCATTTAGACTCCATCGGCTAATTCTCGACCGATCTTAAATTTAACAGTAGGAGGCGATTAGATTGCTAATTGACCGCGGAGATTTCGTAAATCCTTCATACGGAATCCGTTTTCGTCTATCTTTTTACCATTGAGTTCCTATTAATGAGATCTTCAACTCTCATTAAATTTGCATAAGCCAAAAACCGCTAAAACTAAAATTCGAGTTTCGGGCCGTGCACTGCTATGCCAAATCTTAGAAAAAAGCATAACTTCCTCATACGAAGTCAGATTTGGGCTTTCTTTTATTTTTGTATGTTCTCGGTTTAATGTATACTACAACTTTTGTTTAAATCACTAAGGCTAAAAGGTCCTCTATCGTAAATTCATTATTTACGTCTCCCGGTGTCGTGCCGGTTTTGCCGAAAAACTTCGACGTGCCATAATTTCTTCGTTATAACTCGGATTTCGCCGTTCTTTATATGTATGGAACCCTTGAGACATATTCTACAACTTGGTTAAGGTTATTTATTCTAAATAATCTTTTTGTCGAAAAGTCATTTTCGACCCCTATTATCTCTAAATTGACTAGCCCGGATCTACGGGCGTTACATATGTTATCCTGTTGTTTGTGGTATGCTATGCATTATGTCTTTGTGATTTATGTTATGCAGAGTTTAAAGACCGGACCGGAGGGTCCAAAGATTCGTGAGGCCGGAAGGCTCACTACCAGACCGGACCGGAGAGTCCAATGAGCTAGACTAGACCGAAGGGTCCAACGAGCTACGGGACCGGAGGGTCCCGCTGAGAGACATTAACCGGAGGGTCTTACAGAGTATGGCCTTGAGTGGCGAACTGTTGTACATGGTACTTTGGGGAACTCACTAAGCCTTGTGCTTACCTTCTTATGTGTTATGTGTTTCAAGTTTCTCAGGATCGCAAGACAGCACCGGCTTGATTATACACATCAGAGAAACAGTTATGAGGATCTTGGATTATTAATAGAGTTGGTTTTGTAATTTGAATAAACGAGATTTTTATACAACATGTTATCTAAAGTATGCGATTTTTAAATGAAAAATTTGTTTGAAAATTTACGTTGTTACAAAAATAGACACACACCTTAAAGTCATAGCTTAACATTCTAAGTTTAAGTCTAAAAATTCGATAAAAATCATAGTTCGATTCAACTAATGCTCCAATATCAATTGTCACATCCCCAATTCAATGACTAGAAAAGGCCGATTTGTTTATGCTTCTTGAATCAGAGTATCTTTTTTAAAGTATTTACTTTGCGAAATTTTTCCCAAAAATATGATAATCGTATTATCAAGACGACATTTCCAATAAATGTATTTTATTCATAACACTCTGGATGTCATCGTCAATACAATGAACATAAGCAAAAAAGAAGACTTACAACATCTCTGTATATTAATTTTCTATATCTGATTTGAATCTCTCGGTAGATATCTAAATCATCATATATAATTACATGTGATACAATAAACTAAGTGGGTCTGGTTGAGAAACTTGGTGAGTACACGTGGTTTCAATCCACAATAATACAATTTATTTCTTTATATAATTCACACCAAACAATTAACTCGATTACCGATTCATATTACTCTCTCTCTCTCTCTCTCTCTCTCTCTCTGGGGCTCTAACATAAGGGTTACATGTTGGTTAGGTAAATAAGGAAAAATAGTGTACTCAAATGAATCCAATATCCATACTCTTGGTTTGTCTGATTTCATTAACACCTACATATTGCAAGTCTGTTAGTGTTCCACTAGGCTATCTAGAATAGTCTGTTGTCATCATCAATACTCTACTTGATGACAGATCTATGTTCGGCATGGTCTCTTTGCCCTAACTCTGGCATGGTATTTCACCACTATTCTATCTCTAGTATGGTTTCTCACCATTATATATTTTCTCTAATAGTCTCTAACTGTTATCTCATTTCTCTTTTCTCTTTCCACCCGTCAACCCCAATACATTATGAGTATGGTAAAATACATATATGATATTTTAGAAAAATTATTGTTTCAAGTAACACATATATCACAAACTCATATACTAAGCTCATAAAGCATTTAGGAAAATTAAATACTTGATCTCAATGTCTAACTTGATGTTAAACGTGCACTCACATGGCTTAGGTGAATGAGTGGAGAATTTGGCAACGCTCCGTTAAACTCCTTGAGTTTTCTTCTGACGTGACCTAGTTACGAATTTCGCTAAGTCTTAGCTTAATATTCTTGGCGACTAATGATAGTCTAGATTCCTCACTAATATGAATGTCTACATCAAAATGTATCAAGTAAGGAACAACCAGGTACGATCATATCGAAGGTAGGGTTCATTTGGTATACAGAGTATACTGTCTGGAAACCTGACTTTAAACACCTCACTAGATCTAGCCTAGACATCATCCCTATAAGTAGATCAATCTGTATAACGACTTGGAATTACTAATAAATCTTACTTATAGGTTCATAATAACGACTATGACTATAATTAAAAGTTAAACTTGAATAAAATAAGTATAACTTAACTTACAAAGCACAATAATGAAAACTGGAAATTAAGTGGACAAATGTCTGACTTAATAGCTCCTAATTACCAGCTATCATACACCATAGAGCTTTGCTAGTGAAAAGTTTAAGGGAGAAAAGGCTTAAAATTGAGAGATATTGAAAGGGACACATAGGAATGGTGTGAGATTCAACTGAAACTTGACTACTATTTATAGGGGTATTTCATCTGTGCGCCACACATAAATAAGTTGCACGGCACGCATATGGTCAGGAGAGAGTGACATGTCACTTTTTGAATGGTGCCACTTGTCGCATTCTGGGTGGATTGCCATTACACGCGGTGCACTTTGTTGTTGCGCGCGGGTGCGTGCAAAGATTTTATTATCCCAATAAAGTTCATATCTTCTTCATACGAGCTTCATTTTCGACGATTTTTATATTCACACGTAGATATCGATGAGATCTACAACTTTCGTTTAGACTACTTTGGCTAATATTGACTTTAGTTTTTAAAGATATATTTTTAACAAACTTAGTCTGTTAAGGTTCTTTAAAAATCCATAACTCTCTTATATGATATTCGTTCTCGACTGTCTTTATATCGATGGAATCATGAGGACGAGATCTACAACTCTCATTAGAATGTTTTTCCTAACAATCAACTGATCTCTACTTTAGTTTCTGAGTCGTATACTGTTGCGCTGAAACCTGTGAAAATCCTCAATTCCGCTCACGAAGTCAAATGTTGACGTTCTTTATATGCACGTTCTCAATTCAACAAATTCTACGAATTTTGTTTAGATTACCCAAGCTAAAAAGCAACATATCTCTGATTCATTAAATATGACATGTGGTTCGAACATGAAACTTCATAAGGTCGTAACTTCTTCACTCGAAGTCAGATTTGCACGTTCTTTATATGTACGAAATCCTCGTTACATATACCAAAACTTTGCCTAAGATTATTTATCCTAAATAACCTTCTGGCAAAAAGTCAATTTTAATTCCTATAGTTTTCAAATTGACTATCCCTAATTTGTGGGTGTTATGAGTTAAGACCTTCCAAAAAGAACTCAAATCTCAAGCTTCGGTGGAACCGAGAAGCTCACAAATCTTTCTCGAACTGAATAACTTCACACGAAAAAAGTGAGTATCCACAACCCCTTTTGTCGTTTAAAACATTTCCAGGGGAGAACACACATAAAAGCTAATATAAACATAAAATATATGACTATTTATGTTTATATTCATATTTCATGGAATTGACAACAACCTCAACAACTTGCACAAAAGAGGGTCAAACGACTTTAGCGTCTTGAATGCAACCACGGAAAAATACGAAAAACACAACCCACCTACAAACATTTTCCCTATACCAACACTTGGTTAAAGTTGAAGAATTGTCCAAAATGGCATGTGAATTGAGTTCTTCCTCTTTAAAGCATTCAAGATATGCCGATTGATAAACATAATCACAATAATCCGACAGGCGGACACAGAAAATCTCTCGGTTCCTTGGCTAAGGCAACCGCACTATTGCTATCACAGAAAATCTCCATAGGCTCCTTAATAGCTAATACAACTCCAAGGTCTCCGATGAAGTTCTTCAGCCATATCGCCTCCTTTTCCGCTTCACTCGTTGCTATGTACTCTGATTCACAGGTAGAATCAGCTACTGTCTCGCTACTATGTTGAACCTTTTCAACACCTTATCCAAGTAGGTGCTCTGACTAAGTCCAATTAGTCTTTTACTCATGTCTCTTAATATCCTTATCCCTATGATATAGGCAGCCTCTCCAAGGTCCTTCATAGCAAAACACTTCCCAAACCAGGACTTCACCTCTTTAAAAGTTGGGATGTCGTTTCCTATGAGAAATATGTCATCCACATACAACACCAAGAAGCTAACTTGTTGAGAGAAAAACTTGGAGACACACTTTGAACAAACGTTAGAACAAGTATATTGCGGAATAGTTAATCTCAAGGATCTAAAAGCTCCACGATAATATGGTTCGATAGTTAGATAGTTAGTTCCAGAAAGTAAAGAAATATAAATGACAGCAATTGTTATATCAAGAATACACTTAAGCTGATTCGTAACAAGGAATGCGTTCACTCCGAGTTAATAAGGACGATCACACTTAGTGATTAAGTCTTAACGACTTGCTCCGGAGAGAGGTTATAGTCTGATATGTTTTAGTAACAATTTAGAGTAAGAAGAGTAGAAAGATAGAGAAATGAAGAAGATAAATTAGAAATATATATTCAGAATAATTCACAAGTCATCAGTGATCAAGAGATAACATTAGAGTTTTTTAATACAAGAAAATAAGTCTCTATTTATAGAGACTTTGAACTATTCTAGACTACAACTCTATAAGTAGCCATGCAAGGCATACTGGATAATAGAGTGTATTACATAAAAGACAATAAGTAATCTAGATAAGTAGACTGCAGTAGCAAAACTCTGATTGCGGTTGCTGATGAAGAACTGACTTCGGGTGCTGGATTGGTTGCGGGTGCTGAACCGTTGCGGGTGGGGAGATGGTTGCGGTAGCTAAGTTCAAGAGGGTAACTTTTATGATTAAACAATTTCCCCCTAAGTGACCTCTTTAACTCCGGTTCAGCTATCAAGTTTAAGGAACTTGATCAAAATCCACCAGAATTTCCTGACATTTTCCAGCCATGTGATTCTTCTCGAAATTTCAAACTTGACTTCTGCAGTAGTATGCTTCAATTTTTCAACTGCGGTCCGGCAGATGTCAAGTTGTTTCTTGGGCAAGCGGTGCATGGCATTCATCGGAATGAAGTATTTGACGTTGTCAGTCTTCTGTTTGAATATGATTCCAAGTTTAGGAAAGTTTGTTGCACCCAATGATCTTTCTTCCAAGCCTTTGGTAGGCATTTGGCATAGGTTCAGGTGGTGGGAGATCAAACTTCTTGATGATGGTGGGGTAGATATCTGCATCTATCTTGGCAAAGTCACAGACTGTATCCCTCAGAAAAGAGTTGGTTTTTTCAAGGGTTATTTGCATCTTAGGGTGCTTTTCTGCCTTGTTCTGGAACACTCTGGCAATAAGAAAGATTTCTTCTGGATTCATGCAAGGGAACTCTGCCTAGGTACGGATGTAGTCATGCTCCCTTCTGGTGAGAGTATACTGGATGAAATCAGCTTTCATGAACTTCCGCATCTTGTAGTTCTTGACTCCGTATGGTCTATCGTTAGACCATATATTCTCAATGGAGGAGCCATTATTAGCATAAAAACGGTTAAGTCTTTCAAACTCCATTGGCAGTCGTTTGTGAGCAGGAAGGTGTCACAACTGGAAATTTTGTGTCATGTAATCTATACACCCAAGCTAATGTGAATCAAAAGCTTAAGAACATGTGTAACACCTATGATTATAACTTCAAAAACTTCAAGTAAATACATCATACAAATACTACAAATAGTCATCAAATAATTGGAGACCCTAGAAGTCCTTGTTTAAGTCCATTTTGGACTAGGACTCCCTTATTGGATCCAAGTGGACCAATAAGCTTCCAATTAGACTATCATGGGCTTAGAACCCTAATTGGGCTCTAATCGGACCCACATTTATTTATTTCAACATTTTGGGTCATATTGGGCCTAGAATGAAATGAATTAAAAGCCTTGATACATGAATAACCTAAACTAGTCCAATAAAAATATAAAAATCCTACCACATTCCTTTAGACTTAAAACATACCTAAGATTAACTCTAATAGTGGGCTTAGGGGCAAAGGCCCAATTTTTTTTCTTTCCCTCCCAAAAATCTCGGCCCAAGGCCCAAATCCAAGAAGATAAGGAAGAGTTGACTTGTTGTGCCACATCATTATTGTCCATAGGATTTCCATGCAAGATATCCCATTCTTCCATGCAAGTATCACTTCAAAGATCACCTCACTTCTTCCTCTCTCTCACTCTCGGCCACTAGCACACACACACACACCACAAAAATCTCTCAAACTCTCTCAAGAACACTCAAGAACACTCCTCCCTCTCCACTCAAAAATCTCGAGTATTAGGAAGCATTCAAGAGGAAATTTCCACAAATTCTTCATCTAAGGTAAGATTATGCATGGATCTATGATTTAGATTCTTTTTGTTATCAAAATCCCTTCCTAATCTATGCAAAAATCGTGATCTTGCATCCTAGAACCATCTCAAACTCGAGATCTACCAAGGAAAGGTGCTAAGGCCAAAAATCATCAAGTTTTCCTCCATCTTTTCTTCCAAAAACCGAAACCACACCCAAGGTGAGCTTCATACCCCCTATTTTCTGTTTTTTATGAGTTTTGTGGGGGGGGAATACAAGTGTTTCAAGAAAAATGGTTAAGTGGTTCAAGAAACCCCTCAAAACCGAGATATATCTTGTGTTAAATGATTTTAGCTTCAAATATATTTCTAAATACAAAGTGTTTCAAGAAAAATGGTTAAGTGGTTTAGTAACAATTTTCTTTGGGTTAAAAACACAAATTTTGGGCCTAAAATGTGAAAAATACAAAATTAAGGGCCCAAATTGACATATCACGAATTCTGATGGATGAGGTGTGTCAAAACAGTTTCAATAAAACAATTTCTGGAAATATACTCATTTAGAGGATTAAAAACATAAATTTCAAGCTTAATGGGCTAAAAATGACATTTTCGGCCTAATGAGGCCCATTATGCGAGATTTTCTGTTTTGGAGGGCCAAAACTGTGTTTTTCTGTAAAACAGTGGACTATAAGTGTTCCAAGTCCTTTTCAAAGGTTTAAAATGCTTTTTGAATTTAAAAAGGACCAAAGTTGCAAAAATTTTACAATTTGGGCCAAAATTGTCAAAGTTGCGAAAAGAAGGGTTATAACCGAGAAAACTGAAATTTCAGGGACTTAAACTGTTTTCATTGAAAAATATGCTGAAAAACATCAACTTCAATGATTTTTGGTGTTAAAATGTCAAGAAAATTGATTTAAGGACCGAACCGGAAAGTATTTAATTAAAGGGTTGAAAAAGTAAATTTTACAAACAATGAGGGGCTGAAAACAGAAAACTTTCAAGGTTAATTCAATATATGCAATTTGATCAAACAATGGTACCGCGACTATCGACGAAATACAATACACTACAATACCAAAATCGTTGTGAAACGAATTGGTTCGGTCTCGAACCAATGAAAATCCGAAACTACTAACACGACGACACTACGATTCATACAAATAACGTTTGGGAATTCAATATACATGCGAGTGTGCACAGACGCCTACGCACCATCTTTGGGCCCCAAAAGTGTAAAATCTTGTTCGTTGAGCCTAGCTAGCCCAATGACCTGATCTTAAGGCCCGAAGACATTTTTTTTTCTACGAAGTGTTGGGTTTCACCGACTTGGCACAACGTAGAGGGACTTTCAATGGCTTGTATACTACTGGTCCCCAAGGGTCCTTTGGTGTTAGCTAGTAAAGTCTACATTTCATGCGAGGCGGGTTGGGGACCCCTCGTACATTTTTTTATCCCCAACCGGCTAATGGAGTCATCGAGGTCTTCGTGTCCTCTTACTCTTCGGATGTGGGACTACACATAGTCAGGGCGATTGGATAACGTGATTAATACGGACGACGCCTCCGGGATCGTTAGTATAGCTATAAACTGGTCGTTTGTGTAATGCGTGTTTGTAGCAAATAATCATGCTCAAAAATAATCCAACGTCGCCTGGGACTGACACTACACGCTATGCAATGGTTTCAATGTAACTTCATGGAATTCAAGAAATCAGGAAAACATCGGGTTTTCCTAGGGTTTTCAATACATACGGTTTCGAAATGCATAAAATTTTAATGAACAATTTTTACAAGTATAGAAACAAACAAGCATACCTATGGATCTTCACAAACATTTTCAAAAGCTTTCCTTTTCAGAAAATATCGGATTTTCTGGTGGTTTTTCAAACGACACGAAACATTGTTTTTCTTCAAATACTACTTATGAACTCACCAACATTTCATATGTTGACGTTTTTCAAAATACTTGTATTCTCATGAAACCCTTGAATCAAAGGAAATCATATTCAGTGATGGCTTGCAGTTCGTTTACGTACGAGTCGAACAATTTATTTTTGGGAATGTAATATTTAAACAGTGTATGTCATGTAAACGCTACTGGTTGTACTATATTAATGAATGGTGACGAATGTTGTTATGTTTCATATATATTCAATGTTATGGTATACAATTGAGTCACGACAGCCCCCGGACGTTTCCGCCGTCTGGTTCGGGGGTGTGACAGAAGGCTGCAGTCAAATGACTCAAATACAGCAAAGTACTTGGCATTTGGAGAAATTGGAATATCCCAGTATCCATCAGCAGGGGGTTCATCATATGTGAGGTGCGGGGAGTAGTCTTCATCCAAAAGCCTGCGGTGCGGATTGACCCATGAGTTAATCAAAGACTCGTCTATCATAGTGTCGAATCCGCATGCTCTCCAGATAATTCCAGCAAGCTTGGCCGCCTTCCATTCATGCTTTCTTTGGGCTGTGGCAGGGGAGTCTGTGGAGCTTGCGGATGACATGTTCTCCTCAATATTTTTGAAGTGAGGAGGAGTCTCAGGCTTTTTGAGAGTGTCTTTTGGAGTAGAAGAGCGGGGAGATGGAGTATGTTGTGATTGTTGCGGTGAGGGCTACGGTGTTGGAATTTTTTTAGTGGAGAGAGAGGGAATCTGACAGATAGATGTGTCAGAGTGGACTTATTCTTCTTCTTCACTTCCCTCTCTTGAGGAATGCATCACCGGTGCTTCCTCAAGCCATTTCTTAAGTCCATCCACCTTGGCATAGACTTCTTGAAATTGAGATCTGATAGTGTCGGCTAATTGGGAATTGTTTGGAGTGGAGGAGTTGAAGAGCAGCTTGTGTATGTCTTTGGTAAGCTAGAGGATCTCAAGGCCATTGAAATTGGAGGTAAGGGATTTCTGCATTCGGTTGATGGTTGCATGAAGAACAGAGATAGTGGACTCATAAGCACTATGAGTCTCATCTATCACTTTCTGAGATTGTGCTGCTTGATCCGTGATGGTTGCTTGAAGTTCCTTTTTGATTGCGGTCACCTCATTAATGAGGCGTTCCGCAGTAGCCATGAAGTCCTTATGGTCAGCCCTGTGGTTGTTGTTAAGGGACCAGATCCCCATCTCTAGTTTGAGAGAAATGCGCTCAGCAGCCATACGCTCCCTTGTCTGCAGTCGTTCAATTCTCTTAATCAATGACTGTGTTCCTGGAGCGTCTTCTGATTGAGGTTGAGTTCGATTGCGGGCTCTTCGTCTTGTGATGGGTTGACTATAGGAGTGGGAGATGGAATAGGTGTTGGAGTAAGAGGAACTCTAGAGTTAACTGCGGCTGCGCCTGAAGCTTGAGCTTTCAACATAGTTTCTGCCATCTGATCCATCCAGTTTTGAACCTTTTGGATTGTGGCTACGGTATGGGCATTGCTGATGGCATTTGCTCAATACCTAGCTACGGACTGGATCTCTTGTTCTTTTTGTTGCTGCTGCTTGATCTATTGCTCCTTGCGGGCTTGGAAGGCCCTCTTGAATGCAACATATCTGCCTCGGTTACTGGATTGTAGTGTAACCAGGAGTCATTTGAGTTATCGCCGTCAAATCCTTCAAATCGCACCGAAGTGTACTTCGGGTCCACGTATCCTTGCACATTTGTGCTCATCATGCCTAAACCACATGTAAAAGATGAAAGTAGAGTAGGATTTCCTGGGCTTCCTCGGTCTCCTTAACCCGTGGTCAAGTCTGGCCTCGGCCCAGTTCTGGCATGGGCGAATGAAGTGCCCTGCGGGTGGGAAGGTGTTTGTAGTGTTTGGGTAATAGAAGAAGGATGGAGCACAACTCCTCTGGGGAAAAGACATGCAATCGGGAAGCCCTGGAGACCATAGGGCGTGAACTAGTGTCATCCTCTTGGGAGTTTATTGGGGGGAATCTCCACCTTCAGATGATGATGATGATGAAACAAGTTCACATGATGAGCTTGAGTGGTATTCGATTGTGGTATTGAATGGATGTGCGGCCATCCCAAGGACTACCGGAGCCTTTTGAGAGGCTACAGTATCTGTCCGGTCACGCATATGGCTAGAGGTTTCAGTTGTTTTTCTTTTCTTGAGGATAGATATTGGTTGTCTATCTTCCTCAGAATCACTGTTCGATACAGTTGTGGCTTTGCTTTTGCATTTCTTGCAGGGTGCGGTTCGTTTTGGAACATGCTTCTTAGGTGTGCTTTGTTTCTTCTTGGATGCCAACGACTTTCTTCTTTGAGAATGGTTGGATAGTGTAGTGGCAGAGGGGACTGCGGTACCCTCAGGGATAATGGATGCGGAAGGAAAAGGCGGGGTAGAAGGGTATGGGGCCATACCCTCCGTAGCCTCAATGTGGTCTGAGACATCAGCAGTCTCAAGACCAAGAAAAGTTAGAATGTGGGTGGGAAGCCAGCGGATCGGTCCAAATAAAGTTTGATCAGAAGAAGGTTCGTACCTTCTTCTGATGGCTTGCAGTTCGTTTACGTACAAGTCGAACAATTTATTTTTGGGAATGTAATATTTAAACAGTGTATGTCATGTAAACGCTACTGGTTGTACTATATTAATGAATGGTGACGAATGTTGTTATGTTTCATATATATTCAATGTTATGGTATACAATTGAGTCACGACAGCCCCCGGACGTTTCCGTCGTCTGGTTCGGGGGTGTGACAGGTTGGTATCAGAGCTTTGTTTATAGTGAACTAGCATGTCGAGCCACACATTGATATGCAACTATAAACCAAAAGAGGGACTAACATAACTCTGAACAAAACAAGTAAATAAAACACGCTTGCTTGCACTAGGGATAAGAACCTAACGCCGAATCAAACACAATAATGCTGGTATCTCGGTTAATTCGGGACTGTTCTTAGTGATACCAAGGAGTGAATGTAGCCTGATCAACTACATTCTCTCCAAAGTAAAACTAACACACGTCTTGATGAGATCAGGATAGCTAGGGAACCTAAAACTATACCCTTTATCACCAAAAAGAGAACGTTTGCTTGGTCTGTACAATAGTCATAGCATCCTAGGAATAATGTTAGCATATTTACGTACTCGCGCAGACAGCATGGCTGGTTTTCATCACCCTGGAGACCCCTACTTCCCTAATCAGGGAAACAACGGGTGGCTAGAGGAGGAGGACCCTGAGGAGGAGCAGCAGGGTATCCAGTTTCATCAGGTCCTAGTAGCTCACAGGATGCTTGTGGATGAGCCGGGAGAGAATCCAGGGGAAGCACACGACGTCGGACCCGACGAATACATAGACACTGACTACGAATTTGGAGAGCTCGACGACGACGACGAAAACGGCCAGGTCGGGGACCAGGACCCCGTCCCGCCATGCGAGAACGAGGCACAACCAGATCACCCCGCTCCACCAGCGAACCCCCCAAGAGAGAACCGTTCCCTCGAAGCTGAGATCGCCGCACTGCGACAGCAGCTGTATGCTATGGAGGCTCGGGCAGTGCAAGCAGAGCATGAGAGGGATGAGGTTATTGGAGACATGGCAGAGATGGCGCAACTACTGGCGCAACATTTCGGCATATGACCTCGGCACCACCTCCTGACGCAGCTCATCGCGGTTAAGGATAGACTTATCATAGTAGGTCATTAGGAACTATGTTATGTACTCCGGCTCTATGTTTAAGTGACTACACTACTCATGGAGCCATTATGCTGTCGGATTAGTGTCACATATGTATGCTCCTACGAGCAAATTTCCTTGTATTAAATGCGGATAATATTAATGAACTTTTGTGTGTTTTGCTATGATATTACCAGTTGTTATGTGTTGAGACGTTATGATTGTATGCTCGATGGTAGTAATGTTTAGGTTCGTATCATACACCTAGTTAGTAGGATCACAACCTCACAGAAACCACGTACACTCAACATCTTTCTGTTTCATGACAGAAAGATGCCTCGCCCAGCTACTCGCGGAAATCCCGAACCAACCTCGCCCGAAGTTGACACCACTGCTTTCCAGGCAGCCGTGTCTGCTGCGGTCACAGCAGCTATGGCGCAACTTCACCAAGGGAACAACGGAGGAGGTAACGGGCAAGGATCCGGAAGTTCGAACAACGGGACGAATCAAGGACCCACTAAAACGTGCACCTACAAGGATTTTGCGAACGCCAAACCCCGAACTTTCAACAGCACTGGAGGAGTGATTACCCTAAAGCGATGGATCGAGAAGGTAGAGTCGGTATTCGAGATATGCGAGTGCCCCGAGCAGATGAAGGTGAAGTTCGCGGCCTGCACTTTTGTGGACCAAGCACTCACTTGGTGGAATGGACACGTAGAAGCTATGACGCTCCCTGTCGCCAACTCTATTCCCTGGGCAGAAATGAAAGAAATGTTAATGGCGGAGTACTGCCCCCGAGGCGAAATACAAAAGATGGAACAGGAACTATGGAATCTCACTGTGCAGAATGGGAACATCGATGCCTACATAACGAGATTTAGCGAACTATCTCTGTTGTGCCTGGGTATGATTACATCAGAAGGAAAGAAGATTGAACGATTCATCTGGGGACTGACATCCCCCATTCAAGGGAATGTGATAGCTGCGAACCCTGAAACGTTTGACAGTGCAAAGAGATTGGCAAAGAGGCTATATGATCATAACCACAGAAAGGGCGAGAAGCCAGTGGAGACTGAGAAGAAAAAGGAGGATGATGGCAAGAAAGGGCGGAACAACAGCAGAAAGGGGCGTCAGGGCCCCGAGACCTCTAAAAGGCAGCAAACAGTGGCAGTTAACGCTGTCACTGCGCCGGTTCCAGCCACACCACATGCTCCAGCCTCAGCTGCTTCAAATGCTTCAAGACCCTATTCCGGTAACCTTCCCAAATGCAACAAGTGCGGTTTCCATCACCAAGGAGAATGTAGGGAGTTCCATTGCACCAGTTGCAACCGAAGGGGACACACTGCAAGGTTCTGCAGGACTTATCCTTCTCAGAACCAGAGTCAGGGAAACAACCAGAACAACAACAACCACCGCAATAACAACAACACCAATGCCGGCAGCAACAATACAGGGCCTAGCCACACCTGTTTCGGGTGCGGAAGGACGGGACACTTCCTTCGGGATTGCCCTAACAACAACAACTCAGGAAATAGAGGAGCAGGAAGAATGCTGACTATGGGTCAGAGTGATGCAGTTCAGGACCCCGCAGTTGTGACCGGTACGTTTCTCCTAAACCACACTTATGCATGCATCTTATTTGATACCGGAGCGGAGCGAAGTTTCGTAAGCGAGAAGTTTAAACATTTATTAAAACAATAACCCCAGAAGCTAAATGAAACCTATACGGTGGAAATGGCCAATGGGAAAACCGAATCCACTAGGGAGATCTACATCGGATGTACCCTAACCCTCAACCAACACGTCTTACGAATAGATCTGATGCCAGTATCAATTAGGAGTTTCGATGTGATTATCGGCATGGATTGGTTAAGCCCCCACCATGCTGAGATTATGTGCCATGAGAAGGCCATTCGCCTTCGTCTCCCAAATCACGAAGCCCTAGTAATTTACGGAGACAAACCCAGTACAAATCTTCGTCTCATCTCGTGCATCAAAGCACAAAAACACTTGCGAAAGAACAATTTGGCTTTCTTGGCTCACATAGTGGACAAGACCAAAGAAGAAACTAACATCCAAGACATTCCAGTAGCATGTGAATTTCCGGACGTGTTTCCCAAAGATCTTCCAGGAGTACCCCCAGAGAGACAGGTTGAGTTCCGAATCGACCTCGTTCCAGGAGCAACTCCTCTTGCTAAATCACCATATTGATTGGCTCCTGCTGAAATGCAGGAATTGTCCAGCCAACTCAGTGAGCTTCTGGACAAGGGATTTATCCGACCTAGCTACTCGCCATGGGGAGCTCCGGTGCTCTTTGTCAAAAAGAAGGACGGATCTTTCAGAATGTGCATCGATTACAGAGAGTTAAGTAAACTCACTGTCAAAAACCGCTACCCACTCCCACGAATCGATGATCTATTCGACCAGCTCCAAGGAGCTAGTTATTTTTCTAAAATAGATCTACGGTCCGGATACCACCAACTCAAAGTCCGAGAAGAGGATATTCCTAAAACTGCTTTCCGAACCCGCTACGGACATTATGAATTCATCGTAATGCCCTTCGGTCTAACAAATGCACCTGCCGCATTCATGGACCTAATGAATCGAATCTGTCGACCGTTCCTGGACAACTTCGTCATTGTGTTTATCGATGACATCCTCGTCTATTCTCGAAACAAAGAGGAGCATGGCCAACATCTCCGACAGATCCTAGAAACTCTGCGAACGGAAAAGCTATACGCCAAACTCTCCAAGTGCGAGTTCTGGCTCCGGAGTGTGAATTTCCTAGGCCACGTAGTTAGCCAAGACGGAATTCATGTGGATCCCTCTAAGGTCAAAGCTGTGGAAGGATGGGCAACTCCGACTACGCCCACCGAAATTCGTCAGTTCTTAGGCCTAGCAGGCTACTATAGGAGATTCATCCAAAACTTCTCTAAGATCGCCAAGCCGCTTACCTTGCTTACGCAAAAGGGCATGCCATTCAAATGGACAGACCGACAAGAGGTTGCGTTTCGAACCTTGAAGCAAGCTCTTTGTAGTGCACCTGTACTATCTCTACCCGAAGGAACGGAAGATTTTGTAGTTTACTGTGACGCGTCAAATCAGGGCTTAGGTTGCGTTCTCATGCAACGTGGAAGAGTGATAGCATATGCGTCCCGCCAACTAAAGACGCACGAAGTAAATTACACGACCCATGACCTAGAACTGGGAGCCGTGGTCTTCGCCCTAAAAATTTGGAGGCACTACCTGTACGGTACAAAGTACACCATCTTCACGGACCACAAGAGCCTCCAGCACATCTTGAATCAGAAGGAGCTGAACATGAGACAACGAAGATGGGTGGAATTGCTAAACGACTATGAATGCGAGATCAAGTACCATCCAGGCAAGGCCAACGTGGTAGCCGATGCATTAAGTCGGAAGGAGTACTCTAATCGCCATACGAAAACGCACTCGATAACCATTCAGTCTCATCTGGCCACTCAAATTGCATCAGTCCAGGCAGAGGCTATGAAAGCGGAAAATAGAACTAGCGAGGCATTACGCGGGATGGAGAAGAACCTAGAAGTCAAGGAGAATGGGGTATACTACTTTATGAACCGTATCTGGGTCCCAAAAATCGGAGGATTTAGGGAGACCGTTATGAAGGAAGCCCACAAGACACGATACTCCATTCATCCCGGTTCGGACAAGATGTATTTGGACATTAAACAACACTATTGGTGGCCTAACATGAAGGCGGAAATCGCGACTTATGTTGGTAAGTGCCTTACGTGCGCCAAAGTGAAAGTGGAGTACCAGAAACCTTCCGGATTGTTACAGCAACCGGCAATCCCTGAGTGGAAATGGGAGGGGATTTCTATGGACTTCGTGACCAAGCTGCCCAAGACGTCGGACGGATTGGACACCATATGGGTAATAATCGACCGAATGACGAAATCTGCCCATTTCCTGCCAATCAAAGAATCCTACAAGATGGAGAGACTGACGCGTTTGTACCTACGAGAAATCATAAGACTCCATGGAGTGCCAAAATCTATCATCTCGGATAGGGACAGTAGGTTCACATCGCGCTTTTGGCAATCACTCCACAAGGCAATGGGAACTCATCTTGATATGAGCACCGCGTATCACCCACAAACGGACGGTCAAAGTGAACGAACCATTCAGACGCTTGAAGACATGCTTTGTGCATGTGTGATAGACTTTGGAAAGTCTTGGGATACCCACCTACCGTTGATCGAGTTTTCATATAACAATAGTTACCATTCGAGCATCAAGGTGGCCCCTTTCGAAGCACTGTACGGGCGTAAATGTAGGTCACCGTTATGTTGGGCTGAAGTAGGTGACACCCAGCTAGCAAGAACGTATACGTCGGACAGGGCACTGACAGGACCGGAGATCATTCGCGAAACCACAGAAAAGATCGTTCAGATCAGAGCTCGATTGCAGGCATCGCGTGACCGACAAAAGAGCTACGCCGATAAACGGCGAAAACCCTTAGAATTCCAGGTCGGTGATCGAGTATTGTTGAAAGTCTCACCCTGGAAAGGGGTTATACGTTTCGGAAAATGGGGAAAGCTGAACCCGCGATACATTGGTCCTTTCGAAATCGTCGCCCGAATAGGCCCAGTAGCATACAGACTACAACTACCCGCGGAACTAAACGGTGTACACCCCATGTTTCATGTCTCTAATCTGAAAAAGTGCCTATCAGATGAAACCCTTATCATTCCTCTTGACGAAATCGAAATCGATGAGAATCTCCTCTTCGTCGAAGAACCAATCGAAATCATGGACAGGGAGGTGAAGCGTACTAAGCAAAGTCGCATCCCGATCGTGAAGGTACGGTGGAACGCAAAGCGTGGGCCAGAATTCACGTGGGAACGCGAGGATCAAGTGAAGCAAAAGTACCCTCACCTATTCTAGCATTCTCAAATCTAGCTTTCAAACAGAATTTCGGGACGAAATTCCCTCTAACGGGGGGATGATGTCACAACTGGAAATTTTGTGTCATGTAATCTATACACCCAAGCTAATGTGAATCAAAAGCTTAAGAACATGTGTAACACCTATGATTATAACTTCAAAAACTTCAAGTAAATACATCATACAAATACTACAAATAGTCATCAAACAATTGGAGACCCTAGAAGTCCTTGTTTAAGTCCATTTTGGACTAGGACTCCCTTATTGGATCCAAGTGGACCAATAAGCTTCCAATTAGACTATCATGGGCTTAGAACCCTAATTGGGCTCTAATCGGACCCACATTTATTTATTTCAACATTTTGGGTCATATTGGGTCTAGAATGAAATGAATTAAAAGCCTTGATACATGAATAACCTAAACTAGTCCAATAAAAATATAAAAATCCTACCACATTCCTTTAGACTTAAAACATACCCAAGATTAACTCTAATAGTGGGCTTAGGGGCAAAGGCCCAATTTTTTTTCTTTCCCTCCCAAAAATCTCGGCCCAAGGCCCAAATCCAAGAAGATAAGGAAGAGTTGACTTGTTGTGCCATATCATTATTGTCCATAGGATTTCCATGCAAGATATCCCATTCTTCCATGAAAGTATCACTTCAAAGATCACCTCACTTCTTCCTCGCTCTCACTCTCGGCCACTAGCACACACACACACCACAAAAATCTCTCAAACTCTCTCAAGAACACTCAAGAACACTCCTCCCTCTCCACTCAAAAATCTCGAGTATTAGGAAGCATTCAAGAGGAAATCTCCACAAATTCTTCATCTAAGGTAAGATTATGCATGGATCTATGATTTAGATTCTTTTTGTTATCAAAATCCCTTCCTAATCTATGCAAAAATCGTGATCTTGCATCCTAGAACCATCTCAAACTCGAGATCTACCAAGGAAAGGTGCTAAGGCCAAAAATCATCAAGTTTTCCTCCATCTTTTCTTCCAAAAACCGAAACCACACCCAAGGTGAGCTTCATACCCCCTATTTTCTGTTTTTTATGAGTTTTGTGGGGGGGGGGATACAAGTGAAAGTGTAGATCTATATGTGTTTTGTATGCCTTGTATGATTTCCATGCTTATATGTATGCATTTGTGTGTTATAATGTTGGATCTAGCCATAAAACCCCTCAAAACCGAGATATATCTTGTGTTAAATGATTTTAGCTTCAAATATATTTCTAAATACAAAGTGTTTCAAGAAAAATGGTTAAGTGGTTTAGTAACAATTTTCTTTGGGTTAAAAACACAAATTTTGGGCCTAAAATGTGAAAAATACAAAATTAAGGGCCCAAATTGACATATCACGAATTCTGATGGATGAGGTGTGTCCTTTTTAAAAGTTTAAAATGCTTTTTGAATTTAAAAAGGACCAAAGTTGCAAAAATTTTACAATTTGGGCCAAAATTGTCAAAGTTGCAAAAAGAAGGGTTATAACCGAGAAAACTGAAATTTCAGGGACTTAAACTGTTTTCATTGAAAAATATGCTGAAAAACATCAACTTCAATGATTTTTGGTGTTAAAATGTCAAGAAAATTGATTTAAGGACCGAACCGGAAAGTATTTAATTAAAGGGTTGAAAAAGTAAATTTTACAAACAATGAGGGGCTGAAAACAGAAAACTTTCAAGGTTAATTCAATACATGCAATTTGATCAAACAATGGTACCGCGACTATCGACGAAATACAATACACTACAATACCAAAATCGTTGTGAAACGAATTGGTTCGGTCTCGAACCAATGAAAATCCGAAACTACTAACACGACGACACTACGATTCATATAAATAACGTTTGGGAATTCAATATACATGCGAGTGTGCACAGACGTCTACGCACCATCTTTGGGCCCCAAAAGTGTAAAATCTTGTTCGTTGAGCCTAGCTAGCCCAATGACCTGATCTTAAGGCCCGAAGACATTTTTTTTTCTACGAAGTGTTGGGTTTCACCGACTTGGCACAACGTAGAGGGACTTTCAATGGCTTGTATACTACTGGTCCCCAAGGGTCCTTTGGTGTTAGCTAGTAAAGTCTACATTTCATGCGAGGCGGGTCGGGGACCCCTCGTACATTTTTTTATCCCCAACCGGCTAATGGAGTCATCGAGGTCTTCGTGTCCTCTTACTCTTCGGATGTGGGACTACACATAGTCAGGGCGATTGGATAACATGATTAATACGGACGACGCCTCCGGGATCGTTAGTATAGCTATAAACTGGTCGTTTGTGTAATGCGTGTTTGTAGCAAATAATCATGCTCAAAAATAATCCAACGTCGCCTGGGACTGACACTACACGCTATGCAATGGTTTCAATGTAACTTCATGGAATTCAAGAAATCAGGAAAACATCGGGTTTTCCTAGGGTTTTCAATACATACGGTTTCGAAATGCATACAATTTTAATGAACAATTTTTACAAGTATAGAAACAAACAAGCATACCTATGGATCTTCACAAACATTTTCAAAAGCTTTCCTTTTCAGAAAATATCGGATTTTCTGGTGGTTTTTCAAACGACACGAAACATTGTTTTTCTTCAAATACTACTTATGAACTCACCAACATTTCATATGTTGACGTTTTTCAAAATACTTGTATTCTCAGGAAACCCTTGAATCAAAGGAAATCATATTCAGTGATGGCTTGTTGTTCGTTTACGTACGAGTCGAACAATTTATTTTTGGGAATGTAATATTTAAACAGTGTATGTCATGTAAACGCTACTGGTTGTACTATATTAATGAATGGTGACGAATGTTGTTATGTTTCATATATATTCAATGTTATGGTATACAATTGAGTCACGACAGCCCCCGGACGTTTCCGCCGTCTGGTTCGGGGGTGTGACAGAAGGCTGCAGTCAAATGACTCAAATACAGCAAAGTACTTGGCATTTGGAGAAATTGGAATATCCCAGTATCCATCAGCAGGGGGTTCATCATATGTGAGGTGCGGGGAGTAGTCTTCATCCAAAAGCCTGCGGTGCGGATTGACCCATGAGTTAATCAAAGACTCGTCTATCATAGTGTCGAATCCGCATGCTCTCCAGATAATTCCAGCAAGCTTGGCCGCCTTCCATTCATGCTTTCTTTGGGCTGTGGCAGGGGAGTCTGTGGAGCTTGCGGATGACATGTTCTCCTCAATATTTTTGAAGTGAGTAGGAGTCTCAGGCTTTTTGAGAGTGTCTTTTGGAGTAGAAGAGCGGGGAGATGGAGTATGTTGTGATTGTTGCGGTGAGGGCTACGGTGTTGGAATTTTTTTAGTGGAGAGAGAGGGACTCTGACAGATAGATGTGTCAGAGTGGACTTATTCTTCTTCTTCACTTCCCCCTCTTGAGGAATGCATCACCGGTGCTTCCTCAAGCCATTTCTTAAGTCCATCCACCTTGGCATAGACTTCTTGAAATTGAGATCTGATAGTGTCGGCTAATTGGGAATTGTTTGGAGTGGAGGAGTTGAAGAGCAGCTTGTGTATGTCTTTGGTAAGCTGGAGGATCTCAAGGCCATTGAAATTGGAGGTAAGGGATTTCTGCATTCGGTTGATGGTTGCATGAAGAACAGAGATAGTGGACTCATAAGCACTATGAGTCTCATCTATCACTTTCTGAGATTGTGCTGCTTGATCCGTGATGGTTGCTTGAAGTTCCTTTTTGATTGCGGTCACCTCATTAATGAGGCGTTCCGCAGTAGCCATGAAGTCCTTATGGTCAGCCCTGTGGTTGTTGTTAAGGGACCAGATCCCCATCTCTAGTTTGAGAGAAATGCGCTCAGCAGCCATACGCTCCATTGTCTGCAGTCGTTCAATTCTCTTAATCAATGACTGTGTTCCTGGAGCGTCTTCTGATTGAGGTTGAGTTCGATTGCGGGCTCTTCGTCTTGTGATGGGTTGACTATAGGAGTGGGAGATGGAACAGGTGTTGGAGTAAGAGGAACTCTAGAGGTAACTGCGGCTGCGCCTGAAGCTTGAGCTTTCAACATAGTTTCTGCCATCTGATCCATCCAGTTTTGAACCTTTTGGATTGTGGCTACGGTATGGGCATTGCTGATGGCATTTGCTCAATACCTAGCTACGGACTGGATCTCTTGTTCTTTTTGTTGCTGCTGCTTGATCTATTGCTCCTTGCGGGCTTGGAAGGCCCTCTTGAATGCAACATATCTGCCTCGGTTACTGGATTGTAGTGTAACCAGGAGTCATTTGAGTTATTGCCGTCAAATCCTTCAAATCGCACCGAAGTGTACTTCGGGTCCACGTATCCTTGCACATTTGTGCTCATCATGCCTAAACCACATGTAAAAGATGAAAGTAGAGTAGGATTTCCTGGGCTTCCTCGGTCTCCTTAACCCGTGGTCAAGTCTGGCCTCGGCCCAGTTCTGGCATGGGCGAATGAAGTGCCCTGCGGGTGGGAAGGTGTTTGTAGTGTTTGGGTAATAGAAGAAGGATGGAGCACAACTCCTCTGGGGAAAAGACATGCAATCGGGAAGCCCTGGAGACCATAGGGCGTGAACTAGTGTCATCCTCTTGGGAGTTTATTGGGGGGAATCTCCACCTTCAGATGATGATGATGATGAAACAAGTTCACATGATGAGCTTGAGTGGTATTCGATTGTGGTATTGAATGGATGTGCGGCCATCCCAAGGACTACCGGAGCCTTTTGAGAGGCTACAGTATCTGTCCGGTCACGCATATGGCTAGAGGTTTCAGTTGTTTTTCTTTTCTTGAGGATAGATATTGGTTGTCTATCTTCCTCAGAATCACTGTTCGATACAGTTGTGGCTTTGCTTTTGCATTTCTTGGAGGGTGCGGTTCGTTTTGGAACATGCTTCTTAGGTGTGCTTTGTTTCTTCTTGGATGCCAACGACTTTCTTCTTTGAGAATGGTTGGATAGTGTAGTGGCAGAGGGGACTGCGGTACCCTCAGGGATAATGGATGCGGAAGGAAAAGGCGGGGTAGAAGGGTATGGGGCCATACCCTCCGTAGCCTCAATGTGGTCTGAGACATCAGCAGTCTCAAGACCAAGAAAAGTTAGAATGTGGGTGGGAAGCCAGCGGATCGGTCCAAATAAAGTTTGATCAGAAGAAGGTTCGTACCTTTTTAGATCCTTAGTGACAAAGAAGTTGATGTCACTGCCCATGTTAATGCCAGCATCCGCATGCAAATTTGAGATGCATAGTGACCAGAACCGAGCAAATGTGAGCTCTGTTGGGTTCTCCCTTGGGTGTTCTTTGGGGATATATTGAAGGAAATCGTCCCAAAGAATCTACCCATAGTTGACATCGTGGCCTGTGAAGCTGCTCCACACCAATTCTAGCAGCATCAATCCCATGTTGTCGATGCCTCCGGTTCTGCCGGATAGACAGCGGATGACGAAGTTGCACACAAACTGCCAAACCGCAGGCAGTTGGTTCTTCTTAAACTCACCAATCCCTCGGATTGGTTTCTGATACCCCATCTGGTAGACTGCGGTTGTGATGTCAGACCTTGACGGTGAGAAAATCTTGATAGAGGGATGAATCAGAAGATTAATGGTGGACAAGAACTTCTCTTTGGTCAAGATGACCAAAGAATCATTGATGAGGTTGAGATGCACTTCCTGGGGATTCTCCAATGGACGATATGCAGAAAAAGCACATTTGAAGAGTGTTGAAATAGGTACGACGTTTGTAATGAAGAGTGTTGATCATCAGCTTGGTTGGGGCATTGTATAAGGGGTGATCTTCAAAGATTGCTCTGAAATTGCTTGATGCTATTGTTGGAGAGTTAGAACCAGTTGGATTCATAGAACCTGAAGCCTTGGATTGCTTCTTAGATGCACCTGATTTCGCCATTAAGAGAAGGAAAATGGAGTTCTTGAGTGTTATGGGGGTTTTGAAGGTTGAAAGAGAAAAATCGATAATCAGAAAGCATAAAGGATTATTGCAGAAGAAGATGGGTTTATAAAGGGGGGTGAAAAGGTTTTAACCCTATGTAAATAGGTAGAAGAGGGTAAAATATCGATTGGGTTTTTTTTGGGCGGAATCTATGATTTAAGGATTTTGGGAGATTCCCAAAAAGGGTTTTGCATTTATTGTAAGATTAGATGCATGTCAATACGTCAGGTAAACGTGGGGGTGATGAGAGAGAAAGTTGTAATGGATGGGGCGTGGTAGGGAGAGGAAAGGACAAGTTTAGGACGAGTTTATTGGAAAATCATTCTTTTTTGTCATCATCACTAAAATAGGTATGATATTGGGTTTATACAGAAAGGGAATGTGAGTTTCTAAAGGGAATTTTTTATTTTATTTAGTGAAGGATCATTAAATAGAACAAAAAGATTCGAGAGTTGATGAAACCGTTGGGAAATTATCATGATGGTCGAGGATGGAAACGTCATTGCGGTTGAGAATCTTCATAGCGGATGAAAAAGTATTGCGGTTGAGAGTCATCATCTCGGATGAACAAAGGAAAGACTGTAGTGAGGAACTGTGAGGAAAACACTTCTACAAAAAATTAGTAATAACAAACCATTAGGACCTATGAGAGATACGTATGACATATGGTTTCGGTACCTAGATTGCGGTACCAAACCATCTATCATATGTAATTCTCAGTTAGAACCGCAACGGAGACCAAGAATGGTCTGCGGTAGCTAATAATTCAAAAAGAATAGCGGGTCTGGATTCATCATTCCCAACATTTGTAAGAATGCATTGAGTTTTGTAGAGTCAAGTGCTTTTGTAAAAACGTTAGCAATCTCTTCATGAGTAGGAACAAAGATGAGTTCAATATTACCTTTCAGAATATGATCTTTGATGAAATGATACCGTAACTCAATATGTTTTGTCTTGGAGTGCTGAATAGGATTATGAGAGATCACTATAGCACTTTCAGAGTCACAGTAAATTGGTATCCGCAACATTCTGTACCCGTAGTCTTGCAATTGTGTCTTCATCCAAAGGACTTGGGAACAGCAGCTGGCTGCGGCCACATACTCGACTTCTGCAGTAGATAGAGATACACAAGTTTGTTTTCTTGAGGACCAGCTAACAAGTATTCCTCCTAAAAATTGGCATCCACCAGATGTACTTTTTCGATCGAGTTTGCATCCAGCATGATCTGCATCTGTGAAGGCTTGAAGGCTGAAGTCATTGCCTGGGGGATACCATAGACCCATAGATTTGCTTCCTTTAAGATACCAAATAATTTGTTTGGCTGTGGTCATGTGTGACACTTTTGGATCAGCCTGGTATCTTGCACAGACACCTTTTGCGAAGACAATGTCAGGTCTGCTTGCGGTGAGGTACGTCAGCAAACCAATGATACCTCTATAAGTCTTGTGATCCACAGATTCACCGGAGGGATCAGCAAAGATCTTATAACCGAAGGCCATAGGGACCTTAGCAGATGAATATTTGTCCATTGAATATTTCTTCAGAAGTTCAGTAGTGTATTTCTCTTGATGAATAAATATTCCTTGCTGAATTTGTTTGACTTGGAGACCTAGAAAGAAGTTAATCTCTCTATTCATGCTCATTTTGAACTTGTTGGTCATCAGCTTAGCAAATTCATCGACCATGCCTTGATCAGTCAAACCGAAGATGATGTCATCCACATATATTTGTACCATCATAAGATGATCACCATTTGCTTTTCTGAATAGTGTGGGATTAATCACTCCTCTCTTGTACCCGAAAGAGACGAGGAATTCAGAGAGTGTCTCATCCCAAGCTCTTGGGGATTGCTTCAGACCGTAGACTGCTTTTTCAAGCTGGTAGCAGTGATCTGGGAATTCAACATTTTTCAAATCCTATAGGTTGTTGAAGAGATAAACCTCTTCTTTTAGTTCCCAATTGAGAAAGGAACTTTTAACGTCCATCTGGTGTACCTTGACGTTTTTGTGGGCTGCGTATGCTAGGAAGATCCGGATGGATTCCATGCGTGCTACCGGAGCATACGTTTCATCATAGTCAATGCCTTCCAATTGACTATAGCCCTTGGCAACAAGCCTTAACTTGTTTCTAATTACCGCACCAGATTCATCCAGTTTGTTTTTGAACAGCCATCTAGTGCCAACAATTGAGTGACCACGTGGCTTCGGAACGAGCTGCCATACATTGTTTCTTTGAAATTCTTCAAGCTCTTCTTGCATTGTGGCTATCCAGTCTGGTTCAAGCAGTGCTTCTTGATGGGTTTTAGCCATAAGAAGTTTCCTATGTGCGCATGCAAAACCCTAATGCTTGGATCTAGGCTTTCTAATAAACATGCTATGAATCCAAGACTTCTAATTACTAATTAGGTTTAAACAACAACATTGAAACAGATCTAGAATCATACCTTTGAGTTCCTTGTTGATCTTGAGGTCTTGGAGCTTCTAGAGTCACAAATGTCACTCCTCTAATGGCTTACAAACACCAATAGCAAGAAGAATGATTTAGGAGAGAGGAGAGGGAGGAATTTCGACAAGGGTTCTCTTACTTAATCAGAAGTGTCGAATTCCCTATGCTATAGGGTCTATTTATACTTGTAGACACCTTAAGGGTTACAACCTAAACCCTAATTGGATAATCTTCTCTTAAGGCTATCCAAATCCATTCCATAGATAAGCCTTTGGACGATTTTGGCTATCCTAATACTCTTAGAATTCGTCCAAAGCATATCCTAATGGATTTATAGTCTAAAGCTTAACTATCAAACAATTGACAGTTTATACCCCTTTATTTAATTAATCTCTTTAAGTCACCAAATTAATTCTAATTAATTCTATGACTTATATTAATCAAATAACAAATATATTATTCATTATATTATTCTCATAATATATTAATAATATTTACTCTCTCTTAATAAATCATCCTATCAAGTTGCTATGGTGAAGGCAACCCAAAAGGACCATGCACAACCGGGTCAATCACTTGTCTAATATAGTTGTAGCCTTAGACACTATTCCAACAGTCTCCCACTTGGATAAGTCTAGTAACTATATTTACAAGTACAATTCGGTTTGCAATCGTAGCTCTCAAAGACGCTGTCAACTCTGATCTAATCAATCTTGTCCTTTAGATAAGGGAACGTACAGTCCTCTGTTAGATATCATGCTGACAATCCTATGGAATGGTTAGTCAAGCATTTAGGTTTCTCGATCTCTGATTTATTTGACATAGAACTTAATCGAACACATCAATTCAGTTCTGACCGGGCCCGGCACATAAGTCAAATGAAATCATCGAGCGGCTGAGATATTGCTTTTACCTTCTTAGATAAAAGTTACAGATAAACTTCGACTTATATGCGTTTACTTATTCATTTACCAACTATACACAACAATACGTTTTATAACACCAAGTTACTGATGCGTTTTCGTATTATCGATGTACAATCAATTAACAAATAATAAACCATATATCTAGGTTTTAAGACTATATGATATTATCGTCTTGCGATCATCTTTTATATCGTATTCCATAAGGTGATTCCAGCAAGCGCGGGTTTATTCCAATGCTCAAAACTAGTTCATAAGCACTCATGAACGTTGCAGCAATCCTTTGCAATGTCTAACACCATTTAGACATTCTACACACCAATTCATGACAATCTTCATTCATATCTACACCCAACATATGAACGATTGTGGACCATTTGAATAATTCGATTATTCCTAATAAACTCAATTATTCTGGAAGTCAAAACATGCAAAGTGAAACAATAGGTAAATAATTAACATAATACAGTAACATTACTCATAAATAAAACTTCATTATTTAATCATCAAATGTCAATTACATTTATCTATTACACGTTTCTAATACTATCTAATCTATGCTAATATCATCCTTCAGCCCAATACTCCTAGCATGCTGCAAGTGCTTAACCCTACTCAGTCCCTTCGTAAGCGGATCTGCTGGGTTATCTTCTGATGATATCCTCTTTACTACAAGTTGTCCTTCTTCTACACGATGTCTGATGAAGTGATATTTTCTGTCGATATGTCTTGATCTACCATGATCCCTCGGTTCCTTGGTCAAGGCAACCGCTCCTTCGTTATCACAGAAAATCTCCATGGGCTCCTTTATGGCAGGTACGACTCCAAGATCACCGATGAAGTTCTTTAGCCATATTGCCTCCTTCGACGCTTCACTCGCTGCTATGTACTCTGATTCGCACATTGAATCAGCTACGGTTTCCTGCTTGGAACTCTTCCATGTCACTGCTCCTCCATTTAGGGTAAAGACCCAGCCCGACTGCGAACGGTAGTTGTCCCTATCGGTCTGAAAACTGGCGTCACTATACCCTCGCACCTTCAAGTCATCACTCCCTCCGAGGACTAAGAACCATTCCTTCGTCCTCCGAAGGTACTTAAGGATGTTTTTCACCGCAATCCAATGTGCTTTGCCAGGATTCCCTTGATATCTGCTAACCATGCTCAAAGCGAAGGCTACATCAGGGCGAGTACAAGTCATAGCGTACATGATTGAGCCAACTGCGGAAGCGTATGGTACTCGGCTCATTTCTGCTATCTCAGCTTCGGTACTCGGACTTTGAGTCTTACTCAATTTGGCATTACTTTGTATCGGTAGTTCTCCCTTCTTTGAGTTTTCCATACTAAAACGTTTTAGTACCTTCTCTAAGTAAGTATTCTGACTAAGTCCAATTAGTCTCTTACTTCTTTCTCTTACTATCCTTATTCCCAAAATGTAAGAAGCCTCTCCGAGGTCCTTCATGGCGAAGCACTTCCCGAGCCAGGACTTAACTTCCTGCAGAGTCGGGATGTCATTTCCTATGAGTAATATGTCATCGACATATAGAACGAGGAAGCTTACTATACTCCCACTGGCTTTGACATATACACAAGATTCGTCTTCGCTTCGTACAAATCCAAACTCTTTGACTTTCTCATCGAAGCAAAGATTCCATCTGCGAGACGCTTGCTTAAGTCCATAAATGGACTTCTCAAGCTTACACACTCTATCCGGAGGCTTCGGATCCACAAACCCCTCTGGCTGAGCCATGTAAACATCCTCAGCTAACTTTCCGTTAAGGAAAGCGGTCTTGACATCCATTTGCCAAATCTCATAATCATGAAATGCAGAAATTGCTAGCATCACTCTAATAGATTTAATCTTCGCAACTGGTGAGAAGGTCTCATCATAGTCAACTCCGGGAGTTTGAGTAAAGCCCTTCGCGACCAATCGCGCTTTATGTGTGTGTACGTTCCCATCCACGTCGGTCTTCTTCTTGAAGATCCATTTGCACCCAACGGTCTTACGTCCGGGCACATAATCAACCAAATTCCAAACTTGGTTGTCATACATGGACTGCATCTCGCTGTCCATCGCCTCCTTCCATTTTAAAGACACTGGGCCTGCCATGGATTCCTTATAGCTATTAGGTTCGTCTAGATTTATTAGTGTACCATCACTAATGTACGTGTCCCCTTCGGTAGTAATATGAAAACCATAAAACTGGGGTTGAACTCTAACTCTTTCGGAACGTTTAAGAGGTAAGGACTCGTCAAACAGTTCAACCGGAGTTTCCTCCTTGGGTTGAGTGCCAGCGGTAGAGGTTCCTTCATCAATCGACTCTTGAATCTCTTCAAGCTCGATCTGCCTCCCACTGTCTCCTTGGCTTATGAGTTCTCGCTCTCGGAAAACACCTCTCCTTGCAACAAAGACAACATTGTCCTTCGGTCTATAGAAGAGATATCCAAAGAATTTCTGCGGGTAGCTGATGAAAATACATCGCTTACTATGAGGTTCGAGCTTCTCGTGAGTATCTCATCTTACGAAAGCCTCGCAACCCCAAACCTTGATATGTGCTAACGAGGGAGCCTTCCCTGTCCACATTTCGTGAGGTGTTTTGGCAACCTTCTTAGTAGGGACTCGGTTAAGGATATGGGCGGCAATCTCTAAGGCATACCCCCAGAATGAGATAGGTAGTGAAGCACGACTCATCATAGAGCGGACCATGTCTAACAAGGTTCGATTATGCCTTTATGCCACACCATTCAACTGCGGTGTCCTAGGTGGCGTAAATTGTGAAACTATTCCACACTCCTTGAGATAGTCATGGAATTCAAGACTTAGGTACTCTCCTCCTCGATCGGATCGAAGCATCTTGATTTTCCTGCCCAATTGATTCTCCACTTCATTCTTGAACTCTTTGAACTTTTCAAACGTTTCTGACTTTTGCTTGATTAAATAGATATACCCATATCTACTATAGTCATCGGTAAAAGTCACATAGAAGCGGTTTCCATCCTTCGTGGTTGATTTAAAGGGTCCACATACATCGGTATGTATGAGGTCCAATAAACCCTCACCCCTTTCACATGTACTAGTCAAGGGTGACTTGGTCATCTTTCCAAGTAAACAAGACTCGCAAGTGTCATCTTCCCTAAGGTCGAATGACTCTAACACTCCATCCTTTTGGAGTTGGGCTATGCGCTTCTTGTTGACATGTCCAAGACGACAATGCCACAAGGATGCTTTATCCATACTATTGGAAGAATCCATGCATAAAACATCATTTCCTAGGTTGTCTACAATCATAACAGTTTCATAAATTCCATTACATGGTATTGCTTCAAAATATAAGACACCATTTAGATAAGCACAAATAGAACCATTCTCATTATTAAAAGAAAATCTAAATCCTTGTCTAAACAAACCATGAAATGAAATGATGTTTCTTGCCATTTCTGGCGAATAGCAACAATTATTCAAATCTAAACATAAACCATTCCTAAGCACTAGAGAATACACTCCAATCTAGGTCACAGGAGACGATCTTCTGTTCCCCATGATTAGATTTATTCTTCCATGCTCCACATCCCTATTTCTTCTTAGTCCCTGCAATTCAGAACAAATGTGGTAACCACATCCGGTATAAGGACCCAAGAAATAGCGTGAGATGAATCATTAGATTTAATTTTGTATATACCTGCAAAAGACGGCTTGATCTTTCCTTCCCTGATGGTTTGCAGTAGTCTGTGCAGCTTCTCTTCCAGTGCCCTATTTTGTGGCAATGGTGGCACTCTGCCTGCTTTGGGTTAGGGTTAGGCTTAGCGGGATCAACTTTGGTCCCACTAGAAGAGGAACCATCTCGGGACTTTCCCTTGCGGTGGCTCTTAGACGGAGCCTTCCTCTTCTTGCCTGTTCCTTGCCCAATGGCCAAAACAGGAGCAGCGGGTGGATTGGGAGTGGGTGCAACAGACTTGTCCTTGAGGTTGCTCTTAGAAACCCTAAGGAGACCTTGGAGCTTACTTAGGGTGACCTCTTCCTTGTTCATGTGGTAGGTCATCCTAAATTGGTTGTAACACGAAGGCAAGGAGTGAAGCACCATGTCGATTGCCAAGTCTTCCCAAAAGTCAACATTCAACTTGCGAAGACGATCGACATACCTTTGCATCTTTTGCAGGTGCACGGTTAGAGATTCTACATGACCCATGTTGGTGGAGATCATGTTAGTGAAGATCTCGTAACGTTCCTGCCTCGCATTTTGATGGTATCTCTCCAATAAGTCTTGGTGCATTTCGTACGGATACATGTCCTCGTAGGACTTTTGGAATTCAGCGTTCATTGTGGCTATCATGATGCAATGAACCTTCGTTGCATCATGTTCATGAGTCTCAAAAGCAGTCATTTCAGCCAGGGTAGCGATTTTTGGGTTGATCTTCTCGAGCTTCTCATCGAGGACATACTCCTTGTCCTCGTAGCGAGCAATCGTGTCAATGTATCTTATCCATTCGCTAAAGTTCGTCCCATCGAAAGTTACCTTTTGGCAAAGGCTCATCAATGTAAACGAGCTAGCAGCAGCATTGTTCACGTTCGACATCTACAAATACTAAGGATAAAGATAGATTAGAATTCGAATCCCTAATTATCACCCAATAAGAAAATTAGGGCTAGGATCCAACAACATTATTTACATATTAGAAAAGGGATGCCATAATCCAACATGCAAACAATTTGAAGGTAAGTGAATGACGATTCACTAATTCTCCACCATTAAAACATAACCTTAGGTTCTAAATGTATTGAGAATTCCTAGGTTTTGATAAGATTCATTGAACTTTTCAATGGCATGTTTAAATCTCGATATGCCCCTCTCGTTTGTGACTGGGATACCGAGGATCACAAAGTGGGTGTGAATAACCATGAAAATTCACACGGTGCCTTCATTGTAACAATCACCTATTCGATGTGCCGGTGAACCACACATGCTCCATCAAACTATGATAAACAATGAATCACCCTTTGCCACCTTTGCTTAGAACCAATTAGTGTGCCGGTAAACCACACACGCTCCACTAACTTCTTAGCAAGGGTGCAAAGTGTAATTTCATGGGATTGCATCAATTTCACTTTTTCCTAAAGTAACTAGGATTGGGAATTTTAAAAAAATGTTTAGTTACTTTATATAGATTCATTATACTTATTAATGAGGAGAGGATTGCCCTATTAAGCGGTGGGTGTGAGTGTACACCCATTAAGCGCCATTTTATAGGTAGCAACCTTATACCCACCTTATTGACCGGCTTCGTGAATGAGGCTTACTAACGGTAAGACTAGCATATTAATTATACATATATATATATATATAAATATATATATATATATATATATATATATATATATATATATATATATATATATTTATTAAACTTGTAATAATATAATAGTATAGGGTGTATTTTAAACATTTCAAAAATACTAGGTTTTTAATCTCCAATTTAAAATTTTTGAAATTTAATACCATTTAAATTAAAATTTTAAATATTAAAACTATTGATTTAATAATTATGACAAATTAAACTATTAATTTAAATTATTAAATCATAAGGGATTATCTAAATCATGAGGATAATTACCATTTAAACAATTAACTTATCTTAATCCCTTTTATCCCTCTAAATTTTGAAAATAACGGGATGGGATAATTCAACATCTTTAATTACCATATTTAACCATTAAAAGATAATTACAAGATATGGGATTATCCAAATCCCTAAAATTTAGGATCTTATCTTGGGGAAGGAGGCAAATCTCGAAATCTAAGGGTTTGCAAACCCTAGATTTCGAAATCTTTGATTAAAAGGAAAGGATTCAAAAACTCTTTCAAGATTTTTGCAAATTAGTGTTAGGAAACCCTAATCTCGAAATCTATGGCCTCCTAGGGTTTATTGGATAAAAACCCTAATTTGTCAAGTTCATACAATTAAATAATACTAATTGAAAAAAACATAACCAAAGGCTCCGATACCACTGATGGGTTTTATGCAAACAATCCTATGTGTGCATGCAACCCTAATCTTGGATCTATGTTTTTACTATTAGATACACAACATTATGAACACATAGATAAAACCCTAATGTAGCATGCTATTTTCGAAATTCATATATAAGGTTAGATCACATACCTCTTGTTGTTATATTGTAATAACAACTTAAATATTCAAACCCTTAGTCTTGAAAGCAAGCACCACAAGTGTAGTGCCTCTAATGGCTCACAAACACCACAAGCAATTGGAGAGGCTATAGAGAGAGAAAGGAGGAGGTAGAAATCGTTCTTAGATGCTCTAGGGATCAAGTGAACGAAATCCTAAGGCCTTAGGGGTCTTTATATAGGGTTGGGATTAGGGTTTCAGTCCTTATCCTTATCCAGTTACTTGCCCACCAAGCAACCATAAGATAAGCCTTGAAAACCCTTATCTCTTGGACCTTGCATGATTTTAAGGATATCCTTATCCTTGAATTCGTCCATCCTTTAACAAGGATAACCATTGCCCTATTTTGCAACTATCACATAATTACAATTCAGCCCCTCTAGTTTAATTAATTACACTTGATCACAAAATTAATTCCTAATTAATTATTGACCAATATTAATTAAACAAATATGATTTCTCCTTTAATATATTATTCTTATAACATATTAATAAATCATAATAACCTCTTTCTCTATTTACTTCTCCAGTAAGGTTGCTTTGGTGAAGGCAACCCAAAAGGACCATGCGCAACCGGGTCAAGTACTTACCAAATATGGTTACGGGCTTAGACACTAATCCAACAGGAATATCTTGGATATTAGAGGAATCTGCGGTTGGAGATGGCAGTTCCCCCTAGATTTGAGAACATCCTGTTGAATCACCTTGATCTATTGGAACAAAATTTTCTTGAGTAGCCGGGAGAGGTTCCCCCTGGATTGTGGACGGGAGTTCCTTTGAAACCTGAGAAGGTTTCCCTTTGACTGCAGATGGGAGAGTGACAATCCTTGGATCGGTTCTAGTGTCAATATTCTATATGAGTTCGTCATCCGAATCTGAAGATGTGTTTGATGGTAATGCTTCTCTGCGGGTAGGAATTTGAACAACATCAAGATTTGGAGTAGAGCTTTCCCCCTTAACCGGAGAGGTGGAAGTATTGAGAGATACTACTTCAGATAGAGATGGTCCAGAAACATCATCATGTTGTTGTTGAGCTGCTGGTGACACAAGAACTTCGGATAGTTTCGCCGTTTCAACATGATCGAAAAGGTCGTCATAATTAACTTCAATTAGATTTAAGGGTCCTGAAGAGGCAGGAATGTCACATTCCATGATCGCGGTGGTTTCTGAGGACGGAGGGGTGTCGCGGATGTGAGAATCATCAAATTTCACATCAAAGCTTTCAATGATCAGCCTTGTGCGTCTGATGAGCACTCGATAAGCAACCTTGTTAGTGGAATAACCAAGGAAGATGCCTTCGTCAGACTTTGGTGCAAACTTGTTAAGTTGGTATCTGATTTTGATCACAAAGCATCTACATCCAAAAATATGAAAGAAGCGAACATTTGGTTTGCGGTTGTTGAGACCCTCATATGGTGTTTTATTGAGGCGTTTGCACACGATACTTCGGTTTTGAACAAAGCATGCGGTTGCTACTGCTTCAGCCCATAAGTAGAGAGGAAGTTGGGCGAAGTTAAGCATGGATCTGGCTGCTTCTACTAGTGTGCGGTTCCTTCATTCTACTACACCATTTTGTTACGGTGTATAGGGTGTCGAGAAGTTGTGAGAGATGCCTTTGGAAACCAGGAAACTATTGAGAAGATGATTAGTGAGCTCAGTTCCATTATCACTGCGGATGCGTCCTCACTGGAAGCTTGATCTGAAGTTTGATTTCTTTGATGAAATTGATGAAGATCTGCGGAGTCTCTGATTTGAGTCTAAGAAAGAAGACCCATGTGAAGCGTGTATAGTCATCAACAATAACCAGTAAATACTTTTTGTGGTGAAGACTGGCTATGGTTGAGGGACCGTAGAGATCAATGTGTAACAGCTCCAGAGGTTCAGAAATAGAAGAGTCCATTATTAGAGGGTGACTTGCTTTTGATTGTTTTCCGCATTCACAAGCTGGACAGAGAGTATCGTTGCTGAATTTGAGAATAGGGAGACCGTGGACTAGTTCTCCAGTGACCAAGTTGTTGATGTACCGGAAGTTGAGATGAGCGAGCTTCCGGTTCCATAGCCAGCTAACTCCGGGTACAACTTTGGACAGAAAACACAACTGCGGAATGCCAATGATTAGAGAGACATCCAAATGATACATGGTACCTTCGGATCTAGATTTGATCAGACATGAACTCCTATCACTTGTCATTACGTAACAAAACTGATCATCAAATTCCACTCGATGTCCTGCTTTACATAGTTGGCCAACACTAATGAGATTGTGTTTAAGACTTTCTACATAAGCAACCTTCTGATTGGAAAAGTTCCCCGTAGTGAGAACACCATAACCTCAGATGACACTGTTTGCATTGTTGCCAAACGTGACATTTCCACCATTGCATATAGGCCTGAAATCTCGAAGGTACTCTAACCTTCCGGTCATGTGCAAGGAGCAGGCACTGTCAATTAACCATTCTTCTGCTTGTTCCTCCTTGCACAAAGCCTGAGAATTATACGATTAGTTTAGGCATCCAAAAAATTTTGGAGCCAGGGACAATTGATGTATTTCCGAATGATGCATAGTCCGAGGTTGCATGGACATGTCTCTTGTCAACTTTTAGACCTAGTCCTAGGTGTTTGTTCAAATTTGGATTGTTGTGAGTTTTTAAAAAATATGAGGTTTCTAACTTCGATTTGATTTGACATTAGATAAAATCTTTTGACAACTACACTGACATTTACAAAAAGAGATTTTGTCATTGAAACTGATACTTTGCTTGGTCGGCGTTTTATAGAATGAATTGGACTTGATACCGGTCCGAGGTGGGTAACTTCTGACATGCGTGTTGTTTGGTTTCTGAAAAGTTTGTTTTGAACGAGGTTTAGCACTTGTAAATCTTTGAGTCCCTTTAGGTGGATTTGGTAAAATACCCTTCCATTTGTTGAAAGTTTGACGTGATTTTAAAAGTGTTGGAGTGGGTAAAATTCCTTTCCAATTAGGGTCATTTGAGGAATAGACCTGAAAAACGTAGTTTCTAAAAGACTTGACACCTTTTTGGGTTGTGTCAGAAGTAGTATGAATGACTTTTGAAACGGGACTTTCCATTTTGTTTGTTTTCATGAAGGAAGAGTTTTTTGAAATGTAGTTTGTGAAAACAAATTTTTCTGGACTCTTAGATTTTGGAATTCTGACATGTTTCTTATTTTTCGAAACTTTGTCTGTTTGTGCCTCGAGATCTAATTTCTTCTTTGAAAGCCTTTTTTGCCAAAGATTTTGGTGAACCGCAATCATTGTTATTCAACTGCGGTTTCCTAGAATTTTTTGAATGATTTTGAAAACGTGGGCTTGAATCATCAGAACTTGAGGATTCTGGAAATTGAGAGCCTTGACCTACTTTAAAATTTTCTATGGGTAACTCATGAAATATTGGCTGAAGAATTGCGTTTCCTTTAACTGATGACTGCGGTAGAGATGACTTGACTACCGCAGAGTAGGTCTTAGATGGAACTTCGATGGGACACTTGTGGGACATTTGAATACAGTAGGAGACATTGTGGTCTGAGGACAGAGATGGAAAGTCTTTTGAGACTTCGGGGCCCTCAACAACAATCTCTTCATCAATTACGGATGAATTTTGAGAATTTGGATAAATGGTGCCACAGGTAGGAATTTGATCACATGTGTGACCCGAAACCTCAGGCACAATTTCCTCAATGACACAATTATTGCTTAAATTGTGCAGTCTACCGAAATGAGTTTTGATATCTTCGGGAAAAGTCTTGTCATTGACAGGGAAATCAAATTCTTTATCAGGAGGGACATACAATCTGTCTTTGTTGAACCGGGGTGAGGAATCCATTGCGATAGGATATCCATTTGACCAACCCCAATTATATGTATTGTCCACAGTTCCATTGTTTACCAGATTTTCAATAGCCTCACTTTTATTAAACAATTTTTCAATTATGAAATTTAAGCGTACAATTTCACTCCGAGCTAAATCTCTCTGGTTCAAAGCTATCTCTAATTGGGTTTCGCTTAACATTCTAGCATCTTTTTCTAACTCTAGATCCTTCTCTAACATAGCCATTTTAAGTCTTTTGTTGTCCAGTCGTCCTCTCACATGGAACATCTCTTGGGACACAATGTTCTTCTCATCAAAGGCTTTGTTATAGTCTGTAAGGACGGCAACACAAGTAACATTAAGATCATCTATGTAGGGTTGAAAGTCATGCATACTATAATTTAAAGTTTGGATCATGAGTTTTACCTGTTCGACGATGCTTAGAGTCCCATTCTTTTCCATGTAGCAGTAGTTTTTGTTCAACATTGTAGACCCATCAACATCCGCAGTGGCCAGAATGCAGATTTTCCCTTTTCCTTTAACACTGCTGATGGTCTCTTCTTCGTCTCCGGATGAGCAAACTTGATGGTCTCTTTTGATGTGGGCCACATATGCCCTTGCCTTTTCCTTTTCTTCCAGCTCTTGAGCCATTCTAAGGTAGAATGCTCTGTCTTCGACTACATTGGCCTTAAAATCTTTTGCGAAGTGATTTTCTATGTTGCATTTGTGACAAATTACAACATCAGTCTTGTCTTCTGATTGAGTACCGGAGTCAGTGGTCTGGGAAGATTGCGGTACTTCCTTAGGTTGATTGTTCTAAGATTGCGGTGGTGGATGAGAAATTTTGGGATATCGAGAATGGCTGTACTGAGAACTGAAGTTACTGTTGAATGGAGGTTTGTTAAACTGTTAATTCTTGCGGAAGGAAGGAGGTGGTATACGGCTGAACTGTTGGCTAACTAGAGCAATAGCCTTCTGAAATTCTTCTTCATCATCATACTCAGAATCTGCTTCGTATGACTATGGTGGAGTGTCATACGATGAGGAGTAGGATGACTATGGTCGAGCTTGTGCTATGAGAGCAAGTGGTCCTCCGAAGTTAGCACGGTTCCTGAGTACGGTGGATTCTTCTGCTTGAAGCTCTCCATAGAGTTTGTAGAGTGACAAAGAGTGAATCTTTCTATCGCCTTGGACTATCATCTTAGCCGTATTCCAATGCCTTCCTAAACCATTAAGGAACTGGAGATTGGTTTCATGGTTACTGCGGATGGTACCCGCATTGGATAACTTGGTGACTATAAGGCTGAACCTTTTGAAGGAGTCTTCCAAACTCTCACCAGTATGAGCTTTGAAGTTGTTGAAATCGTTGAGTACGGTTGTGAGCTTCTTGTCTTGTGCTTGTTCAGATCCTTCGTACAAGTTCTTGAAAACATCCCAGATCTCTTTTGCTGATTTGCAGTTTATGATAATATCGAAGTTGTAAGGAGCAACTCCACAGGAAATTTCATAGAAAGCAACAGCATCATTTTCCATTTTATCGAGATCATCTTTGGTGGGATGGCTCATGGCTGGTTTACCTCCTCCTAGCCTGGTTGCAGCGCCGTCAGTTTGGACTGGTGTAAGGACTGGAACATGTGGCCCTTCTTCTACGGATCGCCATACATCTCTTCCCAGTCTTCTTAAGTACCTCTCCATTCTTTGTGACCAGTGATGATATTCATTTTCTACCAGTATTGGAGCTCGGTTAGAACCACCAACACTGTTGGTGACATTCAGAGATAACGATTGTGCCATTTGAGATTGTTTTTTTTTAAGAAATGAGCTTTAGTGGTATAGAAGGCCTTTTGAAAAATCAAAGTTCCGATATTCAAAAAGCAACCACTTTGGCTCTAATACCAATTGTTGAGAGAAAAACTTGGAGACACACTTTGAACAAACATTAGAACAAGTATATTGCGGATAGTTAATCTCAAGGATCTAAAAGCTCAACAATAATATAGTTAGATAGTTAGATAGTTAGTTGCGGAAAGTAAAGAAATATAAATGACAACAATTGTTATATCAAGAATACACTTAAGCTTATTCGTAACAACGAATGCGTTCACTCTGAATTAATAAGGAAGATCAAACTTAGTGATTAAGTCTTAACGACTTGCTCCGGAGAGAGGTTATAGTCTGATATGTTCCAGTAACAATTTAGAGTAAGAAGAGTAGAAAGATAGAGAAATGAAGAAGATAACTTAGAAATATATATTCAGAATAATTTACAAGTCATCAGTGATCAAGAGATAAGATTAGAGTTTTATAATACAAGAGAATAAGTCTCTATTTATAGAGACTCTGAACTATTCTACACTACAACTCTATAAGTAGCCATGCAAGGCATACTGGATAATAGAGTGTATTACATAAAAGACAATAAGTAATCAAGATAAGTAGACTGCAGTAGCAAAAGTCGGATTGCAGTTGCAGATGAAGAACTGACTCCGGGTGTTGGATTGGCTGCGGGTGCTAAATCGTTGCGGGTGGGGAGATGGTTGCGGTAGCTAAGTTCAAGAGGGTCACTTTTATGATTCAACATAACTATACTCCTACTAGCTCTGACATAAACACAAGACTCATCTTCGCTTCTTGAAAAGCCAAACTCTTTGACTTTCTCATCGAAACAAAGATTCCATCTGCGAGGTGCTTGTTTCAATCCGTAGATGGATTTCTCAACCTTACACACTCTATTCTAGTGTTCTGTACTGACAGAACCCTCTGGCTGACTTATGTAAACATCCTCAGCCAACTTCCCATTAAGGAAAGTGGTTTTGACATCCATTTTCCATATTTCATGGTCATGAAATGCAGCAATGGCTAACATAACCCTAATAGATTCAATCTTTTCTACTGGTGAAAAGGTCTCATCATATTCAACTTCCTGAGTTTGAGAAAAACCCTTTGCTACCAGTCGCGCCTTATAAGTGTGTACATTACCATCCATGTCGGTCTTCTTCTTGAAGATCTACTTGCACCCGACTGTCTTACGATCTGGTACATTGTCAACCAAGTTCCAAACTTGGTTGTCATACATGGACTATATCTTGCTATCCATAGCCTCTTTCCATTTAGCAGCCTTAGGGTCTACCATGGCTTCTGTGTAGTTGTTAGGTTCATCCAGATTTACCAGTGTACTATCATTGATAAGAGTGTCACCTTCCGCAGTAATATGGAAACCATAGTAGTGCTCAGGTGCATTCCTAACTCGTGTGGAACGCCTTAGAGGTACAGACTCGTCAGTCGGATCAACATGAGTTTCGTCCTCAGGTTGATTTCTAGTATTTGAGGTTCCTTCACCACTTGACTCTTGAATTTCCTCAAGGTAAATTTGCCTCCCACTGTTTCCTTGGCTCATGAACTCTCTTTCACGAAAGAACCCTCTCCATGCTATAAAGACCACATTTTCACTCGGTCTGTAGAAGAGGTAACCAAAGGCTTTCTGTGGGTAGCCAATGAAAATACACCTCTCACTTCGAGGTTCAAGCTTATCATGAGTCTCGCGTCTCACAAAATCCTCGCAACCCCAAATCTTGATGTGGTCCTAGTTGGGAACTTTCCCAGTCCATATCTCATGAGGTGTTTTGGCAACCTTCTTTGTATGGACTAGATTAAGGATATAGGCGGCAGTCTCTAAGGCATACCCCTAAAAAGAGATTGGTAGCGAAGCTAGACTCATCATGGAGCGAACCATGTCCAACAAGGTCCGATTACGCCTCTCAGCCACACCATTCAACTGTGGTGTCCTGGGAGGTGTCAATTGTGAGAAAATCGCACACTCCTTAAGATAGTTGAGGAACGTTGTGCTAAGATACTCACCACCTTGATCGAATTGAAGCATCTTAATGTTCCGGCCCAATTGATTTTCTACTTCCTGTTTAAACTCTTTAAACCTATCAAAAGTTTCTGACTTATGCTTGATTAAGTAGACATAACAATATCTACTATAATCATCAGTAAAAGTCAGGTAGTAGCGATTAGCATCCCTTGTGGCGGTTTTGAAGGGTCCACATACATCAGTATATATAAGGTCCAACAAACCCTTACCCCTTTCACAAGAACCAGTGAAGGGTGATTTTTTCATTTTTCCAAGCAAACAAGATTCACAACTATCATCTGACTGTAGATCAAATGACTCCAAAACTCCATCCTTTTGGAGTTGGCTTATGCGTTTCTTGTTTACATGTCCAAGACGACAATGCCACAATGATGCTTTATCCAAGCTAGTAGAAGAATCAATACACAACACATTATTTCCTAGGTTATCTACAACCGACAAAGTTTCATACACACCATCACAAGGTAATGCTTTAAAATAAAGAACATTATTAAAGAATGCATTAATACTACCAATTTCATTATCAAAAGAAAAGGTAAACCCTTGTTTGTACAAACTATGAAAGGAAATAATATTCCTCGCCATTTCAGACGAGTAAACACATTTATTCAAATCTAACTTTAACCCACTATCTAGCAACAAAGTATAAACTCCAATCTTGATAACAGGTGTAACCTTCTTGTTCCCCATGATTAAGTTTATCTTTCCGTGCTCCACATCTTCACTTCTTCTTAGGCCCTGCAAATCACAACATATGTGAATACCACAACATGTATCAAGAACCCAAGAATTAGAATATGGTGAGTTATTAGACAATATAGTGTAAATAACTGCATGGGATGGTTTCATTTTCCCATCCATGACATCCTGCAAGTACTTTGGGCAGTTTCGCTTCCAGTGCCCCTTGTTCTGGCAATAGAAGCAATCAGTATCCTTAGGGATGGAAGAAGGAGTAGCAGAACCACCTTTGGTTCCACTTGATGAGGATCCGTCAAGAGACTTTCCCTTGGTACCCTTCGAACGGGTCTTCCTCTTCTTCCCGTTGCCTTGCCCGATAGCCAAAACAGGGGTAGCTGTAGGAGTAGAAGTAGTAACAACCGACTTACCTTTAAGACCACTTTTGGTGGTCATCAAGAGTCCTTGAAGCTTGCTGAGTGTAACTTCCTCCTTGTTCATGTGGTATGTCATGCGGAATTTACCATAACACGAAGGTAAGGAGTGCAAAATGATGTCAATTGCCAACTCCTCAGGGAAGTTTACATTCAATTTCTGCAAGCGGCACATATACCTTTGCATTTTCTACATGTGGCCCGTGATGAGTTCACCATCCTTCATTTGGGTTGTTATCTTGGAGGAGATGATTTCATATCGCTCTTGACGAGCACTGTGATGGTAGCGGTCTATGAAATCCTGGTGCATCTCAAAAGGATAGTAGTCCTCATAGGACTTTTGGAGCTCGGTTGTCATAGTGGCCATCATGATGCATGCCACTTTTGTAGCATCTCTTTCATGTGCTTCCTCCACAGGAGTTGCAGCAGGCTCAAGATCCTTAGGCTCCTTGTCAAGGACATATTCCTTGTCCTCGTAACGAGTGACCGTCCTGATAATCAAGATCCAATCCATAAAGTTGGAACCATCGAAGATGACTCTCCCACAAAGGTTCATAAGAGAGAAGGAGCTAGTAGGGTTACAACCTGAAGCATTGTTGGAAGACATCTGAAAAGAAGAAAGACAAGTTTAGATTAGATATATAGAGTCCTTATTAAGACACCCAAATGTAATATTAAGGCTAGGACCCAACACAATATGTTATAACTTAGATGAGGGATGCTGTAATCTAAGCTATAATATATTTGAAGGTAGGTGAATGACGATTAACTAATTTCCACCATGAAAACGAAATGAATTATTAGGTTTAATTGGGTTTGAAACTCCAAGATTCTTTTGAGATTCGTTGAACTTTTCAATGGTATGTTTCAATCTCAAGTGTGCCCTTCAAGTTTTGTGATTGGGATGCCGAGGATCACAAAACAAGGTGTGAATAACCATGCAAAGTCACTTGGTACCCTTAATATTATCACCTAATCGATGTGCCGGTTAACCACACACGATCCACCGATCTATGATAAACATTAAGTCACCCTTTGTTATCCCTACTAGTCCAAGTTAGTGTGCCGGTTAACCACACACGCTCCACCAACGACTTGGTAAGGTACAAAGTGTGAATTTCATGGGTTAGCACCATATTCAAATTTTCCTAAAGTAACTAAGATTAGGAATTACTAAAACATTTTGTTACTTTATAATAATCATTATACTTTTAATGAGAATTAAAGTCATTGTCCTACCTGTTCGGCTAACGACCCTCCACCGATCAAGGAAGCGGTGGGTGAGAATGGATACCCATTAAGCTACCATTTTATAGGCAATAACTTTATTACCCCCCCCCCCCTTATAGGTCGGCTTCGTGAATGATGCCTACTAACTATAAAACGACTTTATCTTATACATATATATAAATATTAACCATTAATCTTATAATACTATAAGGGTTGAATTTTAGCTTTTAAAATCCTAGGGGTTGGAATTTAAAGTGTGTGTGTCTTTACAAATTCCAAAACTTGAGGGCAAGTTCTGAAACTCTTCAAAACTTTTCATTTCATAACTTATGAGTTAGGGGTTCATAAAAGTGAAGACTCTTTGTTTTTATGTAACTTATGTGTTTAAATGTTCATTAAAAGAGGTGACCTTTGGAAATCCATAACTTGAGGACAAATTATGGATTCCATTAAAACACATAATTGATCAAGAATTAATCATTAAACAATTTAGCAAGTAATTCCTATGATCTAACAATAACTCATAAGAACATGAAACCCTAAAACCTTAGATCTATGTTTTACTAAGAATACATGTAACTTTGATTTTTCCAAGGTTCATAACCTATCTAGCATGGCATGGGGAACATTAAACATAATGGCTAGAAGAGTTACATACCTTTCAATTAGTGAGTTGATTCCTTGGAGTTTGAGAGCCTAGCACCAATAATGTGACTGTCTCAAATGGAAATTACAAATCACCACAAACTTGAAAAAACCTTATGAGAGTGTATGCTTGCTTATGGAAATCGGCCACCACTTCTAACACACACAACTAGTGTAATTTCAAGCATCACAGGCTCCTTTATATAATGTGGACGATTAGGGTTACATCCATGTAAACCCTAATACCCATGACTCTTCCTTTCCGAGGATCCATGGGTTAAAAGCTCCATGGACTATCCATGGACTACCATGCATGCCAAGCCCATTCCAAATGAGTATTAGCCCATACTTATATAAATACAAGAGCCCATATTTAATTAGTCACCTTTTTTATCACCAAATTAATTCTAAATTAATTTATGATCAATACTAATTAAATAATATGATTTCATATTAATATATTATAACTTATAATATATTAAAAAATCATATACATACATTTTTCAAAAGGTTTAACCATAAATAGTTTGGCTGAAGTGCAACCCAAATGGACCATGCCGGGTCGGGTCAAGTATATACCAAATAAAGTTATGGACTTAGACACCTTATCCAACAACATTAACATCAAAAAAGAGCCATTGGACATTGAAGATGATCAACCTTTAAGTCAACCAATCGCAAGAAACATAGCAAAGAAAGCGGCTTCTAGTTTGAGTTGAAGAAATTCGTAGTCTAGTGTTATCAATCATTTTGGGGAAAATGTTGATCGACATGTCTAACTACAAGACAACAAGGCTGGAATAGGGATGAGCAAAGGAACCGACCAGGCTAGAACCGGCCCGAACCGGACCCGACCCGAGAAACGAATTCGGTCGAGATTAAGAACCTAATTGGACCGTCGGTTCTACCGGTTCCCGGTTCTTGCTGTGTCTTCAATAATGGAACCGATCCTCAAGAAATAGCAATATACAGTTTCGGTTTTTCCAGGTTTTGCCGGTTCCTATCGGTTCCCGGTTCCAAAAATCCACAAGAATATCGTCCCGGTCCCGGCCCAATCGGTTCTATCCGATTCCGGTACCAGTTCCGGCCGGTTCCTCGGTCCAGATGCTCATCCCTAGGATAGAATAATGATTTTGGGGGAATAAGAAATTGTAGAAATGCAATTAGAATAACAAATGAATGCCTTGGAGGTTTGAAATTTAAAACAAAATGCTATGCTTGCAATGACATGACACTCCCACACATTTGCGATAGTGGTAAGTATACTAAATTGCCTTAGTGAACCAATTTGAAGAAATCTTTGTGTGTGTATATATATATATATATATATATATATATATATATATATATATATATATATATATATATAAGCTTGTTATTAAGAATATAAAAATTAAAAAAGAAAATAACTATTTGTATGGAGGCCATGCAACGCCACATAGTTTTAAGATGTGTCCAATCTGCCACATAGGATGCCAATTTAGCCTGTGTGCCTAGATCCGGAACAAATGATACAATGAACAAGATAGCAACAAGTTTAGTGCCAAAGAATAGACACACGCACGCAAAAACAAACAACAGATATTTGATTAGGCAACAGTAATGTTAACCCTGTAAAGAAATACGTCCACACACACTAACACACAAGAACTGTCTTTTAAGTGGATTTGAGGAATTGGCCATTTTATGTCTCCTTTCGAAGCAAAGGCTCCACGAGAGCCCTTTGCAACTTTGATGAAGTTGAATCACCCTCGTCGAGCTTCTTTGGAGTTTGCCCTTTCTTATTTTGGGCTCCCTGATGTATTTAACAAGAACAATATCATCAAATTCGAGTATAACTAAAAGCGAGAATATTAATACATAAGAATGTATGTATAGAAAAAGATTAGGGCTTAATTTAAGAAATAGCAATGTACATCCACTTATTTGTTTATTGTAGCATTCTACTTTAATTTCATTCTATTACAAGATCGTACTTCTAATTTGTCACATTTAGGCATTGTACTCTGAAAAATACTCCCAACTATATCACTTTACTTAAAAAAAAGTTATTGGAAGATTATGCTTTGCAAAATAGACCCAATTATCAATTTTTCAAAGATGGATGCTGCAATGGAAAAAATGAACTTAAGGTGCATTTTGAAGAAATGGAACTATAATTCTATAATAAACTAATGACAAATCAATGAAAGAAGGTTGTTATAACTTGCAAATAACTCTTACTATTATTATTTTTATTGACAATCTATAATTTTATATTATACCAAAGAAAATGATTTCTTACGGAAATAGTAGATGATCTCCGAAATGAGGGAGCACGTGCTACATAGGAAGCAGCTGCAGCTGCTACTACACGTATCCTGTGGAAAGCAAATATTAGTTGTTTTTTTTTTCATATAAAACACAATAACTTTATAAATCGAATGTACCTTTTATGCACATCAACGAATTCATCAGTCTCATCTACAATCTCCTCCTGCATTGATTGAAAAAAATATCATGTATTTAAAATTTAAAAAGCAGGTAGATCATGATACTTTCGGCCGCATTGAAGAGGGTCTAATTTTAATGTAGGCTAAATGCAAGAAATAGTAAATTATTTCCATTACAACATCATAGTTTCAACTTTTTTCTTATCATGGCATTGTACTTTGAAAAACCTACCCAACTCTAGCATTCTACATTTCATTTTTTCCTTATTAGTACATTAGTAGAAACTGCATCATACTTTGCTGGCATTGCTATAATCGTTGTAATAGGAAGAAATGAAAGTAATATCTAATTAAGCAATCTTACCTTCTCTTACGAATTAAGAAGTTGATTTACCAAAAAAAACAAATGAAAGTACGTTGTGATTTTTTGCATTTAACCCTTCTAAAATTTGTTTTAGAAACAGACTACACAAGGAACCAAACGTACCTGAAGAAGTTCCTCAAATACATCTTCTAAAGTGATTATACCAATCACTTCACCTTCTTCAATGTCCTCAGTTAAATAAGGTACTACACTTGTTGTAGCATCCTCTTGCTTAGCAAAAACTCGTGGTTCCACATCAATTGTTACATTATCATTCTTTTTTGATTTTTCTTCAAGTGTCGGATGCTTTTGGTTATTCCCTTTAGGTTTGACTACAGCTGCCATATGACTGCTTCCCTTTTGGAACTCATTCAATATGTCATATAGTGGCATGTCAGCTGGAACCCTGTGAAAAAAGAATATAGTGATTCATTGTTTGATAAAAATATATAATGGTATAACGGGGTGTAGTTTCAAAGTACAATACTAAAATACAAAGGAATGAAAGCAAGATGCTATGATACATAAATAACTGAATGTGTAATGTTATTTCATGCATTTGGCCGGTGTTTTTTTCTAAGATCAAAGAGGGAAAACGAAAGAGAAAACAGCAAACCTTGGAATTCTTCTAATGGAAACCGCACTTACTGGAGTCTCAGTTTCTGCTCGAATAGTAAGAAGACTTTTAACCTACATGCATCTCAACAAGGATGGAATTAGGAGATGCACCCAAGTTTCATTTATTTCTAATAACAACATTATACTTTTATATTTTCCATGCTTATAAAAACATATACTTTCAAAAGCCCATCCAGTATAGCATTGTTTTTATTAGGACATTAAGACTGTGTAAATTCTATCAAAACCTAGCAGTGAAAGTTGCTTTGTATAGAAATGACATTGTTGTAGTTTGATAGATTTTCTAACCCATAATTAAACTAGAGTGGCAATTACTTACCAATAGAAGTCCAATAACATTTCTTGGGTTTCCAGAGTATACAGGAACTCTGCTATGACCTCGTGCAAGAATCTTTCCCATTGTTTCCCTGACATATTGAAAAGAAAAAATAATCAGACCATAAGTGCAAGCTTAATAATTGTCAAAAGAAGACCAAATGATAACTGATAAGAAACAAATATAATCGTGTACATGAACAATACTCACCAATCTAAGTTTGAATTCACATCCAAGGAAAAAGTTGACTCGATTGGTGTCATAGCCTCCTCTGCAGTCTGATCAGACAAATCAGTGATTACTTTGAGAAATTCTCCATCATTGATGAGAAAGTGAAGAAAAAGAAAAACCAAATGCATGGACATTCACATGAAGGATAACAGTATAACATTGAACAACAATCGAATGTCATGTTATAAAAGAATATAAGTAAGTCATAATCCAGATAGCGTATTTTGTACAAAACAACAATCAACAATCAAACTAAGTTATAAATTGTAAGTTTATTTTATTTGATACCTTTTCGGTTAAATCAAGTGCTCCATTGATAATTGTGGTCTCATCATGAGTTAGTTCACCTCCTTTACCTGCCTACAAATCAGGATATTTATACACAAAGTTTCATAAAAAATAAAAATTAAAAAAAAATAATAGTAAAAAAAAATTATATGCTACATGCTTAAAAGATTAGAAATAACCTCTTGGCCATGGATGGAAACAAGGGCTTTCAACTGGGCTCTTCTAAACAAAGCATCATTATGTCCCAATAACAAATCAAGAATCTGGAATCACAAAACACTTTAAAACATAAGCTTTAATATTTTAATAAAACTAGAATGTATCTTATTATGGTCCAGCATGTGCCTTAACCAAGGCTACCACATGTATATATATTCTAGAAGGGCAAAACAGGAAATATGAGAAAAGCAGTTTTTTAGAGGAGAGAGGTTAGTTACATGACATTATGGAAAAATATTTTTTAGAGAGAGGGAGGATTCCTGGTTATTCTTTGTTACAACATTCTACTTCCAATTTACTTCTTATGAAAGCATAGAGGCACCCAAATCAGATAGATTTTTCAAACTACAATTTTTTTAATGAAGATATTAGTAACCCTAAATCTCCCATAATAAAATTTACCTTGCTTATAGGGTAAGCAATAGGATAGCAAATTATCATCAAAAAACGCACAAGCCAGATAAAACTAGAACCTATAGCCAGTCCATATCTGGTACACACTGCTTGTGGAATCACCTGTCATGCCAATGACAAATAAATGGTACAAAAAGTCATGCATATAAATGATTCATGAAAAACAAAAAAAATAAAAAGACATTCTTATATTGAAACAAAAGTTACCTCTCCAAAAAACAGCACAAAAGTTACCGAAAGAACTATCGCAACAACTTGATTGAAAATCTTGTCCAAATATATTGGCAGCGCCTGATCGACGTACATCAAAAATGATGTTGTGAAAAATAGAGTGCTAGTTAATACCAAACTTTAAGAAAAAAATTATGCATATTTTATACTAATCATTTAAATGTGGTATGACTACCTCCATGGAAGCTGCATTGCATAAAAGCAACGTTACAAGAAGTTGGTGCTGTTTCTGAACAACTGGAAAAATGATAGCTGAAGAAAATAATGTCGCATAAAGCCAAGATGAGAGGTCAATGAATACCATTGTCATGTGAGGAGACAGGTTTTACATTTTTTGGCAATCCAAAAGAAAAGATCATCAATGCTTTTTTTTCTAAAAAAAAATGTAGATGCTTCTCTTCTCGACTAAAGTCCTTGACTTGAAATTGAAAATGGTCAGATACCTCAAATCATATTTGAATACAACCATAGAGATTTCAAAATCTTCTTTTACAATTCAAATTGAATCCGTATACAAATTGGATCCCCAAATAGAATTGTAAACTCAAAAAAAGCGTCAAGAAATTGGAACAAGGAAACCATAAATTCAAAAAAAGCGTCAAGAAGTTGAAGACTTAAGTGCTAAGTAATAGATCAAAAACCTGCTTGTTTTTTCTCGACCGGAGTGCCACTGCGCTGGAGGATTTCGAGCTCGACGAGACCAAGAGACATCAATCCTAAGGTAAGGCCGGACATGATCCCGGCAAATATGACTAGAAAACACGAGATGCCAACGTAAACGTAGAACATCGCAGATCCGAATTCAATCTCTGCTCCTAACATCGAATTGCTCCTGGCATTTGTCACCATTCGTATCACATGTACTGCGTTTATGGCATGCATCCTGTATAGATTGCAGGTTGTTTAATCTCTGTGATTACCTTATGGTGTATACAGAAAATTAGGGATATGATCTTGGGAATCAAGGTACAGGAAACAATGGCGACTTGCAAACTCTTTCTAGACAAATATTCAACGCATGTAATATTTAAATATATCTTGCTCTCTATAGTCAACAGCTCTTGTATTTTAAAATAAAGAATGGCGACTTACAGATACGAGGTATAACGCAAGTAATATTTAAATACGAGGTAGCTGATTGATCCGATTTGTTTAAAATTTTTAATTTATATCGATTTTATTTTAATGGTTTTCTATATGCACCTCCTTTAATTCTTCTTTTTATCCCTCTTGTTTTCAGTCTTTTTGTTGTTCTTTTTATTTTATTATTATTTTATTTTGTTTTTTTATGTTATTATTAAGGTAAACGAATAATAAAATAAATAAAAATTTATTAAATAAACCATCTTAATACTACTGTTTTGTTAACTTTTTCTTTTGTATTTTTTTTTGTTTTTTTGTCTTTTTTTTATTATTATTTTTGTTTTGTTATTGTTAAAGTTAACAAATAATTAAACAAATAAAACATTATTAAATAAACCATCTTAGTATTATTTGTTTGTTATTTTTTTTTGTCTTTTTGTTGTTTTTTATTATTTTATATTTTTTTTTGTTTTTGTCATTAATAAAGTAAATAAATAATTAAACAAATAAAATATTATTAAATATACGATCTTAATACTATTCTTTTCGTCAATTTAAGAGTTTGATCATATGGACGATATCAACCACGAATTAAATTTATTTTGCAATTAATAGACACTTAGAAATTAATGATGTACAAATATTAAAACAAAATTATGAATTTAAATTTCACCCTCAAAAAATAAACAATTTCTAAAGATTCATTACAAGGTTATTATTAAACATATAATGTTATTGTTAAATAAATTAAATATTAAACATTAAAGAAATTAAAATTTTACTTTCAATCGAGCGTGATATAAAATAAGCATAGAATGTTATTATTAAACAAATTAAAATATTACATTTTATGAATTATTTGATACGGTAAGTCTTTTAGTATGACGATTATTGAATGGTCTATATGGTGGAATGTAAGCATTCACTCAAGCGTGATACAATGTCTGTCATCTAGTAGAGCGTGATGATTTGTGCGAATTCCACAGCCAAGAAATCTTAGCCATTGGATGACCCTCGTGTAAATCAACCTTAACATAATGGAAACCAATACGGAGGGCAGTATTTATAACTAAATGATTTAGGAAATCTTGTGAACCACCCCAAAGTGGGAAGATGTTGATAATTTGTTTTTGCTTACGAAATGACAATAACATCATACTTATTAGCAATTAGAATACCTGTGTCAGGCATAATCATTAAATATTTATGAATAACTGGTGTTCCATAGAAATTCAATGCTTCACTAATGACATTTAAGTCATTTTCAAAAACCATTATGTAATCATTAATGTGCATCAATAACTCTCTATATAAGTCGTCAGAATTTGATACCAATAGTCGTCACTAAACCCAAGAGCAAGAACGATTGCTTGAAATCCATAGTGTCATTAATGCATGGTTGAAGTGGGATCTTTGATACATTTGTTCGTGTTCCAGTTGAACATTGAATATTCTCCAAACAAATACGTGTTGTGCCTCTTCGGTTCCAATTGTTGGTTTAAATCAAACATATTAGACCCCATATAATTTGGTGTATATGTAGAAAAACAGTCTGTGAGGATCTTGAGTTAGCAGAACCGGAGGTTTTGCTTGTAATGATTTTATACTCGCTCGTGGACGTCCATAAGTATTTGTACAAACAGAAGGCTCAGAAGCCAAAGTAGGTGATGACTTCCATATATTCATCATTTTTTGAAGATAATTAGCCTTCAGATCGTTTAACCGATTATTCTAGCTTTTCTTTAAAAGGTTTCCTTCACCATCAGAAATTAATTCATCATATCGAGTGATTGGTACAACTTTCACTACATCAAGTCTCCTCCAAAAAAATCAATTGACTCCAAAGATATTTTTCGTCCTCTATATTCACCATTTTTAATAGTTAAGGTACAAAAATCATAAGTATTATAATAATTTCCGACCAATTCAAAGGGACAATTTTTTTGTGTCCCCATATTTCTGGCAGATATATTTGTACCTCTATCGAAACAACTCCGGTCACAAACTAAAATGATTTTTGAAACATAGCCACTTTTTGTTTTCGATCTCTTTGTAATGACTACGTATCCGAGAATTCGTGTCACATTGTCAACCCACTCGTTTAGATTTCTACTAGTACTTAACACCTAATAAATAAAATACATAGTTGGTCCGTTTGAAGATTATCTTAATGTATTAATATATTCAAACTATCTAGAAAAAAAACAAATTTGATTAGTTTGAAAATTCACCATATGATTCAATCATTGTAGATATATATAATGATTTAGACAAAGATATGAGATATGGAATTTTCAATTGATTTGAATCGATGGATCGATTGTATTATATATATATATATATATATATATATATATATATATATATATATATATATATATATATATATAATTAAACAAAAAATTAAATCAATTTCTTTATTATTAAAGATAAAGTTAAAGAGACATCAAATCAAATAAATAAATAAATAAATAAATAAATAATAATAATAATAATAATAATAATAATAATATATTTACTAAAAATAATAAAAACAAAAAAAAAATAATAAATAAAAAACACGAGGGTGGTCCAAACGAAAAAAATAATATTATATATTTATTAAAAATATAAAAAAATAAGAAATAAATATAAGTTTATTTATATCATTTATGTTTAATTAGGGTTGTAAACAAACTGAATGTTCGAAATACCGTTCAGAGGGAAGTTCGTTTATTTAATAAATGAATGAACATGAACAAAAAATTTCGTTCGTTTAGTTAAACGAACGAACATGAACAATGGTTTCATTCGTTCACTTATGTTCATAAACGTTCATTTATGTTGTTCGTGTACATAATTCGTTTAAGTTTATTTATATTCACTTATGTTCAATTTCTTTATTACATTAATATATTATATGTGCTTTTATGTTCATTTATGTTCGTTCGTTTAGCATGTTCGCGAACATAAACGAATGAACATGAAACAATGTAATTTTTTAAACGAACAAACATGAACAAAAAACATCATTTGTTTATCCATTCATGCTCGTTCAATTGTTCTACTAACTTAAATAAGCGGATATGAATAAGCCCTTGTTCGTGTTCATTCAGCTTGTTTAAAATGAAAAATACAGCCTCATCTTGATAGGTCGTATGCAATTACTCCATTTTTTGTGTTAGTATATATATATATATATATATATATATATATATATATATATATATATATATATATATATATATATATATGTGTGTGTGTGTGTGTGTGTGCATGTATGTATGTGTGCATATATATATATATATATATATATATATATATATATATATATATATATATATATATGTATATGCTTAGGTTATTGTATTCAAAGTAATTATTGTGTTATTGTATACATAAATGTGAGTCGCTTATTTTAAGAAAATGATTAATATATATTATTGAATTAAATATAATTGAAAATATCGTCTAATTTAATTACAAGGGTATTTGAGTCAACTAATATAGATTTAATAAAGGAAAATTGCATATTTCAAGGGATTATAGATTTTATTAATTTTAAAAATCCGATTTTATGAATTATAATTTTTTTAATTCGGAGATTCTGACAGAATATGTTTATGAATATATTAAAAAATAAAAATATTCTTGAACCATAAATAATAAAAATATTCTTTAACCTATTTGTAGATCATGACTTTAAAAACTTCTTGTAGAATAACAAATTTTTGAACAATCAATTGAAGAAAAAAACAAAAAAATATATTATTTCTTATAGAATACGGATAACAATTGTTAAGAATTACATTTATTGTTAAAAAATAAAACTAAAAAAACTTTCAAAACGGGAAAAAAAAACATCAAAATCTAACAACGACACTAATACATTCTAAAAGAATAATGTTGCTTAGAATCACTTTCAATTTTATGGTCCGTTCTTCAAGCATCAACTTTTGTGAAACAACATCAAATTGTAGTTTAAATTCTAACAGAATTAGAATTCATGACTCCATTCCAACATAATTAGATTTCATGATTCCATTCCAACATAAAACTTGCAGTCCCTGCTTATCAAATATACAAAAACTTGCAGTCCCTGCTTTTTCTTTGCTCCTTTACCAGTTCCAAGTTCCAACCTCCAGATCCTTTTCTGATAATCACAAAGAAATATCAAACTAATAATCCAACGTAAAATTAAAATTAATACAAGAGGCATCACAAAAGGTCCATCAATCTGTTGCTTTTTGCGTCCTTTTATGAGGTTCCCATGTCATAAAATGGTAATAAATTTTGGTTACTATCGGATTTAATGAAAATGAACACAAGAAGATAGTGTATATATGAATCTTGGACCTTGAAGTTAAGATTCAATGTCGTAAAAGATTTTAGCAAATAAATTATCATGATAAAATATTCAGATGAAGATCTAAGTAAATATAAGTTCATATTTATCAGAATCAGTATTTATGCAACATATGATCTAAAAAACAGATTTGTTTCAAGAAAATAGTTTGATACCCTTCAGTGAAAGATAACCCTTGTCATTTTCTTCTTTTAGAGGTCAATAAGCTAACAACCAAAATTGTAAACGGATAAATTATCAATCGATTGAAAGAGAGAGAATAGAGATTACCTCTCAAAGCTCGGAGAAGCTGACGACATAGAAAGTAACGGCAACTGCTGCTACTATTCCGAGCACCGGGAGCCCTAATGGATTTCTGCCTCCTTCAATTTTTGCCGCCTGGCTCCACTGGATTTCTTTTTCTTCGAAAGTTCACAACGAGAGAGAGGAAGTTCCATTAGTGGTTGGTCGGTAGTAAGAGGGATGGGGAGCTACTAATCCCGACATGCCCTTCGTGGGTTTTTCTCCTTCGTCACTAACATCTGCAAGGTTGAAGGAAGAAGGATCAACGGTAGTGTTCGACCAAGAAACGATTGGGGGAAATTCAATGTAGATTGGGGAGGTTCGTGGGTTTTCTCAATAAAGATAAAGGGAAGAAATCAAAGGCAGAAATCGAAGGAGGAGATTGGGTATCAACAACGATTAATAGCCGGTGATTGGATGATCGGTGTGAAGGGGTCTTCAACCGGAGACGACCACCTCACAAATGGATGACGGCTATATATAAGAAAAGAAATTAGGTTAAAAATTGAATGCTAGCATGATTACAGGACTATTTGGGGAAGCTATTTATCAAATTACTATAATACCCTTGTTTATTTATTTAATTATTTAAATTATTATTTAATTATGATTGGCCCACATTTATGCATACAATAACACAATAATTACTTTAAATACCTAAACCTGGCTGTCTCTCTCTCTCTCTCTCTCTGTATATATATATATATATATATATATATATATATATATATATATATATATATATATATATATATATATATTATGCCTATATATTATAAATTAAATTTGGGTAATCTCAACATAAGTTGCATCTTTGCAGCTTGACACCAAGTTAACACAATGAACCATTGGGTGTAATGTCTTCATTTCGAATCTTGTTGTGGATGTTTTTGTTTTATTTTAACAGATGGGGTCTCATTATACATTTTTTTTAAACAACAAACTATCTTACTTATAAACTAATCCTAAACACCACCTATGTCTCTAAGTGAGACTTGAGCCCATGACCTCGCATTTGAGAGAGTCACTCCTTACCGCTAGGCTAAAGGCCCTTTGGTTCATCATACATTTATGCCCTACTGAAAGTTACACCATTGTCGTGATCTATACAAAGGGTTGCTTGTTTCTTTTCCTCTTAACTTTTAAGATGTCCCATATCAGCTTATACAACAAACATGCAGGTTTAATAGGTGGCACATGAGTTTTTCACATGTGAGCAGATTATAGAGTCGGTGGTTGAGATCACCACCAAGTTTAGAAAGAGATAGAGACAGAGTAATATTTTGTCATCAATATGCAAAATCCAAGGATATGAGGATGACTCGCTACCATGACATGTTGAAGGAGGAGATCCTAGAGCACGTGAGTATCTCGAGTCATAAGACTCTTCCTAGTTTGGTAGAGGTAGCTAGGGAGAGAGAGCTAGAGTTGGAGACCCAACAACGAAAGAGAAGGCACGATCAGGTTCATGTATCTACAGCAATAGCCAAGAAGGCTTAGGTGGCGGGCTTTTAGGCAACAAATTGAGAGACCAATAGGTTGTACGGGGAGTGTGGTCAGATTCATCGGGGTATTTGTCACACGCCTATGTATGGATGTTTCAGGTACGAGCAGAAGCATCATTTTCATTGGGATTGTAAACGGGGAAAGTTGAAGGTATTTTCTTTTGTAGTCAGCCAGGCCATATTAAGGCATATTGACCTCTATGAATAAATTACGTGGTTTTAGATGTGGCACCATTAGATTGGCAGTTTCCAGATGGAAGGTATGGTACGACTGGATCTCCCAAATCGTGGGTTTAAGTTACCAGTTCTCCAGTTCAGTTAGGTGTAGTGTTCACTGCTGTCAACAGAATCTCTTCTGCCTTGCTTTTTTTGTTGTCTCAGTTGTAATCTTGGGCGATCTATTGAAAGTTATTGTTTTGATCAATTTCTCTTTTGTTTTGAAGATTATGTATATCTCTATTGTTGATGTTGTAAGGTTGTAATTGTGTGTTGGAACTCTTTGGATTTTGTCATTATGAATTGTAGTTATTTTGAAGCTTTTGAAGTTTTGCTGAAGGATTCAGATTCCTTTATGATTGCCAATGTCCGTAATGATTGTTAGGAGCCATGTGGTGGAGTTATTGGATTGAATTAGGAATTTTGAATGGTTATGAAAGTGTCAGAGTTTAGCCAATTCCATGTGGGGGAGAATTGCTTCTTCAGATGGAAATATTTGGAGAATGGTTCATATCAGAGTTTAACATTCGAGGATAGCAGGTAACAAGTTCAGATGGTTTTCAAGAATGAAGAGCATGCAAAAAGTTTTATTATTTAGTTAATTATGATTTGTGAAGCATGATCTTAGGACTCCAGGTTATCTTGTCTGAAGGTTTGAAGCATTGTTGGCGGCATAGATTTTGGGTTAGTAGCTAGGTTCATTTCGAGGGTTATGTGAGGGTCTATTTTCCTATTTTTGTCTGATGAATGTTCTAGGATTTGAAGCACGACCCGAACACCTGACATGGTCTAGAAAACTAGGATTTGTTGGGTTTTAGTTCAAAAATAGTTTCATAAACTAGAAAAATATGGCGACGGAAAACTTTAATTTTTGAAATAACATAAACATTTTATACCCAACAAGGATCTTCTTGCAAGTTATAGAAAGATTAAAACACCAACCAAAGAAGAGGTGAAGAAATAACAACCTTTGTAGTTCTTTGGGTCCTCTTGGGAGGCTTGGAAGTTGATGAAGAATGTGGAACCTTTGAGACACCAACAATGACTCAACCTGATATAGATGCTAGTCCAAAACTCTTAAACCCTTAAGCTTTAAGTTCACAACCAATATGAACTTTAAGAAGGCTTGAATATGCAAGTAACTTCAAGTTTCCAACCAAAACTAGAGAGAATGATGGAGAAGAAACAACTTTTAGCCTTTCATCAAAGAAAAGAGTGAGCACCCTTAGCCAAATGCAAGCCTTTTATTTATATGCAAAAAGTAAAGGTATTAACCATTAGTCCTTAGCACTTTAAGCAAACTTGTCCCCATTGTGATAAGCATGTCTCCCATGCCTTTAAAGCATGATTAAACAAGTCATACACTTATTCTTTTTATGCAAATCTCGAAAACTACATAAAGCAGAAGAGTTTGTTTACATTTTATAAACTCAAAGTTTATAAGATATAAACTTTGTCTTTTCCTAAAAGACAAAAAGCTTAACTAGTCCAAAATGTTGTAAATGACTTAATAAATCATAACATATGATATATATTATGTTAATTGCTAATGAAAATTATTATTTCCATGAAATAAATAATTTCCAATTTAATTATAAGAGTTTTATTGAATATTTCTTAAAATCAATTTCTAATAAATAATCAATTGTATCAAGTTGTTTTTAGTGTGAACCATTAGTATCATATGTTATTTAGCAATATCACTTTAATATGACTCTTGAGCATAGTAGATATTTCAATCTCCCACTTGATCAAGACTCAAATTTGTGACAACCCGAAATTCTTTCCGTTATTGTAACCCGTTCCGTTAATAAACTCGTCGTTTTCAAATTCGTTTCCGTTACATTATTAAATTAAGTTATAAATTTGAGATTTCTTTTATGATTTAATGGGTGTCCTAGCGCGTTTAGAACTCATATGATCACCCCATATTAGTAACCGGAAAATTTTTAGAATCGACCATATCGGGTTATGGCAACTTAATCGGGTGCGACCAAAAGCCACGTCTAACGTCGGTATCGGGTAAAATTCCACCGTGTCCCGAACTTGGAACATATTTAAAGTGGATTAAGCTTCCATTTGAAGCTTTTGCACTCTCTCACTACTCTCTCTCTCTCTAACCTCCCTCCTCAATCCAAACTTAAGGTCCAAAATCATCAAATTAAAGCTCTATTTCATCAAGGTAACCTTCCTAACTTGTTGTACAACCTTTCTAGCTTCCAAATTCGTGGTCAAACTATGGAATAGGACCATTATCATGAGTTTACGTCCCTAGAACAGTCCTAGGCCATGAACTCATATAAAATGGGTTTTGGAGCCCAAAAACCCTTCCAATCCACCTTTGGAGCTTAGATATGGCAAGATGCCTTAATGGAACGGACTTAGAACACCTTAAACTTAACTTTTGGGGAGTAAACTTGAGTTTACTGCCCAAGAACATGCTTGGGCCGTAAACTCATCTTCATGGGGAGTAAACTCAAATTTGAGTGTTTAAATGCCACTTAAACACACCAATAGCTTTGGATTAAATTCTAGAACCAACCACAATCGATTTAGGGGCCTTAAGCATGATGAAAACCATCCCTTTGAGAGTTTACAGCCGTAAACCTTCCAAGAATGGGTTCCTGGGCCGTAAACTCATATACACTAGTCAAATGAAGCCCTAAATCCATTCTAAGGCTTGTAAAATTTGTTTAAATCACATATGATTGATCTAAGGCCACCAAATCAT